>NC_088222.1:47669829-48269829 GCF_036934945.1 Oncorhynchus masou masou
ATTTTCAAGGTTAAGGGATTTACAGGGTCCATCCTGCTTAACTGCCTCCATTGCCTATAGGAGATAATTTAGTTTTTAACACCAACACACATACAATTTATAAAATCCTCCAGGTGACATTGCATTCAAATACTACAATAGAAGTTTGGACATACTCCTCAGTAATTGTTTTGAGAAACCGGATGATAATAGGGTTGAAAGCATCCGGATTGATTGGCGGGAGGGCAAGAGCCCTGGTCTGACAGGCCCTGGAGACATACTCACTTAGGATCTTTTCATTAGATTGTCCCCGGTGAGATGTCCCCTGAATTGCCATCCCAGAGAATTCCACAGATGTCGAGGGACCTGTGTGCAAAGCAGCATTCACCAAGGTAAAAAAGTCAGAAAACATGTAACCTGAGGCAAGTGTGTATTAGACAATTTTGTGTACTTTGTGAAGTTAAGTACCCAAGAAAGGATAACATGGGCACTCTGCTATATTAGTCCTCTGCTCAATAGATGTCCATACTAAATTACATTTACATGCCAAAAGTATTACATTCTGTGAAATTAGAGTTTTATTCATGACCTGCATCTGTATCAAGTGATCTGCTCCACTTTGTTTCTCTTGGTTCTCTTGGTCTAAAAAGACATAACAGTCAATGATATATACGTAGATACTTGTATGAAGCCATTTCAATACAGCCCTTTGAGAAGAGCAAGGGTAAGACTGATTGTAAGGGCTGTCCCCGACAAAAAAAAACATTTGTCGACCCAGAGTCATACTGTTCTAATGGTAAAAATGTATTTTTCCATATCAGACACACCCTATGTGTTTGAATACAATCACCTACATAGGCACTGAGCTTGTCTGATGCTTTTAAGCACAATTCAGTAGTAATCAATTCAATTGGTGATTAAGAGAATACTGTTTCACAGATAACAAAATATATTTTCACAAAATGGGTTATGAATAGTTAGGTGAAACCGGTTTCACTAGGAATGACTGAACATACCCATTACGAGAGGAGCTTGATTTAGCCGTGCAAGACCTTGAGGATTTGCTGCTGCCTCTCTTGTGAACCTTCAGGTTTGTGCTGGAGGATCTCTCTGATTCTGTCAGAGACTTGCCGGATACTGGAGATACACGGCTGTATATCCGTACAAAACAGAAAATTGCAGGGATGATGACCTCCAGGATGGCCTCAGATACAAACCGTACTATTTCCAGGTACATCTCCGCAGGCAGTGCCCTCATCACCTGTGTAGGACCGAAACAGTGTAGGTTGATATCTCATAGCCGGGCTCTGAAACCAAGCTCCTCGAAGAGATTACCAAACAATCTTACATATGTTCATGAGAATCATGAAAGTGGCATACATTGGAAAGCATGAAAAGCAGTAGGCTACTAAAAAGCTCTTTGAATGTAACTGTTTGTGGTAATGTGGATGATACTTGGTAATGTGGAGGGATAGATAAAAGGCTTGTATCGAATACTCTTGAAACATCTAATAATATATCTATTAATCATTTTCAAGGTTAAGGGATTTACAGGGTCCATCCTGCTTAACTGCCTCCATTGCCTATAGGAGATAATTTAGTTTTTAACACCAACACACATACAATTTATAAAATCCTCCATTTGACATTGCATTCAAATACTACAATAGAAGTTTGGACATACTCCTCAGTAATTGTTTTGAGAAACCGGATGATAATAGGGTTGAAAGCATCCGGATTGATTGGCGGGAGGGCAAGAGCCCTGGTCTGACAGGCCCTGGAGACATACTCACTTAGGATCTTTTCATTAGATTGTCCCCGGTGAGATGTCCCCTGAATTGCCATCCCAGAGAATTCCACAGATGTCGAGGGACCTGTGTGCAAAGCAGCATTCACCAAGGTAAAAAGTCAGAAAACATGTAACCTGAGGCAAGTGTGTATTAGACAATTTTGTGTACTTTGTGAAGTTAAGTACCCAAGAAAGGATAACATGGGCACTCTGCTATATTAGTCCTCTGCTCAATAGATGTCCATACTAAATTACATTTACATGCCAAAAGTATTACATTCTGTGAAATTAGAGTTTTATTCATGACCTGCATCTGTATCAAGTGATCTGCTCCACTTTGTTTCTCTTGGTTCTCTTGGTCTAAAAAGACATAACAGTCAATGATATATACGTAGATACTTGTATGAAGCCATTTCAATACAGCCCTTTGAGAAGAGCAAGGGTAAGACTGATTGTAAGGGCTGTCCCCGACAAAAAAAAACATTTGTCGACCCAGAGTCATACTGTTCTAATGGTAAAAATGTATTTTTCCATATCAGACACACCCTATGTGTTTGAATACAATCACCTACATAGGCACTGAGCTTGTCTGATGCTTTTAAGCACAATTCAGTAGTAATCAATTCAATTGGTGATTAAGAGAATACTGTTTCACAGATAACAAAATATATTTTCACAAAATGGGTTATGAATAGTTAGGTGAAACCGGTTTCACTAGGAATGACTGAACATACCCATTACGAGAGGAGCTTGATTTAGCCGTGCAAGACCTTGAGGATTTGCTGCTGCCTCTCTTGTGAACCTTCAGGTTTGTGCTGGAGGATCTCTCTGATTCTGTCAGAGACTTGCCGGATACTGGAGATACACGGCTGTATATCCGTACAAAACAGAAAATTGCAGGGATGATGACCTCCAGGATGGCCTCAGATACAAACCGTACTATTTCCAGGTACATCTCCGCAGGCAGTGCCCTCATCACCGGTGTAGGACCGAAACAGTGTAGGTTGATATCTCATAGCCGGGCTCTGAAACCAAGCTCCTCGAAGAGATTACCAAACAATCTTACATATGTTCATGAGAATCATGAAAGTGGCATACATTGGAAAGCATGAAAAGCAGTAGGCTACTAAAAAAGCTCTTTGAATGTAACTGTTTGTGGTAATGTGGATGATACTTGGTAATGTGGAGGGATAGATAAAAGGCTTGTATCGAATACTCTTGAAACATCTAATAATATATCTATTAATCATTTTCAAGGTTAAGGGATTTACAGGGTCCATCCTGCTTAACTGCCTCCATTGCCTATAGGAGATAATTTAGTTTTTAACACCAACACACATACAATTTATAAAATCCTCCATTTGACATTGCATTCAAATACTACAATAGAAGTTTGGACATACTCCTCAGTAATTGTTTTGAGAAACCGGATGATAATAGGGTTGAAAGCATCCGGATTGATTGGCGGGAGGGCAAGAGCCCTGGTCTGACAGGCCCTGGAGACATACTCACTTAGGATCTTTTCATTAGATTGTCCCCGGTGAGATGTCCCCTGAATTGCCATCCCAGAGAATTCCACAGATGTCGAGGGACCTGTGTGCAAAGCAGCATTCACCAAGGTAAAAAGTCAGAAAACATGTAACCTGAGGCAAGTGTGTATTAGACAATTTTGTGTACTTTGTGAAGTTAAGTACCCAAGAAAGGATAACATGGGCACTCTGCTATATTAGTCCTCTGCTCAATAGATGTCCATACTAAATTACATTTACATGCCAAAAGTATTACATTCTGTGAAATTAGAGTTTTATTCATGACCTGCATCTGTATCAAGTGATCTGCTCCACTTTGTTTCTCTTGGTTCTCTTGGTCTAAAAAGACATAACAGTCAATGATATATACGTAGATACTTGTATGAAGCCATTTCAATACAGCCCTTTGAGAAGAGCAAGGGTAAGACTGATTGTAAGGGCTGTCCCCGACAAAAAAAAAAAACATTTGTCGACCGAGAGTCATACTGTTCTAATGGTAAAAATGTATTTTTCCATATCAGACACACCCTATGTGTTTGAATACAATCACCTACATAGGCACTGAGCTTGTCTGATGCTTTTAAGCACAATTCAGTAGTAATCAATTCAATTGGTGATTAAGAGAATACTGTTTCACAGATAACAAAATATATTTTCACAAAATGGGTTATGAATAGTTAGGTGAAACCGGTTTCACTAGGAATGACTGAACATACCCATTACGAGAGGAGCTTGATTTAGCCGTGCAAGACCTTGAGGATTTGCTGCTGCCTCTCTTGTGAACCTTCAGGTTTGTGCTGGAGGATCTCTCTGATTCTGTCAGAGACTTGCCGGATACTGGAGATTACACGGCTGTATATCCGTACAAAACAGAAAATTGCAGGGATGATGACCTCCAGGATGGCCTCAGATACAAACCGTACTATTTCCAGGTACATCTCCGCAGGCAGTGCCCTCATCACCTGTGTAGTACCGAAACAGTGTAGGTTGATATCTCATAGCCGGGCTCTGAAACCAAGCTCCTCGAAGAGATTACCAAACAATCTTACATATGTTCATGAGAATCATGAAAGTGGCATACATTGGAAAGCATGAAAAGCAGTAGGCTACTAAAAAAAGCTCTTTGAATGTAACTGTTTGTGGTAATGTGGATGATACTTGGTAATGTGGAGGGATAGATAAAAGGCTTGTATCGAATACTCTTGAAACATCTAATAATATATCTATTAATCATTTTCAAGGTTAAGGGATTTACAGGGTCCATCCTGCTTAACTGCCTCCATTGCCTATAGGAGATAATTTAGTTTTTAACACCAACACACATACAATTTATAAAATCCTCCATTTGACATTGCATTCAAATACTACAATAGAAGTTTGGACATACTCCTCAGTAATTGTTTTGAGAAACCGGATGATAATAGGGTTGAAAGCATCCGGATTGATTGGCGGGAGGGCAAGAGCCCTGGTCTGACAGGCCCTGGAGACATACTCACTTAGGATCTTTTCATTAGATTGTCCCCGGTGAGATGTCCCCTGAATTGCCATCCCAGAGAATTCCACAGATGTCGAGGGACCTGTGTGCAAAGCAGCATTCACCAAGGTAAAAAAGTCAGAAAACATGTAACCTGAGGCAAGTGTGTATTAGACAATTTTGTGTACTTTGTGAAGTTAAGTACCCAAGAAAGGATAACATGGGCACTCTGCTATATTAGTCCTCTGCTCAATAGATGTCCATACTAAATTACATTTACATGCCAAAAGTATTACATTCTGTGAAATTAGAGTTTTATTCATGACCTGCATCTGTATCAAGTGATCTGCTCCACTTTGTTTCTCTTGGTTCTCTTGGTCTAAAAAGACATAACAGTCAATGATATATACGTAGATACTTGTATGAAGCCATTTCAATACAGCCCTTTGAGAAGAGCAAGGGTAAGACTGATTGTAAGGGCTGTCCCCGACAAAAAAAAAAAACATTTGTCGACCCAGAGTCATACTGTTCTAATGGTAAAAATGTATTTTTCCATATCAGACACACCCTATGTGTTTGAATACAATCACCTACATAGGCACTGAGCTTGTCTGATGCTTTTAAGCACAATTCAGTAGTAATCAATTCAATTGGTGATTAAGAGAATACTGTTTCACAGATAACAAAATATATTTTCACAAAATGGGTTATGAATAGTTAGGTGAAACCGGTTTCACTAGGAATGACTGAACATACCCATTACGAGAGGAGCTTGATTTAGCCGTGCAAGACCTTGAGGATTTGCTGCTGCCTCTCTTGTGAACCTTCAGGTTTGTGCTGGAGGATCTCTCTGATTCTGTCAGAGACTTGCCGGATACTGGAGATACACGGCTGTATATCCGTACAAAACAGAAAATTGCAGGGATGATGACCTCCAGGATGGCCTCAGATACAAACCGTACTATTTCCAGGTACATCTCCGCAGGCAGTGCCCTCATCACCGGTGTAGGACCGAAACAGTGTAGGTTGATATCTCATAGCCGGGCTCTGAAACCAAGCTCCTCGAAGAGATTACCAAACAATCTTACATATGTTCATGAGAATCATGAAAGTGGCATACATTGGAAAGCATGAAAAGCAGTAGGCTACTAAAAAGCTCTTTGAATGTAACTGTTTGTGGTAATGTGGATGATACTTGGTAATGTGGAGGGATAGATAAAAGGCTTGTATCGAATACTCTTGAAACATCTAATAATATATCTATTAATCATTTTCAAGGTTAAGGGATTTACAGGGTCCATCCTGCTTAACTGCCTCCATTGCCTATAGGAGATAATTTAGTTTTTAACACCAACACACATACAATTTATAAAATCCTCCATTTGACATTGCATTCAAATACTACAATAGAAGTTTGGACATACTCCTCAGTAATTGTTTTGAGAAACCGGATGATAATAGGGTTGAAAGCATCCGGATTGATTGGCGGGAGGGCAAGAGCCCTGGTCTGACAGGCCCTGGAGACATACTCACTTAGGATCTTTTCATTAGATTGTCCCCGGTGAGATGTCCCCTGAATTGCCATCCCAGAGAATTCCACAGATGTCGAGGGACCTGTGTGCAAAGCAGCATTCACCAAGGTAAAAAGTCAGAAAACATGTAACCTGAGGCAAGTGTGTATTAGACAATTTTGTGTACTTTGTGAAGTTAAGTACCCAAGAAAGGATAACATGGGCACTCTGCTATATTAGTCCTCTGCTCAATAGATGTCCATACTAAATTACATTTACATGCCAAAAGTATTACATTCTGTGAAATTAGAGTTTTATTCATGACCTGCATCTGTATCAAGTGATCTGCTCCACTTTGTTTCTCTTGGTTCTCTTGGTCTAAAAAGACATAACAGTCAATGATATATACGTAGATACTTGTATGAAGCCATTTCAATACAGCCCTTTGAGAAGAGCAAGGGTAAGACTGATTGTAAGGGCTGTCCCCGACAAAAAAACATTTGTCGACCCAGAGTCATACTGTTCTAATGGTAAAAATGTATTTTTCCATATCAGACACACCCTATGTGTTTGAATACAATCACCTACATAGGCACTGAGCTTGTCTGATGCTTTTAAGCACAATTCAGTAGTAATCAATTCAATTGGTGATTAAGAGAATACTGTTTCACAGATAACAAAATATATTTTCACAAAATGGGTTATGAATAGTTAGGTGAAACCGGTTTCACTAGGAATGACTGAACATACCCATTACGAGAGGAGCTTGATTTAGCCGTGCAAGACCTTGAGGATTTGCTGCTGCCTCTCTTGTGAACCTTCAGGTTTGTGCTGGAGGATCTCTCTGATTCTGTCAGAGACTTGCCGGATACTGGAGATACACGGCTGTATATCCGTACAAAACAGAAAATTGCAGGGATGATGACCTCCAGGATGGCCTCAGATACAAACCGTACTATTTCCAGGTACATCTCCGCAGGCAGTGCCCTCATCACCGGTGTAGGACCGAAACAGTGTAGGTTGATATCTCATAGCCGGGCTCTGAAACCAAGCTCCTCGAAGAGATTACCAAACAATCTTACATATGTTCATGAGAATCATGAAAGTGGCATACATTGGAAAGCATGAAAAGCAGTAGGCTACTAAAAAGCTCTTTGAATGTAACTGTTTGTGGTAATGTGGATGATACTTGGTAATGTGGAGGGATAGATAAAAGGCTTGTATCGAATACTCTTGAAACATCTAATAATATATCTATTAATCATTTTCAAGGTTAAGGGATTTACAGGGTCCATCCTGCTTAACTGCCTCCATTGCCTATAGGAGATAATTTAGTTTTTAACACCAACACACATACAATTTATAAAATCCTCCATTTGACATTGCATTCAAATACTACAATAGAAGTTTGGACATACTCCTCAGTAATTGTTTTGAGAAACCGGATGATAATAGGGTTGAAAGCATCCGGATTGATTGGCGGGAGGGCAAGAGCCCTGGTCTGACAGGCCCTGGAGACATACTCACTTAGGATCTTTTCATTAGATTGTCCCCGGTGAGATGTCCCCTGAATTGCCATCCCAGAGAATTCCACAGATGTCGAGGGACCTGTGTGCAAAGCAGCATTCACCAAGGTAAAAAGTCAGAAAACATGTAACCTGAGGCAAGTGTGTATTAGACAATTTTGTGTACTTTGTGAAGTTAAGTACCCAAGAAAGGATAACATGGGCACTCTGCTATATTAGTCCTCTGCTCAATAGATGTCCATACTAAATTACATTTACATGCCAAAAGTATTACATTCTGTGAAATTAGAGTTTTATTCATGACCTGCATCTGTATCAAGTGATCTGCTCCACTTTGTTTCTCTTGGTTCTCTTGGTCTAAAAAGACATAACAGTCAATGATATATACGTAGATACTTGTATGAAGCCATTTCAATATACAGCCCTTTGAGAAGAGCAAGGGTAAGACTGATTGTAAGGGCTGTCCCCGACAAAAAAAAAACATTTGTCGACCGAGAGTCATACTGTTCTAATGGTAAAAATGTATTTTTCCATATCAGACACACCCTATGTGTTTGAATACAATCACCTACATAGGCACTGAGCTTGTCTGATGCTTTTAAGCACAATTCAGTAGTAATCAATTCAATTGGTGATTAAGAGAATACTGTTTCACAGATAACAAAATATATTTTCACAAAATGGGTTATGAATAGTTAGGTGAAACCGGTTTCACTAGGAATGACTGAACATACCCATTACGAGAGGAGCTTGATTTAGCCGTGCAAGACCTTGAGGATTTGCTGCTGCCTCTCTTGTGAACCTTCAGGTTTGTGCTGGAGGATCTCTCTGATTCTGTCAGAGACTTGCCGGATACTGGAGATACACGGCTGTATATCCGTACAAAACAGAAAATTGCAGGGATGATGACCTCCAGGATGGCCTCAGATACAAACCGTACTATTTCCAGGTACATCTCCGCAGGCAGTGCCCTCATCACCTGTGTAGGACCGAAACAGTGTAGGTTGATATCTCATAGCCGGGCTCTGAAACCAAGCTCCTCGAAGAGATTACCAAACAATCTTACATATGTTCATGAGAATCATGAAAGTGGCATACATTGGAAAGCATGAAAAGCAGTAGGCTACTAAAAAGCTCTTTGAATGTAACTGTTTGTGGTAATGTGGATGATACTTGGTAATGTGGAGGGATAGATAAAAGGCTTGTATCGAATACTCTTGAAACATCTAATAATATATCTATTAATCATTTTCAAGGTTAAGGGATTTACAGGGTCCATCCTGCTTAACTGCCTCCATTGCCTATAGGAGATAATTTAGTTTTTAACACCAACACACATACAATTTATAAAATCCTCCATTTGACATTGCATTCAAATACTACAATAGAAGTTTGGACATACTCCTCAGTAATTGTTTTGAGAAACCGGATGATAATAGGGTTGAAAGCATCCGGATTGATTGGCGGGAGGGCAAGAGCCCTGGTCTGACAGGCCCTGGAGACATACTCACTTAGGATCTTTTCATTAGATTGTCCCCGGTGAGATGTCCCCTGAATTGCCATCCCAGAGAATTCCACAGATGTCGAGGGACCTGTGTGCAAAGCAGCATTCACCAAGGTAAGAAAGTCAGAAAACATGTAACCTGAGGCAAGTGTGTATTAGACAATTTTGTGTACTTTGTGAAGTTAAGTACCCAAGAAAGGATAACATGGGCACTCTGCTATATTAGTCCTCTGCTCAATAGATGTCCATACTAAATTACATTTACATGCCAAAAGTATTACATTCTGTGAAATTAGAGTTTTATTCATGACCTGCATCTGTATCAAGTGATCTGCTCCACTTTGTTTCTCTTGGTTCTCTTGGTCTAAAAAGACATAACAGTCAATGATATATACGTAGATACTTGTATGAAGCCATTTCAATACAGCCCTTTGAGAAGAGCAAGGGTAAGACTGATTGTAAGGGCTGTCCCCGACAAAAAAAAAAACATTTGTCGACCCAGAGTCATACTGTTCTAATGGTAAAAATGTATTTTTCCATATCAGACACACCCTATGTGTTTGAATACAATCACCTACATAGGCACTGAGCTTGTCTGATGCTTTTAAGCACAATTCAGTAGTAATCAATTCAATTGGTGATTAAGAGAATACTGTTTCACAGATAACAAAATATATTTTCACAAAATGGGTTATGAATAGTTAGGTGAAACCGGTTTCACTAGGAATGACTGAACATACCCATTACGAGAGGAGCTTGATTTAGCCGTGCAAGACCTTGAGGATTTGCTGCTGCCTCTCTTGTGAACCTTCAGGTTTGTGCTGGAGGATCTCTCTGATTCTGTCAGAGACTTGCCGGATACTGGAGATACACGGCTGTATATCCGTACAAAACAGAAAATTGCAGGGATGATGGCCTCAGATACAAACCGTACTATTTCCAGGTACATCTCCGCAGGCAGTGCCCTCATCACCGGTGTAGGACCGAAACAGTGTAGGTTGATATCTCATAGCCGGGCTCTGAAACCAAGCTCCTCGAAGAGATTACCAAACAATCTTACATATGTTCATGAGAATCATGAAAGTGGCATACATTGGAAAGCATGAAAAGCAGTAGGCTACTAAAAAAGCTCTTTGAATGTAACTGTTTGTGGTAATGTGGATGATACTTGGTAATGTGGAGGGATAGATAAAAGGCTTGTATCGAATACTCTTGAAACATCTAATAATATATCTATTAATCATTTTCAAGGTTAAGGGATTTACAGGGTCCATCCTGCTTAACTGCCTCCATTGCCTATAGGAGATAATTTAGTTTTTAACACCAACACACATACAATTTATAAAATCCTCCATTTGACATTGCATTCAAATACTACAATAGAAGTTTGGACATACTCCTCAGTAATTGTTTTGAGAAACCGGATGATAATAGGGTTGAAAGCATCCGGATTGATTGGCGGGAGGGCAAGAGCCCTGGTCTGACAGGCCCTGGAGACATACTCACTTAGGATCTTTTCATTAGATTGTCCCCGGTGAGATGTCCCCTGAATTGCCATCCCAGAGAATTCCACAGATGTCGAGGGACCTGTGTGCAAAGCAGCATTCACCAAGGTAAAAAAGTCAGAAAACATGTAACCTGAGGCAAGTGTGTATTAGACAATTTTGTGTACTTTGTGAAGTTAAGTACCCAAGAAAGGATAACATGGGCACTCTGCTATATTAGTCCTCTGCTCAATAGATGTCCATACTAAATTACATTTACATGCCAAAAGTATTACATTCTGTGAAATTAGAGTTTTATTCATGACCTGCATCTGTATCAAGTGATCTGCTCCACTTTGTTTCTCTTGGTTCTCTTGGTCTAAAAAGACATAACAGTCAATGATATATACGTAGATACTGTATGAAGCCATTTCAATACAGCCCTTTGAGAAGAGCAAGGGTAAGACTGATTGTAAGGGCTGTCCCCGACAAAAAAAAAAACATTTGTCGACCGAGAGTCATACTGTTCTAATGGTAAAAATGTATTTTTCCATATCAGACACACCCTATGTGTTTGAATACAATCACCTACATAGGCACTGAGCTTGTCTGATGCTTTTAAGCACAATTCAGTAGTAATCAATTCAATTGGTGATTAAGAGAATACTGTTTCACAGATAACAAAATATATTTTCACAAAATGGGTTATGAATAGTTAGGTGAAACCGGTTTCACTAGGAATGACTGAACATACCCATTACGAGAGGAGCTTGATTTAGCCGTGCAAGACCTTGAGGATTTGCTGCTGCCTCTCTTGTGAACCTTCAGGTTTGTGCTGGAGGATCTCTCTGATTCTGTCAGAGACTTGCCGGATACTGGAGATACACGGCTGTATATCCGTACAAAACAGAAAATTGCAGGGATGATGACCTCCAGGATGGCCTCAGATACAAACCGTACTATTTCCAGGTACATCTCCGCAGGCAGTGCCCTCATCACCGGTGTAGGACCGAAACAGTGTAGGTTGATATCTCATAGCCGGGCTCTGAAACCAAGCTCCTCGAAGAGATTACCAAACAATCTTACATATGTTCATGAGAATCATGAAAGTGGCATACATTGGAAAGCATGAAAAGCAGTAGGCTACTAAAAAGCTCTTTGAATGTAACTGTTTGTGGTAATGTGGATGATACTTGGTAATGTGGAGGGATAGATAAAAGGCTTGTATCGAATACTCTTGAAACATCTAATAATATATCTATTAATCATTTTCAAGGTTAAGGGATTTACAGGGTCCATCCTGCTTAACTGCCTCCATTGCCTATAGGAGATAATTTAGTTTTTAACACCAACACACATACAATTTATAAAATCCTCCATTTGACATTGCATTCAAATACTACAATAGAAGTTTGGACATACTCCTCAGTAATTGTTTTGAGAAACCGGATGATAATAGGGTTGAAAGCATCCGGATTGATTGGCGGGAGGGCAAGAGCCCTGGTCTGACAGGCCCTGGAGACATACTCACTTAGGATCTTTTCATTAGATTGTCCCCGGTGAGATGTCCCCTGAATTGCCATCCCAGAGAATTCCACAGATGTCGAGGGACCTGTGTGCAAAGCAGCATTCACCAAGGTAAAAAAGTCAGAAAACATGTAACCTGAGGCAAGTGTGTATTAGACAATTTTGTGTACTTTGTGAAGTTAAGTACCCAAGAAAGGATAACATGGGCACTCTGCTATATTAGTCCTCTGCTCAATAGATGTCCATACTAAATTACATTTACATGCCAAAAGTATTACATTCTGTGAAATTAGAGTTTTATTCATGACCTGCATCTGTATCAAGTGATCTGCTCCACTTTGTTTCTCTTGGTTCTCTTGGTCTAAAAAGACATAACAGTCAATGATATATACGTAGATACTTGTATGAAGCCATTTCAATACAGCCCTTTGAGAAGAGCAAGGGTAAGACTGATTGTAAGGGCTGTCCCCGACAAAAAAAAACATTTGTCGACCGAGAGTCATACTGTTCTAATGGTAAAAATGTATTTTTCCATATCAGACACACCCTATGTGTTTGAATACAATCACCTACATAGGCACTGAGCTTGTCTGATGCTTTTAAGCACAATTCAGTAGTAATCAATTCAATTGGTGATTAAGAGAATACTGTTTCACAGATAACAAAATATATTTTCACAAAATGGGTTATGAATAGTTAGGTGAAACCGGTTTCACTAGGAATGACTGAACATACCCATTACGAGAGGAGCTTGATTTAGCCGTGCAAGACCTTGAGGATTTGCTGCTGCCTCTCTTGTGAACCTTCAGGTTTGTGCTGGAGGATCTCTCTGATTCTGTCAGAGACTTGCCGGATACTGGAGATACACGGCTGTATATCCGTACAAAACAGAAAATTGCAGGGATGATGACCTCCAGGATGGCCTCAGATACAAACCGTACTATTTCCAGGTACATCTCCGCAGGCAGTGCCCTCATCACCGGTGTAGGACCGAAACAGTGTAGGTTGATATCTCATAGCCGGGCTCTGAAACCAAGCTCCTCGAAGAGATTACCAAACAATCTTACATATGTTCATGAGAATCATGAAAGTGGCATACATTGGAAAGCATGAAAAGCAGTAGGCTACTAAAAAAGCTCTTTGAATGTAACTGTTTGTGGTAATGTGGATGATACTTGGTAATGTGGAGGGATAGATAAAAGGCTTGTATCGAATACTCTTGAAACATCTAATAATATATCTATTAATCATTTTCAAGGTTAAGGGATTTACAGGGTCCATCCTGCTTAACTGCCTCCATTGCCTATAGGAGATAATTTAGTTTTTAACACCAACACACATACAATTTATAAAATCCTCCATTTGACATTGCATTCAAATACTACAATAGAAGTTTGGACATACTCCTCAGTAATTGTTTTGAGAAACCGGATGATAATAGGGTTGAAAGCATCCGGATTGATTGGCGGGAGGGCAAGAGCCCTGGTCTGACAGGCCCTGGAGACATACTCACTTAGGATCTTTTCATTAGATTGTCCCCGGTGAGATGTCCCCTGAATTGCCATCCCAGAGAATTCCACAGATGTCGAGGGACCTGTGTGCAAAGCAGCATTCACCAAGGTAAAAAAGTCAGAAAACATGTAACCTGAGGCAAGTGTGTATTAGACAATTTTGTGTACTTTGTGAAGTTAAGTACCCAAGAAAGGATAACATGGGCACTCTGCTATATTAGTCCTCTGCTCAATAGATGTCCATACTAAATTACATTTACATGCCAAAAGTATTACATTCTGTGAAATTAGAGTTTTATTCATGACCTGCATCTGTATCAAGTGATCTGCTCCACTTTGTTTCTCTTGGTTCTCTTGGTCTAAAAAGACATAACAGTCAATGATATATACGTAGATACTTGTATGAAGCCATTTCAATACAGCCCTTTGAGAAGAGCAAGGGTAAGACTGATTGTAAGGGCTGTCCCCGACAAAAAAAAACATTTGTCGACCGAGAGTCATACTGTTCTAATGGTAAAAATGTATTTTTCCATATCAGACACACCCTATGTGTTTGAATACAATCACCTACATAGGCACTGAGCTTGTCTGATGCTTTTAAGCACAATTCAGTAGTAATCAATTCAATTGGTGATTAAGAGAATACTGTTTCACAGATAACAAAATATATTTTCACAAAATGGGTTATGAATAGTTAGGTGAAACCGGTTTCACTAGGAATGACTGAACATACCCATTACGAGAGGAGCTTGATTTAGCCGTGCAAGACCTTGAGGATTTGCTGCTGCCTCTCTTGTGAACCTTCAGGTTTGTGCTGGAGGATCTCTCTGATTCTGTCAGAGACTTGCCGGATACTGGAGATACACGGCTGTATATCCGTACAAAACAGAAAATTGCAGGGATGATGACCTCCAGGATGGCCTCAGATACAAACCGTACTATTTCCAGGTACATCTCCGCAGGCAGTGCCCTCATCACCGGTGTAGGACCGAAACAGTGTAGGTTGATATCTCATAGCCGGGCTCTGAAACCAAGCTCCTCGAAGAGATTACCAAACAATCTTACATATGTTCATGAGAATCATGAAAGTGGCATACATTGGAAAGCATGAAAAGCAGTAGGCTACTAAAAAGCTCTTTGAATGTAACTGTTTGTGGTAATGTGGATGATACTTGGTAATGTGGAGGGATAGATAAAAGGCTTGTATCGAATACTCTTGAAACATCTAATAATATATCTATTAATCATTTTCAAGGTTAAGGGATTTACAGGGTCCATCCTGCTTAACTGCCTCCATTGCCTATAGGAGATAATTTAGTTTTTAACACCAACACACATACAATTTATAAAATCCTCCATTTGACATTGCATTCAAATACTACAATAGAAGTTTGGACATACTCCTCAGTAATTGTTTTGAGAAACCGGATGATAATAGGGTTGAAAGCATCCGGATTGATTGGCGGGAGGGCAAGAGCCCTGGTCTGACAGGCCCTGGAGACATACTCACTTAGGATCTTTTCATTAGATTGTCCCCGGTGAGATGTCCCCTGAATTGCCATCCCAGAGAATTCCACAGATGTCGAGGGACCTGTGTGCAAAGCAGCATTCACCAAGGTAAAAAAGTCAGAAAACATGTAACCTGAGGCAAGTGTGTATTAGACAATTTTGTGTACTTTGTGAAGTTAAGTACCCAAGAAAGGATAACATGGGCACTCTGCTATATTAGTCCTCTGCTCAATAGATGTCCATACTAAATTACATTTACATGCCAAAAGTATTACATTCTGTGAAATTAGAGTTTTATTCATGACCTGCATCTGTATCAAGTGATCTGCTCCACTTTGTTTCTCTTGGTTCTCTTGGTCTAAAAAGACATAACAGTCAATGATATATACGTAGATACTTGTATGAAGCCATTTCAATACAGCCCTTTGAGAAGAGCAAGGGTAAGACTGATTGTAAGGGCTGTCCCCGACAAAAAAAAACATTTGTCGACCGAGAGTCATACTGTTCTAATGGTAAAAATGTATTTTTCCATATCAGACACACCCTATGTGTTTGAATACAATCACCTACATAGGCACTGAGCTTGTCTGATGCTTTTAAGCACAATTCAGTAGTAATCAATTCAATTGGTGATTAAGAGAATACTGTTTCACAGATAACAAAATATATTTTCACAAAATGGGTTATGAATAGTTAGGTGAAACCGGTTTCACTAGGAATGACTGAACATACCCATTACGAGAGGAGCTTGATTTAGCCGTGCAAGACCTTGAGGATTTGCTGCTGCCTCTCTTGTGAACCTTCAGGTTTGTGCTGGAGGATCTCTCTGATTCTGTCAGAGACTTGCCGGATACTGGAGATACACGGCTGTATATCCGTACAAAACAGAAAATTGCAGGGATGATGACCTCCAGGATGGCCTCAGATACAAACCGTACTATTTCCAGGTACATCTCCGCAGGCAGTGCCCTCATCACCGGTGTAGGACCGAAACAGTGTAGGTTGATATCTCATAGCCGGGCTCTGAAACCAAGCTCCTCGAAGAGATTACCAAACAATCTTACATATGTTCATGAGAATCATGAAAGTGGCATACATTGGAAAGCATGAAAAGCAGTAGGCTACTAAAAAAGCTCTTTGAATGTAACTGTTTGTGGTAATGTGGATGATACTTGGTAATGTGGAGGGATAGATAAAAGGCTTGTATCGAATACTCTTGAAACATCTAATAATATATCTATTAATCATTTTCAAGGTTAAGGGATTTACAGGGTCCATCCTGCTTAACTGCCTCCATTGCCTATAGGAGATAATTTAGTTTTTAACACCAACACACATACAATTTATAAAATCCTCCATTTGACATTGCATTCAAATACTACAATAGAAGTTTGGACATACTCCTCAGTAATTGTTTTGAGAAACCGGATGATAATAGGGTTGAAAGCATCCGGATTGATTGGCGGGAGGGCAAGAGCCCTGGTCTGACAGGCCCTGGAGACATACTCACTTAGGATCTTTTCATTAGATTGTCCCCGGTGAGATGTCCCCTGAATTGCCATCCCAGAGAATTCCACAGATGTCGAGGGACCTGTGTGCAAAGCAGCATTCACCAAGGTAAAAAGTCAGAAAACATGTAACCTGAGGCAAGTGTGTATTAGACAATTTTGTGTACTTTGTGAAGTTAAGTACCCAAGAAAGGATAACATGGGCACTCTGCTATATTAGTCCTCTGCTCAATAGATGTCCATACTAAATTACATTTACATGCCAAAAGTATTACATTCTGTGAAATTAGAGTTTTATTCATGACCTGCATCTGTATCAAGTGATCTGCTCCACTTTGTTTCTCTTGGTTCTCTTGGTCTAAAAAGACATAACAGTCAATGATATATACGTAGATACTTGTATGAAGCCATTTCAATACAGCCCTTTGAGAAGAGCAAGGGTAAGACTGATTGTAAGGGCTGTCCCCGACAAAAAAAAAAACATTTGTCGACCCAGAGTCATACTGTTCTAATGGTAAAAATGTATTTTTCCATATCAGACACACCCTATGTGTTTGAATACAATCACCTACATAGGCACTGAGCTTGTCTGATGCTTTTAAGCACAATTCAGTAGTAATCAATTCAATTGGTGATTAAGAGAATACTGTTTCACAGATAACAAAATATATTTTCACAAAATGGGTTATGAATAGTTAGGTGAAACCGGTTTCACTAGGAATGACTGAACATACCCATTACGAGAGGAGCTTGATTTAGCCGTGCAAGACCTTGAGGATTTGCTGCTGCCTCTCTTGTGAACCTTCAGGTTTGTGCTGGAGGATCTCTCTGATTCTGTCAGAGACTTGCCGGATACTGGAGATACACGGCTGTATATCCGTACAAAACAGAAAATTGCAGGGATGATGACCTCCAGGATGGCCTCAGATACAAACCGTACTATTTCCAGGTACATCTCCGCAGGCAGTGCCCTCATCACCGGTGTAGGACCGAAACAGTGTAGGTTGATATCTCATAGCCGGGCTCTGAAACCAAGCTCCTCGAAGAGATTACCAAACAATCTTACATATGTTCATGAGAATCATGAAAGTGGCATACATTGGAAAGCATGAAAAGCAGTAGGCTACTAAAAAAGCTCTTTGAATGTAACTGTTTGTGGTAATGTGGATGATACTTGGTAATGTGGAGGGATAGATAAAAGGCTTGTATCGAATACTCTTGAAACATCTAATAATATATCTATTAATCATTTTCAAGGTTAAGGGATTTACAGGGTCCATCCTGCTTAACTGCCTCCATTGCCTATAGGAGATAATTTAGTTTTTAACACCAACACACATACAATTTATAAAATCCTCCATTTGACATTGCATTCAAATACTACAATAGAAGTTTGGACATACTCCTCAGTAATTGTTTTGAGAAACCGGATGATAATAGGGTTGAAAGCATCCGGATTGATTGGCGGGAGGGCAAGAGCCCTGGTCTGACAGGCCCTGGAGACATACTCACTTAGGATCTTTTCATTAGATTGTCCCCGGTGAGATGTCCCCTGAATTGCCATCCCAGAGAATTCCACAGATGTCGAGGGACCTGTGTGCAAAGCAGCATTCACCAAGGTAAGAAAGTCAGAAAACATGTAACCTGAGGCAAGTGTGTATTAGACAATTTTGTGTACTTTGTGAAGTTAAGTACCCAAGAAAGGATAACATGGGCACTCTGCTATATTAGTCCTCTGCTCAATAGATGTCCATACTAAATTACATTTACATGCCAAAAGTATTACATTCTGTGAAATTAGAGTTTTATTCATGACCTGCATCTGTATCAAGTGATCTGCTCCACTTTGTTTCTCTTGGTTCTCTTGGTCTAAAAAGACATAACAGTCAATGATATATACGTAGATACTTGTATGAAGCCATTTCAATACAGCCCTTTGAGAAGAGCAAGGGTAAGACTGATTGTAAGGGCTGTCCCCGACAAAAAAAAAAACATTTGTCGACCCAGAGTCATACTGTTCTAATGGTAAAAATGTATTTTTCCATATCAGACACACCCTATGTGTTTGAATACAATCACCTACATAGGCACTGAGCTTGTCTGATGCTTTTAAGCACAATTCAGTAGTAATCAATTCAATTGGTGATTAAGAGAATACTGTTTCACAGATAACAAAATATATTTTCACAAAATGGGTTATGAATAGTTAGGTGAAACCGGTTTCACTAGGAATGACTGAACATACCCATTACGAGAGGAGCTTGATTTAGCCGTGCAAGACCTTGAGGATTTGCTGCTGCCTCTCTTGTGACCTTCAGGTTTGTGCTGGAGGATCTCTCTGATTCTGTCAGAGACTTGCCGGATACTGGAGATACACGGCTGTATATCCGTACAAAACAGAAAATTGCAGGGATGATGACCTCCAGGATGGCCTCAGATACAAACCGTACTATTTCCAGGTACATCTCCGCAGGCAGTGCCCTCATCACCGGTGTAGGACCGAAACAGTGTAGGTTGATATCTCATAGCCGGGCTCTGAAACCAAGCTCCTCGAAGAGATTACCAAACAATCTTACATATGTTCATGAGAATCATGAAAGTGGCATACATTGGAAAGCATGAAAAGCAGTAGGCTACTAAAAAAGCTCTTTGAATGTAACTGTTTGTGGTAATGTGGATGATACTTGGTAATGTGGAGGGATAGATAAAAGGCTTGTATCGAATACTCTTGAAACATCTAATAATATATCTATTAATCATTTTCAAGGTTAAGGGATTTACAGGGTCCATCCTGCTTAACTGCCTCCATTGCCTATAGGAGATAATTTAGTTTTTAACACCAACACACATACAATTTATAAAATCCTCCATTTGACATTGCATTCAAATACTACAATAGAAGTTTGGACATACTCCTCAGTAATTGTTTTGAGAAACCGGATGATAATAGGGTTGAAAGCATCCGGATTGATTGGCGGGAGGGCAAGAGCCCTGGTCTGACAGGCCCTGGAGACATACTCACTTAGGATCTTTTCATTAGATTGTCCCCGGTGAGATGTCCCCTGAATTGCCATCCCAGAGAATTCCACAGATGTCGAGGGACCTGTGTGCAAAGCAGCATTCACCAAGGTAAGAAAGTCAGAAAACATGTAACCTGAGGCAAGTGTGTATTAGACAATTTTGTGTACTTTGTGAAGTTAAGTACCCAAGAAAGGATAACATGGGCACTCTGCTATATTAGTCCTCTGCTCAATAGATGTCCATACTAAATTACATTTACATGCCAAAAGTATTACATTCTGTGAAATTAGAGTTTTATTCATGACCTGCATCTGTATCAAGTGATCTGCTCCACTTTGTTTCTCTTGGTTCTCTTGGTCTAAAAAGACATAACAGTCAATGATATATACGTAGATACTTGTATGAAGCCATTTCAATACAGCCCTTTGAGAAGAGCAAGGGTAAGACTGATTGTAAGGGCTGTCCCCGACAAAAAAAAACATTTGTCGACCGAGAGTCATACTGTTCTAATGGTAAAAATGTATTTTTCCATATCAGACACACCCTATGTGTTTGAATACAATCACCTACATAGGCACTGAGCTTGTCTGATGCTTTTAAGCACAATTCAGTAGTAATCAATTCAATTGGTGATTAAGAGAATACTGTTTCACAGATAACAAAATATATTTTCACAAAATGGGTTATGAATAGTTAGGTGAAACCGGTTTCACTAGGAATGACTGAACATACCCATTACGAGAGGAGCTTGATTTAGCCGTGCAAGACCTTGAGGATTTGCTGCTGCCTCTCTTGTGAACCTTCAGGTTTGTGCTGGAGGATCTCTCTGATTCTGTCAGAGACTTGCCGGATACTGGAGATACACGGCTGTATATCCGTACAAAACAGAAAATTGCAGGGATGATGACCTCCAGGATGGCCTCAGATACAAACCGTACTATTTCCAGGTACATCTCCGCAGGCAGTGCCCTCATCACCTGTGTAGGACCGAAACAGTGTAGGTTGATATCTCATAGCCGGGCTCTGAAACCAAGCTCCTCGAAGAGATTACCAAACAATCTTACATATGTTCATGAGAATCATGAAAGTGGCATACATTGGAAAGCATGAAAAGCAGTAGGCTACTAAAAAGCTCTTTGAATGTAACTGTTTGTGGTAATGTGGATGATACTTGGTAATGTGGAGGGATAGATAAAAGGCTTGTATCGAATACTCTTGAAACATCTAATAATATATCTATTAATCATTTTCAAGGTTAAGGGATTTACAGGGTCCATCCTGCTTAACTGCCTCCATTGCCTATAGGAGATAATTTAGTTTTTAACACCAACACACATACAATTTATAAAATCCTCCATTTGACATTGCATTCAAATACTACAATAGAAGTTTGGACATACTCCTCAGTAATTGTTTTGAGAAACCGGATGATAATAGGGTTGAAAGCATCCGGATTGATTGGCGGGAGGGCAAGAGCCCTGGTCTGACAGGCCCTGGAGACATACTCACTTAGGATCTTTTCATTAGATTGTCCCCGGTGAGATGTCCCCTGAATTGCCATCCCAGAGAATTCCACAGATGTCGAGGGACCTGTGTGCAAAGCAGCATTCACCAAGGTAAAAAAGTCAGAAAACATGTAACCTGAGGCAAGTGTGTATTAGACAATTTTGTGTACTTTGTGAAGTTAAGTACCCAAGAAAGGATAACATGGGCACTCTGCTATATTAGTCCTCTGCTCAATAGATGTCCATACTAAATTACATTTACATGCCAAAAGTATTACATTCTGTGAAATTAGAGTTTTATTCATGACCTGCATCTGTATCAAGTGATCTGCTCCACTTTGTTTCTCTTGGTTCTCTTGGTCTAAAAAGACATAACAGTCAATGATATATACGTAGATACTTGTATGAAGCCATTTCAATACAGCCCTTTGAGAAGAGCAAGGGTAAGACTGATTGTAAGGGCTGTCCCCGACAAAAAAAAAACATTTGTCGACCGAGAGTCATACTGTTCTAATGGTAAAAATGTATTTTTCCATATCAGACACACCCTATGTGTTTGAATACAATCACCTACATAGGCACTGAGCTTGTCTGATGCTTTTAAGCACAATTCAGTAGTAATCAATTCAATTGGTGATTAAGAGAATACTGTTTCACAGATAACAAAATATATTTTCACAAAATGGGTTATGAATAGTTAGGTGAAACCGGTTTCACTAGGAATGACTGAACATACCCATTACGAGAGGAGCTTGATTTAGCCGTGCAAGACCTTGAGGATTTGCTGCTGCCTCTCTTGTGAACCTTCAGGTTTGTGCTGGAGGATCTCTCTGATTCTGTCAGAGACTTGCCGGATACTGGAGATACACGGCTGTATATCCGTACAAAACAGAAAATTGCAGGGATGATGACCTCCAGGATGGCCTCAGATACAAACCGTACTATTTCCAGGTACATCTCCGCAGGCAGTGCCCTCATCACCTGTGTAGGACCGAAACAGTGTAGGTTGATATCTCATAGCCGGGCTCTGAAACCAAGCTCCTCGAAGAGATTACCAAACAATCTTACATATGTTCATGAGAATCATGAAAGTGGCATACATTGGAAAGCATGAAAAGCAGTAGGCTACTAAAAAGCTCTTTGAATGTAACTGTTTGTGGTAATGTGGATGATACTTGGTAATGTGGAGGGATAGATAAAAGGCTTGTATCGAATACTCTTGAAACATCTAATAATATATCTATTAATCATTTTCAAGGTTAAGGGATTTACAGGGTCCATCCTGCTTAACTGCCTCCATTGCCTATAGGAGATAATTTAGTTTTTAACACCAACACACATACAATTTATAAAATCCTCCATTTGACATTGCATTCAAATACTACAATAGAAGTTTGGACATACTCCTCAGTAATTGTTTTGAGAAACCGGATGATAATAGGGTTGAAAGCATCCGGATTGATTGGCGGGAGGGCAAGAGCCCTGGTCTGACAGGCCCTGGAGACATACTCACTTAGGATCTTTTCATTAGATTGTCCCCGGTGAGATGTCCCCTGAATTGCCATCCCAGAGAATTCCACAGATGTCGAGGGACCTGTGTGCAAAGCAGCATTCACCAAGGTAAAAAGTCAGAAAACATGTAACCTGAGGCAAGTGTGTATTAGACAATTTTGTGTACTTTGTGAAGTTAAGTACCCAAGAAAGGATAACATGGGCACTCTGCTATATTAGTCCTCTGCTCAATAGATGTCCATACTAAATTACATTTACATGCCAAAAGTATTACATTCTGTGAAATTAGAGTTTTATTCATGACCTGCATCTGTATCAAGTGATCTGCTCCACTTTGTTTCTCTTGGTTCTCTTGGTCTAAAAAGACATAACAGTCAATGATATATACGTAGATACTTGTATGAAGCCATTTCAATACAGCCCTTTGAGAAGAGCAAGGGTAAGACTGATTGTAAGGGCTGTCCCCGACAAAAAAAAAACATTTGTCGACCGAGAGTCATACTGTTCTAATGGTAAAAATGTATTTTTCCATATCAGACACACCCTATGTGTTTGAATACAATCACCTACATAGGCACTGAGCTTGTCTGATGCTTTTAAGCACAATTCAGTAGTAATCAATTCAATTGGTGATTAAGAGAATACTGTTTCACAGATAACAAAATATATTTTCACAAAATGGGTTATGAATAGTTAGGTGAAACCGGTTTCACTAGGAATGACTGAACATACCCATTACGAGAGGAGCTTGATTTAGCCGTGCAAGACCTTGAGGATTTGCTGCTGCCTCTCTTGTGAACCTTCAGGTTTGTGCTGGAGGATCTCTCTGATTCTGTCAGAGACTTGCCGGATACTGGAGATACACGGCTGTATATCCGTACAAAACAGAAAATTGCAGGGATGATGACCTCCAGGATGGCCTCAGATACAAACCGTACTATTTCCAGGTACATCTCCGCAGGCAGTGCCCTCATCACCTGTGTAGGACCGAAACAGTGTAGGTTGATATCTCATAGCCGGGCTCTGAAACCAAGCTCCTCGAAGAGATTACCAAACAATCTTACATATGTTCATGAGAATCATGAAAGTGGCATACATTGGAAAGCATGAAAAGCAGTAGGCTACTAAAAAGCTCTTTGAATGTAACTGTTTGTGGTAATGTGGATGATACTTGGTAATGTGGAGGGATAGATAAAAGGCTTGTATCGAATACTCTTGAAACATCTAATAATATATCTATTAATCATTTTCAAGGTTAAGGGATTTACAGGGTCCATCCTGCTTAACTGCCTCCATTGCCTATAGGAGATAATTTAGTTTTTAACACCAACACACATACAATTTATAAAATCCTCCATTTGACATTGCATTCAAATACTACAATAGAAGTTTGGACATACTCCTCAGTAATTGTTTTGAGAAACCGGATGATAATAGGGTTGAAAGCATCCGGATTGATTGGCGGGAGGGCAAGAGCCCTGGTCTGACAGGCCCTGGAGACATACTCACTTAGGATCTTTTCATTAGATTGTCCCCGGTGAGATGTCCCCTGAATTGCCATCCCAGAGAATTCCACAGATGTCGAGGGACCTGTGTGCAAAGCAGCATTCACCAAGGTAAGAAAGTCAGAAAACATGTAACCTGAGGCAAGTGTGTATTAGACAATTTTGTGTACTTTGTGAAGTTAAGTACCCAAGAAAGGATAACATGGGCACTCTGCTATATTAGTCCTCTGCTCAATAGATGTCCATACTAAATTACATTTACATGCCAAAAGTATTACATTCTGTGAAATTAGAGTTTTATTCATGACCTGCATCTGTATCAAGTGATCTGCTCCACTTTGTTTCTCTTGGTTCTCTTGGTCTAAAAAGACATAACAGTCAATGATATATACGTAGATACTTGTATGAAGCCATTTCAATACAGCCCTTTGAGAAGAGCAAGGGTAAGACTGATTGTAAGGGCTGTCCCCGACAAAAAAAAACATTTGTCGACCGAGAGTCATACTGTTCTAATGGTAAAAATGTATTTTTCCATATCAGACACACCCTATGTGTTTGAATACAATCACCTACATAGGCACTGAGCTTGTCTGATGCTTTTAAGCACAATTCAGTAGTAATCAATTCAATTGGTGATTAAGAGAATACTGTTTCACAGATAACAAAATATATTTTCACAAAATGGGTTATGAATAGTTAGGTGAAACCGGTTTCACTAGGAATGACTGAACATACCCATTACGAGAGGAGCTTGATTTAGCCGTGCAAGACCTTGAGGATTTGCTGCTGCCTCTCTTGTGCACCTTTGTGTGATTCTGTCAGAGACTTGCCGGATACTGGAGATACACGGCTGTATATCCGTACAAAACAGAAAATTGCAGGGATGATGACCTCCAGGATGGCCTCAGATACAAACCGTACTATTTCCAGGTACATCTCCGCAGGCAGTGCCCTCATCACCGGTGTAGGACCGAAACAGTGTAGGTTGATATCTCATAGCCGGGCTCTGAAACCAAGCTCCTCGAAGAGATTACCAAACAATCTTACATATGTTCATGAGAATCATGAAAGTGGCATACATTGGAAAGCATGAAAAGCAGTAGGCTACTAAAAAAGCTCTTTGAATGTAACTGTTTGTGGTAATGTGGATGATACTTGGTAATGTGGAGGGATAGATAAAAGGCTTGTATCGAATACTCTTGAAACATCTAATAATATATCTATTAATCATTTTCAAGGTTAAGGGATTTACAGGGTCCATCCTGCTTAACTGCCTCCATTGCCTATAGGAGATAATTTAGTTTTTAACACCAACACACATACAATTTATAAAATCCTCCATTTGACATTGCATTCAAATACTACAATAGAAGTTTGGACATACTCCTCAGTAATTGTTTTGAGAAACCGGATGATAATAGGGTTGAAAGCATCCGGATTGATTGGCGGGAGGGCAAGAGCCCTGGTCTGACAGGCCCTGGAGACATACTCACTTAGGATCTTTTCATTAGATTGTCCCCGGTGAGATGTCCCCTGAATTGCCATCCCAGAGAATTCCACAGATGTCGAGGGACCTGTGTGCAAAGCAGCATTCACCAAGGTAAAAAAGTCAGAAAACATGTAACCTGAGGCAAGTGTGTATTAGACAATTTTGTGTACTTTGTGAAGTTAAGTACCCAAGAAAGGATAACATGGGCACTCTGCTATATTAGTCCTCTGCTCAATAGATGTCCATACTAAATTACATTTACATGCCAAAAGTATTACATTCTGTGAAATTAGAGTTTTATTCATGACCTGCATCTGTATCAAGTGATCTGCTCCACTTTGTTTCTCTTGGTTCTCTTGGTCTAAAAAGACATAACAGTCAATGATATATACGTAGATACTTGTATGAAGCCATTTCAATACAGCCCTTTGAGAAGAGCAAGGGTAAGACTGATTGTAAGGGCTGTCCCCGACAAAAAAAAACATTTGTCGACCGAGAGTCATACTGTTCTAATGGTAAAAATGTATTTTTCCATATCAGACACACCCTATGTGTTTGAATACAATCACCTACATAGGCACTGAGCTTGTCTGATGCTTTTAAGCACAATTCAGTAGTAATCAATTCAATTGGTGATTAAGAGAATACTGTTTCACAGATAACAAAATATATTTTCACAAAATGGGTTATGAATAGTTAGGTGAAACCGGTTTCACTAGGAATGACTGAACATACCCATTACGAGAGGAGCTTGATTTAGCCGTGCAAGACCTTGAGGATTTGCTGCTGCCTCTCTTGTGAACCTTCAGGTTTGTGCTGGAGGATCTCTCTGATTCTGTCAGAGACTTGCCGGATACTGGAGATACACGGCTGTATATCCGTACAAAACAGAAAATTGCAGGGATGATGACCTCCAGGATGGCCTCAGATACAAACCGTACTATTTCCAGGTACATCTCCGCAGGCAGTGCCCTCATCACCGGTGTAGGACCGAAACAGTGTAGGTTGATATCTCATAGCCGGGCTCTGAAACCAAGCTCCTCGAAGAGATTACCAAACAATCTTACATATGTTCATGAGAATCATGAAAGTGGCATACATTGGAAAGCATGAAAAGCAGTAGGCTACTAAAAAGCTCTTTGAATGTAACTGTTTGTGGTAATGTGGATGATACTTGGTAATGTGGAGGGATAGATAAAAGGCTTGTATCGAATACTCTTGAAACATCTAATAATATATCTATTAATCATTTTCAAGGTTAAGGGATTTACAGGGTCCATCCTGCTTAACTGCCTCCATTGCCTATAGGAGATAATTTAGTTTTTAACACCAACACACATACAATTTATAAAATCCTCCATTTGACATTGCATTCAAATACTACAATAGAAGTTTGGACATACTCCTCAGTAATTGTTTTGAGAAACCGGATGATAATAGGGTTGAAAGCATCCGGATTGATTGGCGGGAGGGCAAGAGCCCTGGTCTGACAGGCCCTGGAGACATACTCACTTAGGATCTTTTCATTAGATTGTCCCCGGTGAGATGTCCCCTGAATTGCCATCCCAGAGAATTCCACAGATGTCGAGGGACCTGTGTGCAAAGCAGCATTCACCAAGGTAAAAAAGTCAGAAAACATGTAACCTGAGGCAAGTGTGTATTAGACAATTTTGTGTACTTTGTGAAGTTAAGTACCCAAGAAAGGATAACATGGGCACTCTGCTATATTAGTCCTCTGCTCAATAGATGTCCATACTAAATTACATTTACATGCCAAAAGTATTACATTCTGTGAAATTAGAGTTTTATTCATGACCTGCATCTGTATCAAGTGATCTGCTCCACTTTGTTTCTCTTGGTTCTCTTGGTCTAAAAAGACATAACAGTCAATGATATATACGTAGATACTTGTATGAAGCCATTTCAATACAGCCCTTTGAGAAGAGCAAGGGTAAGACTGATTGTAAGGGCTGTCCCCGACAAAAAAAATTTGTCGACCGAGAGTCATACTGTTCTAATGGTAAAAATGTATTTTTCCATATCAGACACACCCTATGTGTTTGAATACAATCACCTACATAGGCACTGAGCTTGTCTGATGCTTTTAAGCACAATTCAGTAGTAATCAATTCAATTGGTGATTAAGAGAATACTGTTTCACAGATAACAAAATATATTTTCACAAAATGGGTTATGAATAGTTAGGTGAAACCGGTTTCACTAGGAATGACTGAACATACCCATTACAAGACCTTGATTTGCTGCTGCAAGACCTTGAGAATTTGCTGCTTTCTCTTGTGAACCTTCAGGTTTGTGCTGGAGGATCTCTCTGATTCTGTCAGAGACTTGCCGGATACTGGAGATACACGGCTGTATATCCGTACAAAACAGAAAATTGCAGGGATGATGACCTCCAGGATGGCCTCAGATACAAACCGTACTATTTCCAGGTACATCTCCGCAGGCAGTGCCCTCATCACCGGTGTAGGACCGAAACAGTGTAGGTTGATATCTCATAGCCGGGCTCTGAAACCAAGCTCCTCGAAGAGATTACCAAACAATCTTACATATGTTCATGAGAATCATGAAAGTGGCATACATTGGAAAGCATGAAAAGCAGTAGGCTACTAAAAAGCTCTTTGAATGTAACTGTTTGTGGTAATGTGGATGATACTTGGTAATGTGGAGGGATAGATAAAAGGCTTGTATCGAATACTCTTGAAACATCTAATAATATATCTATTAATCATTTTCAAGGTTAAGGGATTTACAGGGTCCATCCTGCTTAACTGCCTCCATTGCCTATAGGAGATAATTTAGTTTTTAACACCAACACACATACAATTTATAAAATCCTCCATTTGACATTGCATTCAAATACTACAATAGAAGTTTGGACATACTCCTCAGTAATTGTTTTGAGAAACCGGATGATAATAGGGTTGAAAGCATCCGGATTGATTGGCGGGAGGGCAAGAGCCCTGGTCTGACAGGCCCTGGAGACATACTCACTTAGGATCTTTTCATTAGATTGTCCCCGGTGAGATGTCCCCTGAATTGCCATCCCAGAGAATTCCACAGATGTCGAGGGACCTGTGTGCAAAGCAGCATTCACCAAGGTAAAAAGTCAGAAAACATGTAACCTGAGGCAAGTGTGTATTAGACAATTTTGTGTACTTTGTGAAGTTAAGTACCCAAGAAAGGATAACATGGGCACTCTGCTATATTAGTCCTCTGCTCAATAGATGTCCATACTAAATTACATTTACATGCCAAAAGTATTACATTCTGTGAAATTAGAGTTTTATTCATGACCTGCATCTGTATCAAGTGATCTGCTCCACTTTGTTTCTCTTGGTTCTCTTGGTCTAAAAAGACATAACAGTCAATGATATATACGTAGATACTTGTATGAAGCCATTTCAATACAGCCCTTTGAGAAGAGCAAGGGTAAGACTGATTGTAAGGGCTGTCCCCGACAAAAAAAACATTTGTCGACCGAGAGTCATACTGTTCTAATGGTAAAAATGTATTTTTCCATATCAGACACACCCTATGTGTTTGAATACAATCACCTACATAGGCACTGAGCTTGTCTGATGCTTTTAAGCACAATTCAGTAGTAATCAATTCAATTGGTGATTAAGAGAATACTGTTTCACAGATAACAAAATATATTTTCACAAAATGGGTTATGAATAGTTAGGTGAAACCGGTTTCACTAGGAATGACTGAACATACCCATTACGAGAGGAGCTTGATTTAGCCGTGCAAGACCTTGAGGATTTGCTGCTGCCTCTCTTGTGAACCTTCAGGTTTGTGCTGGAGGATCTCTCTGATTCTGTCAGAGACTTGCCGGATACTGGAGATACACGGCTGTATATCCGTACAAAACAGAAAATTGCAGGGATGATGACCTCCAGGATGGCCTCAGATACAAACCGTACTATTTCCAGGTACATCTCCGCAGGCAGTGCCCTCATCACCGGTGTAGGACCGAAACAGTGTAGGTTGATATCTCATAGCCGGGCTCTGAAACCAAGCTCCTCGAAGAGATTACCAAACAATCTTACATATGTTCATGAGAATCATGAAAGTGGCATACATTGGAAAGCATGAAAAGCAGTAGGCTACTAAAAAGCTCTTTGAATGTAACTGTTTGTGGTAATGTGGATGATACTTGGTAATGTGGAGGGATAGATAAAAGGCTTGTATCGAATACTCTTGAAACATCTAATAATATATCTATTAATCATTTTCAAGGTTAAGGGATTTACAGGGTCCATCCTGCTTAACTGCCTCCATTGCCTATAGGAGATAATTTAGTTTTTAACACCAACACACATACAATTTATAAAATCCTCCATTTGACATTGCATTCAAATACTACAATAGAAGTTTGGACATACTCCTCAGTAATTGTTTTGAGAAACCGGATGATAATAGGGTTGAAAGCATCCGGATTGATTGGCGGGAGGGCAAGAGCCCTGGTCTGACAGGCCCTGGAGACATACTCACTTAGGATCTTTTCATTAGATTGTCCCCGGTGAGATGTCCCCTGAATTGCCATCCCAGAGAATTCCACAGATGTCGAGGGACCTGTGTGCAAAGCAGCATTCACCAAGGTAAAAAAGTCAGAAAACATGTAACCTGAGGCAAGTGTGTATTAGACAATTTTGTGTACTTTGTGAAGTTAAGTACCCAAGAAAGGATAACATGGGCACTCTGCTATATTAGTCCTCTGCTCAATAGATGTCCATACTAAATTACATTTACATGCCAAAAGTATTACATTCTGTGAAATTAGAGTTTTATTCATGACCTGCATCTGTATCAAGTGATCTGCTCCACTTTGTTTCTCTTGGTTCTCTTGGTCTAAAAAGACATAACAGTCAATGATATATACGTAGATACTTGTATGAAGCCATTTCAATACAGCCCTTTGAGAAGAGCAAGGGTAAGACTGATTGTAAGGGCTGTCCCCGACAAAAAAAAACATTTGTCGACCGAGAGTCATACTGTTCTAATGGTAAAAATGTATTTTTCCATATCAGACACACCCTATGTGTTTGAATACAATCACCTACATAGGCACTGAGCTTGTCTGATGCTTTTAAGCACAATTCAGTAGTAATCAATTCAATTGGTGATTAAGAGAATACTGTTTCACAGATAACAAAATATATTTTCACAAAATGGGTTATGAATAGTTAGGTGAAACCGGTTTCACTAGGAATGACTGAACATACCCATTACGAGAGGAGCTTGATTTAGCCGTGCAAGACCTTGAGGATTTGCTGCTGCCTCTCTTGTGAACCTTCAGGTTTGTGCTGGAGGATCTCTCTGATTCTGTCAGAGACTTGCCGGATACTGGAGATACACGGCTGTATATCCGTACAAAACAGAAAATTGCAGGGATGATGACCTCCAGGATGGCCTCAGATACAAACCGTACTATTTCCAGGTACATCTCCGCAGGCAGTGCCCTCATCACCTGTGTAGGACCGAAACAGTGTAGGTTGATATCTCATAGCCGGGCTCTGAAACCAAGCTCCTCGAAGAGATTACCAAACAATCTTACATATGTTCATGAGAATCATGAAAGTGGCATACATTGGAAAGCATGAAAAGCAGTAGGCTACTAAAAAAGCTCTTTGAATGTAACTGTTTGTGGTAATGTGGATGATACTTGGTAATGTGGAGGGATAGATAAAAGGCTTGTATCGAATACTCTTGAAACATCTAATAATATATCTATTAATCATTTTCAAGGTTAAGGGATTTACAGGGTCCATCCTGCTTAACTGCCTCCATTGCCTATAGGAGATAATTTAGTTTTTAACACCAACACACATACAATTTATAAAATCCTCCATTTGACATTGCATTCAAATACTACAATAGAAGTTTGGACATACTCCTCAGTAATTGTTTTGAGAAACCGGATGATAATAGGGTTGAAAGCATCCGGATTGATTGGCGGGAGGGCAAGAGCCCTGGTCTGACAGGCCCTGGAGACATACTCACTTAGGATCTTTTCATTAGATTGTCCCCGGTGAGATGTCCCCTGAATTGCCATCCCAGAGAATTCCACAGATGTCGAGGGACCTGTGTGCAAAGCAGCATTCACCAAGGTAAAAAAGTCAGAAAACATGTAACCTGAGGCAAGTGTGTATTAGACAATTTTGTGTACTTTGTGAAGTTAAGTACCCAAGAAAGGATAACATGGGCACTCTGCTATATTAGTCCTCTGCTCAATAGATGTCCATACTAAATTACATTTACATGCCAAAAGTATTACATTCTGTGAAATTAGAGTTTTATTCATGACCTGCATCTGTATCAAGTGATCTGCTCCACTTTGTTTCTCTTGGTTCTCTTGGTCTAAAAAGACATAACAGTCAATGATATATACGTAGATACTTGTATGAAGCCATTTCAATACAGCCCTTTGAGAAGAGCAAGGGTAAGACTGATTGTAAGGGCTGTCCCCGACAAAAAAAACATTTGTCGACCGAGAGTCATACTGTTCTAATGGTAAAAATGTATTTTTCCATATCAGACACACCCTATGTGTTTGAATACAATCACCTACATAGGCACTGAGCTTGTCTGATGCTTTTAAGCACAATTCAGTAGTAATCAATTCAATTGGTGATTAAGAGAATACTGTTTCACAGATAACAAAATATATTTTCACAAAATGGGTTATGAATAGTTAGGTGAAACCGGTTTCACTAGGAATGACTGAACATACCCATTACGAGAGGAGCTTGATTTAGCCGTGCAAGACCTTGAGGATTTGCTGCTGCCTCTCTTGTGAACCTTCAGGTTTGTGCTGGAGGATCTCTCTGATTCTGTCAGAGACTTGCCGGATACTGGAGATACACGGCTGTATATCCGTACAAAACAGAAAATTGCAGGGATGATGACCTCCAGGATGGCCTCAGATACAAACCGTACTATTTCCAGGTACATCTCCGCAGGCAGTGCCCTCATCACCGTGTAGGACCGAAACAGTGTAGGTTGATATCTCATAGCCGGGCTCTGAAACCAAGCTCCTCGAAGAGATTACCAAACAATCTTACATATGTTCATGAGAATCATGAAAGTGGCATACATTGGAAAGCATGAAAAGCAGTAGGCTACTAAAAAAGCTCTTTGAATGTAACTGTTTGTGGTAATGTGGATGATACTTGGTAATGTGGAGGGATAGATAAAAGGCTTGTATCGAATACTCTTGAAACATCTAATAATATATCTATTAATCATTTTCAAGGTTAAGGGATTTACAGGGTCCATCCTGCTTAACTGCCTCCATTGCCTATAGGAGATAATTTAGTTTTTAACACCAACACACATACAATTTATAAAATCCTCCATTTGACATTGCATTCAAATACTACAATAGAAGTTTGGACATACTCCTCAGTAATTGTTTTGAGAAACCGGATGATAATAGGGTTGAAAGCATCCGGATTGATTGGCGGGAGGGCAAGAGCCCTGGTCTGACAGGCCCTGGAGACATACTCACTTAGGATCTTTTCATTAGATTGTCCCCGGTGAGATGTCCCCTGAATTGCCATCCCAGAGAATTCCACAGATGTCGAGGGACCTGTGTGCAAAGCAGCATTCACCAAGGTAAGAAAGTCAGAAAACATGTAACCTGAGGCAAGTGTGTATTAGACAATTTTGTGTACTTTGTGAAGTTAAGTACCCAAGAAAGGATAACATGGGCACTCTGCTATATTAGTCCTCTGCTCAATAGATGTCCATACTAAATTACATTTACATGCCAAAAGTATTACATTCTGTGAAATTAGAGTTTTATTCATGACCTGCATCTGTATCAAGTGATCTGCTCCACTTTGTTTCTCTTGGTTCTCTTGGTCTAAAAAGACATAACAGTCAATGATATATACGTAGATACTTGTATGAAGCCATTTCAATACAGCCCTTTGAGAAGAGCAAGGGTAAGACTGATTGTAAGGGCTGTCCCCGACAAAAAAAACATTTGTCGACCGAGAGTCATACTGTTCTAATGGTAAAAATGTATTTTTCCATATCAGACACACCCTATGTGTTTGAATACAATCACCTACATAGGCACTGAGCTTGTCTGATGCTTTTAAGCACAATTCAGTAGTAATCAATTCAATTGGTGATTAAGAGAATACTGTTTCACAGATAACAAAATATATTTTCACAAAATGGGTTATGAATAGTTAGGTGAAACCGGTTTCACTAGGAATGACTGAACATACCCATTACGAGAGGAGCTTGATTTAGCCGTGCAAGACCTTGAGGATTTGCTGCTGCCTCTCTTGTGAACCTTCAGGTTTGTGCTGGAGGATCTCTCTGATTCTGTCAGAGACTTGCCGGATACTGGAGATACACGGCTGTATATCCGTACAAAACAGAAAATTGCAGGGATGATGACCTCCAGGATGGCCTCAGATACAAACCGTACTATTTCCAGGTACATCTCCGCAGGCAGTGCCCTCATCACCTGTGTAGGACCGAAACAGTGTAGGTTGATATCTCATAGCCGGGCTCTGAAACCAAGCTCCTCGAAGAGATTACCAAACAATCTTACATATGTTCATGAGAATCATGAAAGTGGCATACATTGGAAAGCATGAAAAGCAGTAGGCTACTAAAAAAGCTCTTTGAATGTAACTGTTTGTGGTAATGTGGATGATACTTGGTAATGTGGAGGGATAGATAAAAGGCTTGTATCGAATACTCTTGAAACATCTAATAATATATCTATTAATCATTTTCAAGGTTAAGGGATTTACAGGGTCCATCCTGCTTAACTGCCTCCATTGCCTATAGGAGATAATTTAGTTTTTAACACCAACACACATACAATTTATAAAATCCTCCATTTGACATTGCATTCAAATACTACAATAGAAGTTTGGACATACTCCTCAGTAATTGTTTTGAGAAACCGGATGATAATAGGGTTGAAAGCATCCGGATTGATTGGCGGGAGGGCAAGAGCCCTGGTCTGACAGGCCCTGGAGACATACTCACTTAGGATCTTTTCATTAGATTGTCCCCGGTGAGATGTCCCCTGAATTGCCATCCCAGAGAATTCCACAGATGTCGAGGGACCTGTGTGCAAAGCAGCATTCACCAAGGTAAAAAAGTCAGAAAACATGTAACCTGAGGCAAGTGTGTATTAGACAATTTTGTGTACTTTGTGAAGTTAAGTACCCAAGAAAGGATAACATGGGCACTCTGCTATATTAGTCCTCTGCTCAATAGATGTCCATACTAAATTACATTTACATGCCAAAAGTATTACATTCTGTGAAATTAGAGTTTTATTCATGACCTGCATCTGTATCAAGTGATCTGCTCCACTTTGTTTCTCTTGGTTCTCTTGGTCTAAAAAGACATAACAGTCAATGATATATACGTAGATACTTGTATGAAGCCATTTCAATACAGCCCTTTGAGAAGAGCAAGGGTAAGACTGATTGTAAGGGCTGTCCCCGACAAAAAAAAACATTTGTCGACCGAGAGTCATACTGTTCTAATGGTAAAAATGTATTTTTCCATATCAGACACACCCTATGTGTTTGAATACAATCACCTACATAGGCACTGAGCTTGTCTGATGCTTTTAAGCACAATTCAGTAGTAATCAATTCAATTGGTGATTAAGAGAATACTGTTTCACAGATAACAAAATATATTTTCACAAAATGGGTTATGAATAGTTAGGTGAAACCGGTTTCACTAGGAATGACTGAACATAGCCGTGCAAGACCTTGAGGATTTGCTGCTGCCTCTCTTGTGAACCTTCAGGTTTGTGCTGGAGGATCTCTCTGATTCTGTTAGAGACTTGCCGGATACTGGAGATACACGGCTGTATATCCGTACAAAACAGAAAATTGCAGGGATGATGACCTCCAGGATGGCCTCAGATACAAACCGTACTATTTCCAGGTACATCTCCGCAGGCAGTGCCCTCATCACCTGTGTAGGACCGAAACAGTGTAGGTTGATATCTCATAGCCGGGCTCTGAAACCAAGCTCCTCGAAGAGATTACCAAACAATCTTACATATGTTCATGAGAATCATGAAAGTGGCATACATTGGAAAGCATGAAAAGCAGTAGGCTACTAAAAAAGCTCTTTGAATGTAACTGTTTGTGGTAATGTGGATGATACTTGGTAATGTGGAGGGATAGATAAAAGGCTTGTATCGAATACTCTTGAAACATCTAATAATATATCTATTAATCATTTTCAAGGTTAAGGGATTTACAGGGTCCATCCTGCTTAACTGCCTCCATTGCCTATAGGAGATAATTTAGTTTTTAACACCAACACACATACAATTTATAAAATCCTCCATTTGACATTGCATTCAAATACTACAATAGAAGTTTGGACATACTCCTCAGTAATTGTTTTGAGAAACCGGATGATAATAGGGTTGAAAGCATCCGGATTGATTGGCGGGAGGGCAAGAGCCCTGGTCTGACAGGCCCTGGAGACATACTCACTTAGGATCTTTTCATTAGATTGTCCCCGGTGAGATGTCCCCTGAATTGCCATCCCAGAGAATTCCACAGATGTCGAGGGACCTGTGTGCAAAGCAGCATTCACCAAGGTAAAAAAGTCAGAAAACATGTAACCTGAGGCAAGTGTGTATTAGACAATTTTGTGTACTTTGTGAAGTTAAGTACCCAAGAAAGGATAACATGGGCACTCTGCTATATTAGTCCTCTGCTCAATAGATGTCCATACTAAATTACATTTACATGCCAAAAGTATTACATTCTGTGAAATTAGAGTTTTATTCATGACCTGCATCTGTATCAAGTGATCTGCTCCACTTTGTTTCTCTTGGTTCTCTTGGTCTAAAAAGACATAACAGTCAATGATATATACGTAGATACTTGTATGAAGCCATTTCAATACAGCCCTTTGAGAAGAGCAAGGGTAAGACTGATTGTAAGGGCTGTCCCCGACAAAAAAAAACATTTGTCGACCGAGAGTCATACTGTTCTAATGGTAAAAATGTATTTTTCCATATCAGACACACCCTATGTGTTTGAATACAATCACCTACATAGGCACTGAGCTTGTCTGATGCTTTTAAGCACAATTCAGTAGTAATCAATTCAATTGGTGATTAAGAGAATACTGTTTCACAGATAACAAAATATATTTTCACAAAATGGGTTATGAATAGTTAGGTGAAACCGGTTTCACTAGGAATGACTGAACATACCCATTACGAGAGGAGCTTGATTTAGCCGTGCAAGACCTTGAGGATTTGCTGCTGCCTCTCTTGTGAACCTTCAGGTTTGTGCTGGAGGATCTCTCTGATTCTGTCAGAGACTTGCCGGATACTGGAGATACACGGCTGTATATCCGTACAAAACAGAAAATTGCAGGGATGATGACCTCCAGGATGGCCTCAGATACAAACCGTACTATTTCCAGGTACATCTCCGCAGGCAGTGCCCTCATCACCGGTGTAGGACCGAAACAGTGTAGGTTGATATCTCATAGCCGGGCTCTGAAACCAAGCTCCTCGAAGAGATTACCAAACAATCTTACATATGTTCATGAGAATCATGAAAGTGGCATACATTGGAAAGCATGAAAAGCAGTAGGCTACTAAAAAGCTCTTTGAATGTAACTGTTTGTGGTAATGTGGATGATACTTGGTAATGTGGAGGGATAGATAAAAGGCTTGTATCGAATACTCTTGAAACATCTAATAATATATCTATTAATCATTTTCAAGGTTAAGGGATTTACAGGGTCCATCCTGCTTAACTGCCTCCATTGCCTATAGGAGATAATTTAGTTTTTAACACCAACACACATACAATTTATAAAATCCTCCATTTGACATTGCATTCAAATACTACAATAGAAGTTTGGACATACTCCTCAGTAATTGTTTTGAGAAACCGGATGATAATAGGGTTGAAAGCATCCGGATTGATTGGCGGGAGGGCAAGAGCCCTGGTCTGACAGGCCCTGGAGACATACTCACTTAGGATCTTTTCATTAGATTGTCCCCGGTGAGATGTCCCCTGAATTGCCATCCCAGAGAATTCCACAGATGTCGAGGGACCTGTGTGCAAAGCAGCATTCACCAAGGTAAAAAGTCAGAAAACATGTAACCTGAGGCAAGTGTGTATTAGACAATTTTGTGTACTTTGTGAAGTTAAGTACCCAAGAAAGGATAACATGGGCACTCTGCTATATTAGTCCTCTGCTCAATAGATGTCCATACTAAATTACATTTACATGCCAAAAGTATTACATTCTGTGAAATTAGAGTTTTATTCATGACCTGCATCTGTATCAAGTGATCTGCTCCACTTTGTTTCTCTTGGTTCTCTTGGTCTAAAAAGACATAACAGTCAATGATATATACGTAGATACTTGTATGAAGCCATTTCAATACAGCCCTTTGAGAAGAGCAAGGGTAAGACTGATTGTAAGGGCTGTCCCCGACAAAAAAACATTTGTCGACCGAGAGTCATACTGTTCTAATGGTAAAAATGTATTTTTCCATATCAGACACACCCTATGTGTTTGAATACAATCACCTACATAGGCACTGAGCTTGTCTGATGCTTTTAAGCACAATTCAGTAGTAATCAATTCAATTGGTGATTAAGAGAATACTGTTTCACAGATAACAAAATATATTTTCACAAAATGGGTTATGAATAGTTAGGTGAAACCGGTTTCACTAGGAATGACTGAACATACCCATTACGAGAGGAGCTTGATTTAGCCGTGCAAGACCTTGAGGATTTGCTGCTGCCTCTCTTGTGAACCTTCAGGTTTGTGCTGGAGGATCTCTCTGATTCTGTCAGAGACTTGCCGGATACTGGAGATACACGGCTGTATATCCGTACAAAACAGAAAATTGCAGGGATGATGACCTCCAGGATGGCCTCAGATACAAACCGTACTATTTCCAGGTACATCTCCGCAGGCAGTGCCCTCATCACCTGTGTAGGACCGAAACAGTGTAGGTTGATATCTCATAGCCGGGCTCTGAAACCAAGCTCCTCGAAGAGATTACCAAACAATCTTACATATGTTCATGAGAATCATGAAAGTGGCATACATTGGAAAGCATGAAAAGCAGTAGGCTACTAAAAAGCTCTTTGAATGTAACTGTTTGTGGTAATGTGGATGATACTTGGTAATGTGGAGGGATAGATAAAAGGCTTGTATCGAATACTCTTGAAACATCTAATAATATATCTATTAATCATTTTCAAGGTTAAGGGATTTACAGGGTCCATCCTGCTTAACTGCCTCCATTGCCTATAGGAGATAATTTAGTTTTTAACACCAACACACATACAATTTATAAAATCCTCCAGGTGACATTGCATTCAAATACTACAATAGAAGTTTGGACATACTCCTCAGTAATTGTTTTGAGAAACCGGATGATAATAGGGTTGAAAGCATCCGGATTGATTGGCGGGAGGGCAAGAGCCCTGGTCTGACAGGCCCTGGAGACATACTCACTTAGGATCTTTTCATTAGATTGTCCCCGGTGAGATGTCCCCTGAATTGCCATCCCAGAGAATTCCACAGATGTCGAGGGACCTGTGTGCAAAGCAGCATTCACCAAGGTAAAAAAGTCAGAAAACATGTAACCTGAGGCAAGTGTGTATTAGACAATTTTGTGTACTTTGTGAAGTTAAGTACCCAAGAAAGGATAACATGGGCACTCTGCTATATTAGTCCTCTGCTCAATAGATGTCCATACTAAATTACATTTACATGCCAAAAGTATTACATTCTGTGAAATTAGAGTTTTATTCATGACCTGCATCTGTATCAAGTGATCTGCTCCACTTTGTTTCTCTTGGTTCTCTTGGTCTAAAAAGACATAACAGTCAATGATATATACGTAGATACTTGTATGAAGCCATTTCAATACAGCCCTTTGAGAAGAGCAAGGGTAAGACTGATTGTAAGGGCTGTCCCCGACAAAAAAAAACATTTGTCGACCGAGAGTCATACTGTTCTAATGGTAAAAATGTATTTTTCCATATCAGACACACCCTATGTGTTTGAATACAATCACCTACATAGGCACTGAGCTTGTCTGATGCTTTTAAGCACAATTCAGTAGTAATCAATTCAATTGGTGATTAAGAGAATACTGTTTCACAGATAACAAAATATATTTTCACAAAATGGGTTATGAATAGTTAGGTGAAACCGGTTTCACTAGGAATGACTGAACATACCCATTACGAGAGGAGCTTGATTTAGCCGTGCAAGACCTTGAGGATTTGCTGCTGCCTCTCTTGTGAACCTTCAGGTTTGTGCTGGAGGATCTCTCTGATTCTGTCAGAGACTTGCCGGATACTGGAGATACACGGCTGTATATCCGTACAAAACAGAAAATTGCAGGGATGATGACCTCCAGGATGGCCTCAGATACAAACCGTACTATTTCCAGGTACATCTCCGCAGGCAGTGCCCTCATCACCGGTGTAGGACCGAAACAGTGTAGGTTGATATCTCATAGCCGGGCTCTGAAACCAAGCTCCTCGAAGAGATTACCAAACAATCTTACATATGTTCATGAGAATCATGAAAGTGGCATACATTGGAAAGCATGAAAAGCAGTAGGCTACTAAAAAGCTCTTTGAATGTAACTGTTTGTGGTAATGTGGATGATACTTGGTAATGTGGAGGGATAGATAAAAGGCTTGTATCGAATACTCTTGAAACATCTAATAATATATCTATTAATCATTTTCAAGGTTAAGGGATTTACAGGGTCCATCCTGCTTAACTGCCTCCATTGCCTATAGGAGATAATTTAGTTTTTAACACCAACACACATACAATTTATAAAATCCTCCATTTGACATTGCATTCAAATACTACAATAGAAGTTTGGACATACTCCTCAGTAATTGTTTTGAGAAACCGGATGATAATAGGGTTGAAAGCATCCGGATTGATTGGCGGGAGGGCAAGAGCCCTGGTCTGACAGGCCCTGGAGACATACTCACTTAGGATCTTTTCATTAGATTGTCCCCGGTGAGATGTCCCCTGAATTGCCATCCCAGAGAATTCCACAGATGTCGAGGGACCTGTGTGCAAAGCAGCATTCACCAAGGTAAAAAAGTCAGAAAACATGTAACCTGAGGCAAGTGTGTATTAGACAATTTTGTGTACTTTGTGAAGTTAAGTACCCAAGAAAGGATAACATGGGCACTCTGCTATATTAGTCCTCTGCTCAATAGATGTCCATACTAAATTACATTTACATGCCAAAAGTATTACATTCTGTGAAATTAGAGTTTTATTCATGACCTGCATCTGTATCAAGTGATCTGCTCCACTTTGTTTCTCTTGGTTCTCTTGGTCTAAAAAGACATAACAGTCAATGATATATACGTAGATACTTGTATGAAGCCATTTCAATACAGCCCTTTGAGAAGAGCAAGGGTAAGACTGATTGTAAGGGCTGTCCCCGACAAAAAAAACATTTGTCGACCCAGAGTCATACTGTTCTAATGGTAAAAATGTATTTTTCCATATCAGACACACCCTATGTGTTTGAATACAATCACCTACATAGGCACTGAGCTTGTCTGATGCTTTTAAGCACAATTCAGTAGTAATCAATTCAATTGGTGATTAAGAGAATACTGTTTCACAGATAACAAAATATATTTTCACAAAATGGGTTATGAATAGTTAGGTGAAACCGGTTTCACTAGGAATGACTGAACATACCCATTACGAGAGGAGCTTGATTTAGCCGTGCAAGACCTTGAGGATTTGCTGCTGCCTCTCTTGTGAACCTTCAGGTTTGTGCTGGAGGATCTCTCTGATTCTGTCAGAGACTTGCCGGATACTGGAGATACACGGCTGTATATCCGTACAAAACAGAAAATTGCAGGGATGATGACCTCCAGGATGGCCTCAGATACAAACCGTACTATTTCCAGGTACATCTCCGCAGGCAGTGCCCTCATCACCTGTGTAGGACCGAAACAGTGTAGGTTGATATCTCATAGCCGGGCTCTGAAACCAAGCTCCTCGAAGAGATTACCAAACAATCTTACATATGTTCATGAGAATCATGAAAGTGGCATACATTGGAAAGCATGAAAAGCAGTAGGCTACTAAAAAGCTCTTTGAATGTAACTGTTTGTGGTAATGTGGATGATACTTGGTAATGTGGAGGGATAGATAAAAGGCTTGTATCGAATACTCTTGAAACATCTAATAATATATCTATTAATCATTTTCAAGGTTAAGGGATTTACAGGGTCCATCCTGCTTAACTGCCTCCATTGCCTATAGGAGATAATTTAGTTTTTAACACCAACACACATACAATTTATAAAATCCTCCATTTGACATTGCATTCAAATACTACAATAGAAGTTTGGACATACTCCTCAGTAATTGTTTTGAGAAACCGGATGATAATAGGGTTGAAAGCATCCGGATTGATTGGCGGGAGGGCAAGAGCCCTGGTCTGACAGGCCCTGGAGACATACTCACTTAGGATCTTTTCATTAGATTGTCCCCGGTGAGATGTCCCCTGAATTGCCATCCCAGAGAATTCCACAGATGTCGAGGGACCTGTGTGCAAAGCAGCATTCACCAAGGTAAAAAAGTCAGAAAACATGTAACCTGAGGCAAGTGTGTATTAGACAATTTTGTGTACTTTGTGAAGTTAAGTACCCAAGAAAGGATAACATGGGCACTCTGCTATATTAGTCCTCTGCTCAATAGATGTCCATACTAAATTACATTTACATGCCAAAAGTATTACATTCTGTGAAATTAGAGTTTTATTCATGACCTGCATCTGTATCAAGTGATCTGCTCCACTTTGTTTCTCTTGGTTCTCTTGGTCTAAAAAGACATAACAGTCAATGATATATACGTAGATACTTGTATGAAGCCATTTCAATACAGCCCTTTGAGAAGAGCAAGGGTAAGACTGATTGTAAGGGCTGTCCCCGACAAAAAAAAAAAACATTTGTCGACCGAGAGTCATACTGTTCTAATGGTAAAAATGTATTTTTCCATATCAGACACACCCTATGTGTTTGAATACAATCACCTACATAGGCACTGAGCTTGTCTGATGCTTTTAAGCACAATTCAGTAGTAATCAATTCAATTGGTGATTAAGAGAATACTGTTTCACAGATAACAAAATATATTTTCACAAAATGGGTTATGAATAGTTAGGTGAAACCGGTTTCACTAGGAATGACTGAACATACCCATTACGAGAGGAGCTTGATTTAGCCGTGCAAGACCTTGAGGATTTGCTGCTGCCTCTCTTGTGAACCTTCAGGTTTGTGCTGGAGGATCTCTCTGATTCTGTCAGAGACTTGCCGGATACTGGAGATACACGGCTGTATATCCGTACAAAACAGAAAATTGCAGGGATGATGACCTCCAGGATGGCCTCAGATACAAACCGTACTATTTCCAGGTACATCTCCGCAGGCAGTGCCCTCATCACCGGTGTAGGACCGAAACAGTGTAGGTTGATATCTCATAGCCGGGCTCTGAAACCAAGCTCCTCGAAGAGATTACCAAACAATCTTACATATGTTCATGAGAATCATGAAAGTGGCATACATTGGAAAGCATGAAAAGCAGTAGGCTACTAAAAAGCTCTTTGAATGTAACTGTTTGTGGTAATGTGGATGATACTTGGTAATGTGGAGGGATAGATAAAAGGCTTGTATCGAATACTCTTGAAACATCTAATAATATATCTATTAATCATTTTCAAGGTTAAGGGATTTACAGGGTCCATCCTGCTTAACTGCCTCCATTGCCTATAGGAGATAATTTAGTTTTTAACACCAACACACATACAATTTATAAAATCCTCCATTTGACATTGCATTCAAATACTACAATAGAAGTTTGGACATACTCCTCAGTAATTGTTTTGAGAAACCGGATGATAATAGGGTTGAAAGCATCCGGATTGATTGGCGGGAGGGCAAGAGCCCTGGTCTGACAGGCCCTGGAGACATACTCACTTAGGATCTTTTCATTAGATTGTCCCCGGTGAGATGTCCCCTGAATTGCCATCCCAGAGAATTCCACAGATGTCGAGGGACCTGTGTGCAAAGCAGCATTCACCAAGGTAAAAAAGTCAGAAAACATGTAACCTGAGGCAAGTGTGTATTAGACAATTTTGTGTACTTTGTGAAGTTAAGTACCCAAGAAAGGATAACATGGGCACTCTGCTATATTAGTCCTCTGCTCAATAGATGTCCATACTAAATTACATTTACATGCCAAAAGTATTACATTCTGTGAAATTAGAGTTTTATTCATGACCTGCATCTGTATCAAGTGATCTGCTCCACTTTGTTTCTCTTGGTTCTCTTGGTCTAAAAAGACATAACAGTCAATGATATATACGTAGATACTTGTATGAAGCCATTTCAATACAGCCCTTTGAGAAGAGCAAGGGTAAGACTGATTGTAAGGGCTGTCCCCGACAAAAAAAAACATTTGTCGACCGAGAGTCATACTGTTCTAATGGTAAAAATGTATTTTTCCATATCAGACACACCCTATGTGTTTGAATACAATCACCTACATAGGCACTGAGCTTGTCTGATGCTTTTAAGCACAATTCAGTAGTAATCAATTCAATTGGTGATTAAGAGAATACTGTTTCACAGATAACAAAATATATTTTCACAAAATGGGTTATGAATAGTTAGGTGAAACCGGTTTCACTAGGAATGACTGAACATACCCATTACGAGAGGAGCTTGATTTAGCCGTGCAAGACCTTGAGGATTTGCTGCTGCCTCTCTTGTGCACCTTCAGGTTTGTGCTGGAGGATCTCTCTGATTCTGTTAGAGACTTGCCGGATACTGGAGATACACGGCTGTATATCCGTACAAAACAGAAAATTGCAGGGATGATGACCTCCAGGATGGCCTCAGATACAAACCGTACTATTTCCAGGTACATCTCCGCAGGCAGTGCCCTCATCACCTGTGTAGTACCGAAACAGTGTAGGTTGATATCTCATAGCCGGGCTCTGAAACCAAGCTCCTCGAAGAGATTACCAAACAATCTTACATATGTTCATGAGAATCATGAAAGTGGCATACATTGGAAAGCATGAAAAGCAGTAGGCTACTAAAAAAGCTCTTTGAATGTAACTGTTTGTGGTAATGTGGATGATACTTGGTAATGTGGAGGGATAGATAAAAGGCTTGTATCGAATACTCTTGAAACATCTAATAATATATCTATTAATCATTTTCAAGGTTAAGGGATTTACAGGGTCCATCCTGCTTAACTGCCTCCATTGCCTATAGGAGATAATTTAGTTTTTAACACCAACACACATACAATTTATAAAATCCTCCAGGTGACATTGCATTCAAATACTACAATAGAAGTTTGGACATACTCCTCAGTAATTGTTTTGAGAAACCGGATGATAATAGGGTTGAAAGCATCCGGATTGATTGGCGGGAGGGCAAGAGCCCTGGTCTGACAGGCCCTGGAGACATACTCACTTAGGATCTTTTCATTAGATTGTCCCCGGTGAGATGTCCCCTGAATTGCCATCCCAGAGAATTCCACAGATGTCGAGGGACCTGTGTGCAAAGCAGCATTCACCAAGGTAAAAAAGTCAGAAAACATGTAACCTGAGGCAAGTGTGTATTAGACAATTTTGTGTACTTTGTGAAGTTAAGTACCCAAGAAAGGATAACATGGGCACTCTGCTATATTAGTCCTCTGCTCAATAGATGTCCATACTAAATTACATTTACATGCCAAAAGTATTACATTCTGTGAAATTAGAGTTTTATTCATGACCTGCATCTGTATCAAGTGATCTGCTCCACTTTGTTTCTCTTGGTTCTCTTGGTCTAAAAAGACATAACAGTCAATGATATATACGTAGATACTTGTATGAAGCCATTTCAATACAGCCCTTTGAGAAGAGCAAGGGTAAGACTGATTGTAAGGGCTGTCCCCGACAAAAAAAAACATTTGTCGACCGAGAGTCATACTGTTCTAATGGTAAAAATGTATTTTTCCATATCAGACACACCCTATGTGTTTGAATACAATCACCTACATAGGCACTGAGCTTGTCTGATGCTTTTAAGCACAATTCAGTAGTAATCAATTCAATTGGTGATTAAGAGAATACTGTTTCACAGATAACAAAATATATTTTCACAAAATGGGTTATGAATAGTTAGGTGAAACCGGTTTCACTAGGAATGACTGAACATACCCATTACGAGAGGAGCTTGATTTAGCCGTGCAAGACCTTGAGGATTTGCTGCTGCCTCTCTTGTGAACCTTCAGGTTTGTGCTGGAGGATCTCTCTGATTCTGTCAGAGACTTGCCGGATACTGGAGATACACGGCTGTATATCCGTACAAAACAGAAAATTGCAGGGATGATGACCTCCAGGATGGCCTCAGATACAAACCGTACTATTTCCAGGTACATCTCCGCAGGCAGTGCCCTCATCACCTGTGTAGGACCGAAACAGTGTAGGTTGATATCTCATAGCCGGGCTCTGAAACCAAGCTCCTCGAAGAGATTACCAAACAATCTTACATATGTTCATGAGAATCATGAAAGTGGCATACATTGGAAAGCATGAAAAGCAGTAGGCTACTAAAAAAGCTCTTTGAATGTAACTGTTTGTGGTAATGTGGATGATACTTGGTAATGTGGAGGGATAGATAAAAGGCTTGTATCGAATACTCTTGAAACATCTAATAATATATCTATTAATCATTTTCAAGGTTAAGGGATTTACAGGGTCCATCCTGCTTAACTGCCTCCATTGCCTATAGGAGATAATTTAGTTTTTAACACCAACACACATACAATTTATAAAATCCTCCATTTGACATTGCATTCAAATACTACAATAGAAGTTTGGACATACTCCTCAGTAATTGTTTTGAGAAACCGGATGATAATAGGGTTGAAAGCATCCGGATTGATTGGCGGGAGGGCAAGAGCCCTGGTCTGACAGGCCCTGGAGACATACTCACTTAGGATCTTTTCATTAGATTGTCCCCGGTGAGATGTCCCCTGAATTGCCATCCCAGAGAATTCCACAGATGTCGAGGGACCTGTGTGCAAAGCAGCATTCACCAAGGTAAAAAGTCAGAAAACATGTAACCTGAGGCAAGTGTGTATTAGACAATTTTGTGTACTTTGTGAAGTTAAGTACCCAAGAAAGGATAACATGGGCACTCTGCTATATTAGTCCTCTGCTCAATAGATGTCCATACTAAATTACATTTACATGCCAAAAGTATTACATTCTGTGAAATTAGAGTTTTATTCATGACCTGCATCTGTATCAAGTGATCTGCTCCACTTTGTTTCTCTTGGTTCTCTTGGTCTAAAAAGACATAACAGTCAATGATATATACGTAGATACTTGTATGAAGCCATTTCAATACAGCCCTTTGAGAAGAGCAAGGGTAAGACTGATTGTAAGGGCTGTCCCCGACAAAAAAAACATTTGTCGACCGAGAGTCATACTGTTCTAATGGTAAAAATGTATTTTTCCATATCAGACACACCCTATGTGTTTGAATACAATCACCTACATAGGCACTGAGCTTGTCTGATGCTTTTAAGCACAATTCAGTAGTAATCAATTCAATTGGTGATTAAGAGAATACTGTTTCACAGATAACAAAATATATTTTCACAAAATGGGTTATGAATAGTTAGGTGAAACCGGTTTCACTAGGAATGACTGAACATACCCATTACGAGAGGAGCTTGATTTAGCCGTGCAAGACCTTGAGGATTTGCTGCTGCCTCTCTTGTGAACCTTCAGGTTTGTGCTGGAGGATCTCTCTGATTCTGTCAGAGACTTGCCGGATACTGGAGATACACGGCTGTATATCCGTACAAAACAGAAAATTGCAGGGATGATGACCTCCAGGATGGCCTCAGATACAAACCGTACTATTTCCAGGTACATCTCCGCAGGCAGTGCCCTCATCACCGGTGTAGGACCGAAACAGTGTAGGTTGATATCTCATAGCCGGGCTCTGAAACCAAGCTCCTCGAAGAGATTACCAAACAATCTTACATATGTTCATGAGAATCATGAAAGTGGCATACATTGGAAAGCATGAAAAGCAGTAGGCTACTAAAAAGCTCTTTGAATGTAACTGTTTGTGGTAATGTGGATGATACTTGGTAATGTGGAGGGATAGATAAAAGGCTTGTATCGAATACTCTTGAAACATCTAATAATATATCTATTAATCATTTTCAAGGTTAAGGGATTTACAGGGTCCATCCTGCTTAACTGCCTCCATTGCCTATAGGAGATAATTTAGTTTTTAACACCAACACACATACAATTTATAAAATCCTCCAGGTGACATTGCATTCAAATACTACAATAGAAGTTTGGACATACTCCTCAGTAATTGTTTTGAGAAACCGGATGATAATAGGGTTGAAAGCATCCGGATTGATTGGCGGGAGGGCAAGAGCCCTGGTCTGACAGGCCCTGGAGACATACTCACTTAGGATCTTTTCATTAGATTGTCCCCGGTGAGATGTCCCCTGAATTGCCATCCCAGAGAATTCCACAGATGTCGAGGGACCTGTGTGCAAAGCAGCATTCACCAAGGTAAAAAGTCAGAAAACATGTAACCTGAGGCAAGTGTGTATTAGACAATTTTGTGTACTTTGTGAAGTTAAGTACCCAAGAAAGGATAACATGGGCACTCTGCTATATTAGTCCTCTGCTCAATAGATGTCCATACTAAATTACATTTACATGCCAAAAGTATTACATTCTGTGAAATTAGAGTTTTATTCATGACCTGCATCTGTATCAAGTGATCTGCTCCACTTTGTTTCTCTTGGTTCTCTTGGTCTAAAAAGACATAACAGTCAATGATATATACGTAGATACTTGTATGAAGCCATTTCAATACAGCCCTTTGAGAAGAGCAAGGGTAAGACTGATTGTAAGGGCTGTCCCCGACAAAAAAAAAAACATTTGTCGACCGAGAGTCATACTGTTCTAATGGTAAAAATGTATTTTTCCATATCAGACACACCCTATGTGTTTGAATACAATCACCTACATAATAGGCACTGAGCTTGTCTGATGCTTTTAAGCACAATTCAGTAGTAATCAATTCAATTGGTGATTAAGAGAATACTGTTTCACAGATAACAAAATGTATTTTCACAAAATGGGTTATGAATAGTTAGGTGAAACCGGTTTCACTAGGAATGACTGAACATACCCATTACGAGAGGAGCTTGATTTAGCCGTGCAAGACCTTGAGGATTTGCTGCTGCCTCTCTTGTGAACCTTCAGGTTTGTGCTGGAGGATCTCTCTGATTCTGTCAGAGACTTGCCGGATACTGGAGATACACGGCTGTATATCCGTACAAAACAGAAAATTGCAGGGATGATGACCTCCAGGATGGCCTCAGATACAAACCGTACTATTTCCAGGTACATCTCCGCAGGCAGTGCCCTCATCACCTGTGTAGGACCGAAACAGTGTAGGTTGATATCTCATAGCCGGGCTCTGAAACCAAGCTCCTCGAAGAGATTACCAAACAATCTTACATATGTTCATGAGAATCATGAAAGTGGCATACATTGGAAAGCATGAAAAGCAGTAGGCTACTAAAAAGCTCTTTGAATGTAACTGTTTGTGGTAATGTGGATGATACTTGGTAATGTGGAGGGATAGATAAAAGGCTTGTATCGAATACTCTTGAAACATCTAATAATATATCTATTAATCATTTTCAAGGTTAAGGGATTTACAGGGTCCATCCTGCTTAACTGCCTCCATTGCCTATAGGAGATAATTTAGTTTTTAACACCAACACACATACAATTTATAAAATCCTCCAGGTGACATTGCATTCAAATACTACAATAGAAGTTTGGACATACTCCTCAGTAATTGTTTTGAGAAACCGGATGATAATAGGGTTGAAAGCATCCGGATTGATTGGCGGGAGGGCAAGAGCCCTGGTCTGACAGGCCCTGGAGACATACTCACTTAGGATCTTTTCATTAGATTGTCCCCGGTGAGATGTCCCCTGAATTGCCATCCCAGAGAATTCCACAGATGTCGAGGGACCTGTGTGCAAAGCAGCATTCACCAAGGTAAAAAAGTCAGAAAACATGTAACCTGAGGCAAGTGTGTATTAGACAATTTTGTGTACTTTGTGAAGTTAAGTACCCAAGAAAGGATAACATGGGCACTCTGCTATATTAGTCCTCTGCTCAATAGATGTCCATACTAAATTACATTTACATGCCAAAAGTATTACATTCTGTGAAATTAGAGTTTTATTCATGACCTGCATCTGTATCAAGTGATCTGCTCCACTTTGTTTCTCTTGGTTCTCTTGGTCTAAAAAGACATAACAGTCAATGATATATACGTAGATACTTGTATGAAGCCATTCCAATACAGCCCTTTGAGAAGAGCAAGGGTAAGACTGATTGTAGGGCTGTCCCCGACAAAAAAAAACATTTGTCGACCGAGAGTCATACTGTTCTAATGGTAAAAATGTATTTTTCCATATCAGACACACCCTATGTGTTTGAATACAATCACCTACATAATAGGCACTGAGCTTGTCTGATGCTTTTAAGCACAATTCAGTAGTAATCAATTCAATTGGTGATTAAGAGAATACTGTTTCACAGATAACAAAATATATTTTCACAAAATGGGTTATGAATAGTTAGGTGAAACCGGTTTCACTAGGAATGACTGAACATACCCATTACGAGAGGAGCTTGATTTAGCCGTGCAAGACCTTGAGGATTTGCTGCTGCCTCTCTTGTGAACCTTCAGGTTTTGTGCTGGAGGATCTCTCTGATTCTGTCAGAGACTTGCCGGATACTGGAGATACACGGCTGTATATCCGTACAAAACAGAAAATTGCAGGGATGATGACCTCCAGGATGGCCTCAGATACAAACCGTACTATTTCCAGGTACATCTCCGCAGGCAGTGCCCTCATCACCTGTGTAGTACCGAAACAGTGTAGGTTGATATCTCATAGCCGGGCTCTGAAACCAAGCTCCTCGAAGAGATTACCAAACAATCTTACATATGTTCATGAGAATCATGAAAGTGGCATACATTGGAAAGCATGAAAAGCAGTAGGCTACTAAAAAAGCTCTTTGAATGTAACTGTTTGTGGTAATGTGGATGATACTTGGTAATGTGGAGGGATAGATAAAAGGCTTGTATCGAATACTCTTGAAACATCTAATAATATATCTATTAATCATTTTCAAGGTTAAGGGATTTACAGGGTCCATCCTGCTTAACTGCCTCCATTGCCTATAGGAGATAATTTAGTTTTTAACACCAACACACATACAATTTATAAAATCCTCCAGGTGACATTGCATTCAAATACTACAATAGAAGTTTGGACATACTCCTCAGTAATTGTTTTGAGAAACCGGATGATAATAGGGTTGAAAGCATCCGGATTGATTGGCGGGAGGGCAAGAGCCCTGGTCTGACAGGCCCTGGAGACATACTCACTTAGGATCTTTTCATTAGATTGTCCCCGGTGAGATGTCCCCTGAATTGCCATCCCAGAGAATTCCACAGATGTCGAGGGACCTGTGTGCAAAGCAGCATTCACCAAGGTAAAAAAGTCAGAAAACATGTAACCTGAGGCAAGTGTGTATTAGACAATTTTGTGTACTTTGTGAAGTTAAGTACCCAAGAAAGGATAACATGGGCACTCTGCTATATTAGTCCTCTGCTCAATAGATGTCCATACTAAATTACATTTACATGCCAAAAGTATTACATTCTGTGAAATTAGAGTTTTATTCATGACCTGCATCTGTATCAAGTGATCTGCTCCACTTTGTTTCTCTTGGTTCTCTTGGTCTAAAAAGACATAACAGTCAATGATATATACGTAGATACTTGTATGAAGCCATTCCAATACAGCCCTTTGAGAAGAGCAAGGGTAAGACTGATTGTAGGGCTGTCCCCGACAAAAAACATTTGTCGACCGAGAGTCATACTGTTCTAATGGTAAAAATGTATTTTTCCATATCAGACACACCCTATGTGTTTGAATACAATCACCTACATAATAGGCACTGAGCTTGTCTGATGCTTTTAAGCACAATTCAGTAGTAATCAATTCAATTGGTGATTAAGAGAATACTGTTTCACAGATAACAAAATATATTTTCACAAAATGGGTTATGAATAGTTAGGTGAAACCGGTTTCACTAGGAATGACTGAACATACCCATTACGAGAGGAGCTTGATTTAGCCGTGCAAGACCTTGAGGATTTGCTGCTGCCTCTCTTGTGAACCTTCAGGTTTTGTGCTGGAGGATCTCTCTGATTCTGTCAGAGACTTGCCGGATACTGGAGATACACGGCTGTATATCCGTACAAAACAGAAAATTGCAGGGATGATGACCTCCAGGATGGCCTCAGATACAAACCGTACTATTTCCAGGTACATCTCCGCAGGCAGTGCCCTCATCACCGGTGTAGGACCGAAACAGTGTAGGTTGATATCTCATAGCCGGGCTCTGAAACCAAGCTCCTCGAAGAGATTACCAAACAATCTTACATATGTTCATGAGAATCATGAAAGTGGCATACATTGGAAAGCATGAAAAGCAGTAGGCTACTAAAAAGCTCTTTGAATGTAACTGTTTGTGGTAATGTGGATGATACTTGGTAATGTGGAGGGATAGATAAAAGGCTTGTATCGAATACTCTTGAAACATCTAATAATATATCTATTAATCATTTTCAAGGTTAAGGGATTTACAGGGTCCATCCTGCTTAACTGCCTCCATTGCCTATAGGAGATAATTTAGTTTTTAACACCAACACACATACAATTTATAAAATCCTCCAGGTGACATTGCATTCAAATACTACAATAGAAGTTTGGACATACTCCTCAGTAATTGTTTTGAGAAACCGGATGATAATAGGGTTGAAAGCATCCGGATTGATTGGCGGGAGGGCAAGAGCCCTGGTCTGACAGGCCCTGGAGACATACTCACTTAGGATCTTTTCATTAGATTGTCTCCGGTGAGATGTCCCCTGAATTGCCATCCCAGAGAATTCCACAGATGTCGAGGGACCTGTGTGCAAAGCAGCATTCACCAAGGTAAAAAAAGTCAGAAAACATGTAACCTGAGGCAAGTGTGTATTAGACAATTTTGTGTACTTTGTGAAGTTAAGTACCCAAGAAAGGATAACATGGGCACTCTGCTATATTAGTCCTCTGCTCAATAGATGTCCATACTAAATTACATTTACATGCCAAAAGTATTACATTCTGTGAAATTAGAGTTTTATTCATGACCTGCATCTGTATCAAGTGATCTGCTCCACTTTGTTTCTCTTGGTTCTCTTGGTCTAAAAAGACATAACAGTCAATGATATATACGTAGATACTTGTATGAAGCCATTCCAATACAGCCCTTTGAGAAGAGCAAGGGTAAGACTGATTGTAGGGCTGTCCCCGACAAAAAAAAAACATTTGTCGACCGAGAGTCATACTGTTCTAATGGTAAAAATGTATTTTTCCATATCAGACACACCCTATGTGTTTGAATACAATCACCTACATAATAGGCACTGAGCTTGTCTGATGCTTTTAAGCACAATTCAGTAGTAATCAATTCAATTGGTGATTAAGAGAATACTGTTTCACAGATAACAAAATATATTTTCACAAAATGGGTTATGAATAGTTAGGTGAAACCGGTTTCACTAGGAATGACTGAACATACCCATTACGAGAGGAGCTTGATTTAGCCGTGCAAGACCTTGAGGATTTGCTGCTGCCTCTCTTGTGAACCTTCAGGTTTGTGCTGGAGGATCTCTCTGATTCTGTCAGAGACTTGCCGGATACTGGAGATACACGGCTGTATATCCGTACAAAACAGAAAATTGCAGGGATGATGACCTCCAGGATGGCCTCAGATACAAACCGTACTATTTCCAGGTACATCTCCGCAGGCAGTGCCCTCATCACCGGTGTAGGACCGAAACAGTGTAGGTTGATATCTCATAGCCGGGCTCTGAAACCAAGCTCCTCGAAGAGATTACCAAACAATCTTACATATGTTCATGAGAATCATGAAAGTGGCATACATTGGAAAGCATGAAAAGCAGTAGGCTACTAAAAAGCTCTTTGAATGTAACTGTTTGTGGTAATGTGGATGATACTTGGTAATGTGGAGGGATAGATAAAAGGCTTGTATCTAATACCCTTGAAACATCTAATAATATATCTATTAATCATTTTCAAGGTTAAGGGATTTACAGGGTCCATGCTGCCAATGCTTACTGCCTCCATTGCCTATAGGAGATAATTTAGTTTTTAACACCAACACACATACAATTTATAAAATCCTCCAGGTGACATTGCATTCAAATACTACAATAGAAGTTTGTGGACATACTCCTCAGTAATTTTTTTGAGAAACCGGATGATAATCGGGTTGAAAGCATCCGGATTGATTGGCGGGAGGGCAAGAGCCCTGGTCTGACAGGCCCTGGAGACATACTCACTTAGGATCTTTTCATTAGATTGTCCCCGGTGAGATGTCCCCTGAATTGCCATCCCAGAGAATTCCACAGATGTCGAGTGACCTGTGTGCAAAGCAGCATTCACCAAGGTAAAGAAGTCAGAAAACATGTAACCTTCTGAGGCAAGTATGTATTAGCCAATTTTGTGTACTTTGTGAAGTTAAGTACCCAAGAAAGGATAACATGTGCACTCTGATATATTAGTCCTCTGCTCAATAGATGTCCATACTAAATTACATTTACATGCCAAAAGTATTACATTCTGTGAAATTAGAGTTTTAATTCATGACCTGCATCTGCATCAAGTGATCTGCTCCACTTTGTTTCTCTTGGTTCTCTTGGTCTAAAAAGTCATAACAGTCAATGATATATACGTAGATACTGTATGAAGCCATTCCAATACAGCCCTTTGAGAAGAGCAAGGGTAAGACTGATTGTAGGGCTGTCCCCGACAAAAAAAATATTTGTCGACCGAGAGTCATACTGTTCTAATGTTAAAAATGTATTTTTCCACATCAGACACACCCTATGTGTTTGAATACAATCACCTACATAGGCACTGAGCTTGTCTGATGCTTTAAGCACAATTCAGTAATCAATTAAATTGGTAATTAAGAGAAAACTGTTTCACAGATAACAAAATATATTTTCACAAAATGGGTTATGAATAGTTAGGTGAAACCGGTTTCACTTGGGCCAAGCTTCCTTGCCATCCAGGACTTATATAATAGGCAGTGTCAGGGGAAAGCCCATAAAATTGTCAGAAATTCCAGTCACCCAAAGTCATATACTTTTATACCAGCTGTCTTCTGGGCTGCTTTGACCCATCATCCATGTCTTGCCCACACAATCAACCTGATTGTAAGAGATGCTCTGAAGGGGATGAAGCCCACTGTGGACAAATTGAAAGCGGCTTTGGAATACTTCCACAGGAGCACAGTAGATGCAGAAAAACTAAAGTCTAAACAACGCCAGATGGGGATGCCTGAGCTTAGGCCTAAACAAGACTGCACTACAAGGTGGAATTCAACATGTTATTGAGTCAAAGGATGCCATCATCTCTATCCTGGCCAATGTCAATGCACCTATTTGATGCTCTGACACAAGAGGAATGGGAGGTAGCAGGTCACTGTGGAGATCAGTGGAGAAGTACAGTAAAGCAGTTATTACTACATCATTATTATTATTTAATAATAATAATAATAATTATTATTATTTAATACAGTATTATATATGTAGATGAGCAGTACATCAAATCAAATCATCAAATCAAATTTATTTATAAAGCCTTTCTTTACAATCAACTGATATTCTGCTGTACAGAAACCCAGCCTAAAATCCCAACAGCAAGCAATGCAGGTGTAGAAGCACAGTGGCTAGGAAAAACTTCCAGAACCTAGAGAGGACCCAGGCTATAAGGGGTGGCCAGTTCTCCTCTGGCTGTGCCGGGGGATATTATAATAGAACATGGCCAAGATGTTCAAATGTTCATATATGACCAGCATGGTCAAATAATAATAATCACAGTGGTTGTCGAGGGTGCAACAAGTCAGCAGGAGTAAATGTCAGTTGGCTTTTCATAGACGATCATTCAGAGTATCTTTACTGCTCCTGCTGTCTCTAGAGAGTTGAAAACGTCCGGTGAACTGGTCAGGGAGAAACTGGAGCAGCAGCACGGCCAGGTGGACTGGGGACAGCAAGGAGTCATCAGACCAGGTAGTCCTGAGGCATGGTGCTAGGGCTTAGGTTCTCCGAGAGAGAGAGAAAAAAGAAAGAAAGAAGAAACAAAGAAGGAAAGAGACAAAGAAGGAAAGAAAGAAAGAAAGAAAGAAAGAAAGAAAGAAAGAAAGAAAGAAAGAAAGAAAGAGAGAGAGTTGAGAGAGCATACTTAAATTCACACAGGACACCGGATAACAGGAGAAGCACTCCAGATATAACAGACTGGCCCTAGCCCCCCAACACATAAACTACTGCAGCATAAATACTGGAGGCTGAGACAGGATGTAGATGAGTAGATGAGAATGTAGTATCAGTAGGCAAAACATGAACTTGAACTAATAAGTTACTGTTCTCTCTTTTCAACCTCAATAATGATACTCCAGTGTAAGGGTCTTGCAGCGAATCCCAGCCAGCCGCCAGAGAGAAGCAAATGTAACCACAGGACATGTGACAGAGTGGATGGACACCCTATGTTCATCAATGGACAGAAAGTTCCACAGAATGGAATATAATCACGTGCTATCGGAAACCGCTGCACTTGACCACAGGTATAAAGAAGTTTGCCTTCGGTGATGCCAGAGCGATTGATGAATCGCTTGATTCAAAGAATAACTCCAGCAGTCATCTGGCTCAGGCACCAGGGCCAGCACCAGCAGTAGTTCCACAAACGTTGGCTGTTTGGATGCTGTTTGACGAGAGAGCAACTGGGAATGCAGCACGAAGGAAACCCTCAGCAGATTCCATAATGGAGGTCTGATCCTATTTGGATGAGCGTCCGTTCCCTCTGAGAGGCTCTTCTCGAAAAAGGGACAAATAATTGAATCCTACAGATATACAGTGGGGAGAACAAGTAATTTGATACACTGCTGATTTTGCAGGTTTTCCTACTTACAAAGCATTGTAGAAGTTTGTAATTTTTATCATAGGTACGTGAGAGACGGAATCTAAAACAAAAATCCAGAAAATCACATTGTATGACTTTTAAGTAATTAATTTGCATTTTATTGCTTGACATATAAGTATTTGATCACCTACCAACCAGTAAGAATCCCGGCTCTCACAGACCTGTTAGTTTTTCTTTAAGAAGCCCTCCTGTTCTCCACTCATTACCTGTATTAGCTGCACCTGTTTGAACTCATTACCTTAAAAAGACACATGTCCACACACTCAATCAAACAGACTCCAACCTCTCCACAATGGCCAAGACCAGACAGCTGTGTAAGGATATCAGGGGTAAAATTGTAGACCTGCAAAAGGCTGGGATGGGTTTACAGGACAATAGGCAAGCAGCTTGATGAGAAGGCAACACTGTTTGCCAACAACTGTTGGTGTGGGATTTTCTGGATTTTTATTTTAGGTTCCATCTCTCACAGTTGAGGTGTACCTAATGATTAACATTACAGAACTTTACATGCTCTGGGTTGTCTTTGTGACTATAGAGAGAACATATAATTAAAGTTCGTTGGCTACTTACTTAAACATCATCGTTACAAAATGTTATTGCTAGATTATAGAAGAAACATAGATAGCTACTTTGTCTCTATCCACCGGTTGATTCGACATGCTAACTAGTTATATGTAACGTTCTATGTAACGTATCCTGCAGGGAAGAGCGTGTTCCACGACGTGCAGAGAGGATTGTGGAAAGTTGACTGATGAGTGCAAACTGCATCTTGTTCAACAGTTTCTACACTGTCCCATACTAGAAACAACAAGCGTTGATTCTCTAAGGCTAGGAACAGGTTAGAAACAACACAAAACGCCTATTATTATAATAGCTATATTGAACACGTGCATAGTTTAACTTTGACAGTAATGATACGTACATTAACGTTAGCTCTAAAAGTGCAGTGTAACACAATGGTGCAATGCAAACTCTCTGTGTATAGGTTGGGAGTGTGTGAAAGATGGAGGTCCTAATCGAGCATACCCTGAATGTGCTACAGTATATTCAATTCTGAATTTATCATTGTCAATTTGTAATGCAGCATGAGGTGAAACGGAGACTTGACCACAGGATACAAAGGAGAACAAACGACGGAAACAAATTATTTTGTGTGTGATCAATTGGACCTTTTTTAATCTGAATGAATTAAAAACAAATAAACCATCACATACAGTATGTGAGTATTCATTTGATCTTGATTCCCTTTTTTTATTCATTTCAACATACGTACACGTCTCTCTGTCACCACATTTAGCATGAACTCTAAGCAGTTAATACTTATACTTACTTACTGCTGTCACCTCAGTACAGAAAGACATTTCTTGCCTTTAGCCTGAGTATAACGTAATTCCAAACCTAATTGCTGATTATAGTGTTAAAACCTCTAGGGGGCACTATTTTCATTTTTGGAAAAATAACGTTCTCAAAGTAAACTGGCTATTTTTCAGGACCAGATAATAGAATATGAATATAATTGTCAGCTTAGGATAGAAAACACTCTAAAGTTTCCAAAACTGTAAAAATATTGTCTGAGTATGGCTGATATTGCAGGTGAAAGCCTGAGAAAAATCCAATCAGGAAGTGACTCTTATTTAGAAACCTATGCGTTCCTATGCGTCCTTATATTGAGCAGTGAAAGGGATATCAACCAGATTCCTTTTTCTATGGCTTCCCTAATGTGTCTAGTGTCACAAGACATAGTTTCAGGCTTTTATTTAGAAAAATGAGCGTGAGCGAAGACAATGCGTCAGTGGTCACCTGGTGGCTCTCAGAGTGATATGTGTTTTTATTAGACAAATGCGGCCATTGTTTCTCTCGCTCCTACTATAAGCCAACTGACCCTGTTGATATATTATCAAATACATATTTGAAAAACAGCTTGAGGATTGATTATAAAAAACGTTATTGAGGTTTTATGTTAAACATATCCTAAAGATTGATTCCATACATCGTTTGACATGTTTCTTAAAGGACTATAACGGAACTTTTTGAGTTTTTGTCTGGACGAAGTGTCTGCGACTAATGAAGATGGATTACTGAGCTGAACACCCTAACAACAAGTGGCTATTTGGACATAAATTATAGACATTGGAACAAATCAGGAACAATATGGAAATATGGAACAAATCAGTCATTTATTGTCGAACTGGGATTCCTGGGAGTGCCTTCGGATGAAGATCATCAAAGCTACAGTGGGGCAAAAAAGTATTTATAGTCAGCCACCAATTGTGCAAGTTCTCCCACTTAAAAAAATGAGAGATGCCTGTAATTTTCATCAAAGTTTCATTCAACTATTACAGAGAAAATGAGTAAAAAAAGATCCAGGAAAATTCATGTAGTCTAACATAATCTGTTTCCATTATGTGGAACAATGTCAGGGCAACCTCTATAGTAAAAAACAATTGCATATGTTTTGGGAAATTAGCTAGGTTGAATTTGGTTATTTGTGCTTTTCAGTTGTTGTTTTTTTAAACTGGCAGACTGTGTTTTATTTTATTGAGATGTAAATATGAGTCTCTGAGCAATTTTGTCATCTAAGTGAGATCTTGTGTAGTTTTTTTTGCATGAATTTATTACTGTTTTTATAATGAAACGTTTGCTTTGATTTTTTCGCTAATGATTTTGATTTTTTTGCTTTGATTTTTTCGCTAACTTTTGAAGGATTTTAGATTTGTTAAAAATCAGGATAGTTTTTACAAAATTTATATCAACAGGTTGAAATTATTAGATTGCTGATTAAAGTGGTTTGTTTATTTGTTTACTGTTTATTGTTGATTTTAGGTGTTGATAATAGCACTTTTCCTTAATCATCATGTGTGATGCACTCTGGATGTCCGATTTTTGCTGTGCCGTCTATTTGAGATAAAATGAACATTGTGGACAGTTTTCAGCAAGTTGCAACATGGAAGTACAAAAATAAGCACTATTCCTTAACAAAATTATCCACATTGTAACAAATTTACGGCAAAAGAGAAGAATAGGGGGTACGGAAATACAATTAACCCGCGATGGGCCAAACCAAAATATACAAAACTTTTTTTTTTATGGACAATATTGATATGAAAAATTGTTTGTTCACCAAAGAAAAACATCACCTATGCAGGGAAACAAATCTATCGACCACATCCATTGAAAGCAATTGAAAATGTTGTTGTTGTGTTATCCTGTTATGCAGAGTATGAATGGCAATAAACGTATGACTTGGATTGTATGCATATAATAGTGTAGTAAACAGTATCGCTCGGCGTGGGAACTTTTGGTGTTTGGAAAGTATCCGTTATAATATAATGACACGCAATCATTCGTTTTCTTGTTGGTAATAGTAAAAATGCATGACAGTCTGCATTGTAATGGCCTAACAGGTGTTTTTCATTTTGTTCATCACATTAAACAGACATTTGAGAACGGAATTGCTTACAGAAACTGTCCTTCTCTCCCCTTACCATTTTCGTGGTATTGCTTTGTGCACTGACTTTACTGAACTCTGGAGAAAACGAACATTGCTGCTGGGTGAGGACATCTGACAATGTGCTCTCCCGTCAATTAGACATTTTGTCTGCAGGAACTCGTTCTTTTTCACTCGATCCACTCGTCCAAGTGCCAATGTAAATGTGTCAACACTACGAATTTGTGTCACCACCAAGGACTTAAATGACTGTTTTGTTATTGTCTGGAAACTCACTTGTAGAATTCGAACAGTTGGAATTTTTTGCATTGAATATTGAGGTTTCAAAGGGTCTCTCTATAACTGTGATTGGCTGTTATAGACCCCCCAGTGCTCTTTGTGATTGCATTTTGATTGGTGATCTCAACTGGTGTTAAAGCCTGTGTCTGATGATTTAAAAATGTTTTGTAATTCTATGAATCTAACCCAGTTGATTATCTGACCCACTCGCCCAAATCTTAAATGCCCAGATCAATCTACCCTGATTTATTTGATATTGACAAATGTTCCACATAAAATATTCTGCGATTGGTGTTTTTTGTAATGATGTGTGACCATTGTGCTGTTGTTGTTGTTAGAAATACTAAGGTTCCTAAAAACAAACCCACGTTTTATTCGTAAAAGAAATTTGAAGTGTTTTAATGAGCAGGCTTTCTTTCATGATTTGTTTTATTTTGACTGGAGCAGAGTGAGTGGAAATGCTGATGTGGAAACTACCGGGAAATTCTTTCATGATGTTTTTTTCCAAATAGTTAACAAACGTGCCCCATTCCGCAGGTTCAGTTTTGAAGGACGGGTTTATCCATAGTTTTCTTCTGAGCTGTCTTGTATTATTCATAACCGTAATCTAGCCTGGGCTAAACAAGGAAATCATGTTCTGATGCTGATTGGCTTATTTTTAGGCAGTTATGAAACAAGTGTTCTTTTCTTCTCAGGAAGGCCACTCATTAAATTTTATGTCTGTTACCAGTGATAACCTGAATAACCCTGTCACGTCCTGACCTTAGTTCCTTTTTTTTGTCTCTATTTTAGTTTGGTCAGGGCATGAGTTGTGGTGGGCATTCTTATGTTTTGTTCTGTGTGTTATATTTCTATGTGTTTTGCCTGGTGTGGTTCAGAGGCAGCTGTCAATTGTTGTCTCTGATTGAGAACCATAGGCAGCCTGTTTTCCCACTATGGGATGTGGGTATGTTGATTTCTGTTTTGTGTGTATTGCACCTTGCAGAACTGTTCGCTTGTCTTGAGGTTGTTTTTTGTTCAAGTATTCGTATTTATTAAAAGTATTATGAATACATACCACGCTGCACCTTTGGTCCTCTTCTCCTTCTCCTGTAACGACGACCATCGTTACAGACCCTAGAATGTTTTGGAAGGCTCTATTAAGTCTATGTCTTTGGTAACAGTAATGTTAATGAATGTTAATGTTTTGAAGGACTCTGTCGCTGTATTATGACAAAACTAAATTGTTTCAATGAGCACTTTTTTATTTGGTAGGCTGTTTTATTCAGTGTCCTCTGTCTCTGTACAACCCTGTGTGGATGAAACAATGAGAGCTGGTCAAACTTTTTGCTTTTTCTATTCTCAGTGCTGGTGGTACATAAAGCCCTGAAATCCTTCATCAGAGAAAGCCTGCAGGCCCTTCTTTTTAAATCTGGCAGCTGATTTCATAGCTGAACCACTTACATATCTGTTCAATCTAACCCTGGAATTGTAAATGAAATTCCAAAGATCTGGAAATCAGCATTTGTCCTACCACTTTTCAAAGGGGGAGATCCAACTCTTTTAAATAATTATAGGCCAATCTCAAAGCTGTCACCCCTGGTGAAAATACTTGAAACCCTTGTGAGTGAACAGTTGAATTAGTTTTTATTTACAAACTCTATTTTATTAATGCACCATTCGGGCATCAGGAAGAAGCATATCACATTTGCAGCAGCGATGAAGGTTGTGAATGATATAACTGAAGCCCTTGACAAAAAACTTTTTATTGATCTCTCTAAGGCTTTCATGCTATAGCATAGATTGTCGAGTGTAGGTCTTTCAGAGCATGCAGTTGCATGATTTGCTAACTATCTGTCTGATAGTACTCAGTGTTCTCAATTTGATGGGCTTATGTCTGTTAAATTTGTCTGTCTTTAATGATGTGCCCCAAGGCACATTTCCTGGTCCTCTCTTATTCACTAATTATATAAATGATTTAGACAAAAATGTCCAAAATCCACAACTTCATTTTTCTGCTGATGATCCTGTTATTTACTGTTGTGCCTCGTCTATATTACAAAAGCTTCCCAGAACTTGCAAACTGATTTTTATAACTGTTCAACATACCTTGTGTCAATTGAAGCTTATCCTCATCAATACTGACAAAACTAATGGTGTTGTCTAAAGCAAGAAATAGACCTCTGAACCTTTCAGGGCAAGGAGATTGAGGTTGTAACCTCATACAAATATCTTGGAATTTTAATTGATGATTGAAGATGAAATTGGGATTTTATTTTAGGAATAAGGCCTGTTTTTCTGTTGAAGCCAGAAGGAGGTTATTAAAATCAGCTACATTTATGCCTTTACCTAGAAAGAGTAGGTGTGTCCAAACTTTTGACTGGTACTGTATATTTTACACACTTATTTTACTATGTCAATAAGTCTTTGTTGTAAACATTTTGGCTCCAAACTGGTGGTGAAAAAAGTAAATAAGTAGTTTATAGAATAAAACAAAATGTTCATTTGAGGTGTCGTGGAAATTTCCTGTATTTACCAAATCATGAGAGCAAACCACACAGAGTTATCACAAAGTCCATCTTTAATTATATGAGCTCCATCACAACCCTGTGACTCTCAGATCAATTCAGTGTCTATAAATGAATTCTCTGAGAGTCCATTAACACATTTCAACTGAGATCCTTTATAGCAAAAGACACACATAGCCAGACAGCATTGGCCATAATTTATCTTTCAGCTACAAACCGTACAATCTCCAGAGGCACATCTCTTCAAGCAGTGCCCTCATCACCTGTAGGACCGAAACAGTGTAGGTCGATATCTCATAGCTGGGCTCTGAAACCAAGCTCCTCGAAGGGATTACCAAACAATCTTACATATGTTCATGAGAATCATGAAAGTGGCATACATTGGAAAGCATGAAAAGCAGTAGGCTACTAAAACAGCTCTTTGAATGTAACCGTTTGTGGTAACGTGGATGATACTGTAGATAGATAAAAGGCTTGTATCTAATACTCTTGAAACATCTATTAATATATCTATTAATCACTTTCAAGGTTAAGGGACTTACAGGGCCCATCCTGCCAATGCTTAACTGCCTCCATTGCCTATAGGAGATCATTTAGTTCTTAACACCAAAAACCACACCAACAAGCATACAATTTATAAAATACTCCAGGTGACATTGCATTCAAATACTACAAAAGAAGTTTGGACATACTCCTCAGTAAGTTTTTCGAGAAACCGGATGATAATCGGGTTGAAAGCATCCGGATTGATTGGCGGGAGGGCAAGAGCCCTGGTCTGACAGGCCCTGGAGACATACTCACTTAGGATCTTTTTATTAGATTGTCCCCGGTGAGATATCCCCTGAACTGCCATCCCAGAGAATTCCACAGATGTCGAGGGACCTGTGTGCAAAGCAGCAATCACCAAGGTAAAGAAGTCAGAAAACATGTAACCTTCTGAGGCAAGTATGTATTAGCCAATTTTGTGTACTTTGAGAAGTTAAGTACCCAAGAAAGGATAACGTGCACTCTGCTATTAGTCCTCTGCTCAATAGATGTCCATACTAAATTACATTTACATGCCAAAAGTATTATATTCTGTGAAAGTAGAGTTTAATTTATGACCTGCATCTGTATCAAGTGATCTGCTCCACTTTGTTTCTCTTGGTCCTCTTGGTCTAAAAAGACATAACAGTCAATGATATATACGTAGATACTGTATGAAGCCATTCCAATACAGCCCTTTGAGAAGAGCAAGGGTAAGACTGATTGTAGGGCTGTCCCCGACAAAAAAAAACATTTGTCGACCGAGAGTCATCCTGTTCTAATGTTAAAAATGTATTTTTCCATATCAGACACACCCTATGTGTTTGAATACAATCACCTACATAGGCACTGAGCTTGTCTGATGCTTTAAGCACAATTCAATAATCAATTAAATTGGTGATTAAGAGAAAACTGTTTACACAGATAACAAAATATATTTTCCTAAAATGGGTTATGAATAGTTAGGTGAAACCGGTTTCTTTAGGAATGACTGAACATACCCATTACGAGAGGAGCTTGATTTAGCCGTGCAAGACCTTGAGGATTTGCTGCTGCCTCTCTTGTGAACCTTCAGGTTTGTGCTGGAGGATCTCTCTGATTCTGTCAGAGACTTGCCGGATACTGGAGATACACGGCTGTATATGTCACGAATCCCGCTTCCTGAGTCTGTGTTTGCCTGTGTTTCTGTCCTGGAGTGTGTTTCCGGTGTCCTGGAACGCACCCTGTCTGGTTGCCGGGCGAATTTGCTTGTTGGGAGATCGATGTTCACCCGCACCTTTATCCCATCAGTAATCTGCACACCTGTCCTGATCATCACCTCTCCCCTTCAAAAGCTCTGACCTGACATCCATTCCCTGCCGGATCGTTAGCCATGAACAGTATGTTGTGCCCACGAACCAGCCTCCAGTTTATAGAGTTTGTTTTGTTTTGTTTTATTGTTTTGTACGTCTTGCTTGCCTTTAACTTACCGCCGTTTGTCTTGTCTACAGCCATTCACTCGGAACCCATACCCCATCCCTGTCTGCTCGTCGCCAGTGTGTTGTTATCCATTGGATCTGCCTATCCACTCCCATCAACCCACCTCCGCTGCCCGCTCCTCCACCCGGAACTATCTACCTCCACGTTCTCATTGATTAATAAATACTCACCATCTTTATACTCACCTTGTCCTGGTCTGCTTCTGGGTCCAATTCTGGTAAACCCTGACAGAACGATCCGGCCAGTGATGAACCCAGCGGACCTGGACTCCGTTTGCCATACAATTACCCAGCAGGAGAAGATGTTGGGACAACACAACACGGCGCTACACGTGATAGCGGTTTCAATCCGGAACTTATCGGATAGATTAACGAGTATCCAGGATCAGCTCAGGTTGCCGGCAGATCATCCACCACCTGTTTCACCCATATCACCTGCCGATTCGGGAGCGGGTTCCTTCCGTGAGCCCAAGGTTCCAACCCCGGAGGAGTACGAGGGAGATCTGGGAGGATGCCGTTCATTTCTTTTACAGTGTGGGTTCGTTTTTGATCTGCAGCCCTACTCTTACGCCACAGATAAGGCTAGGGTAGCTTTTATTATTGAGCTGCTGCGTGGTAGAGCTCTGGAATGGGCTTCAGCTGTTTGGGAACGACGGGACACATGCATGACGTCATACCAGGGTTTCACGGCAGAGATGAGAAAGCTTTTTGACCAACCAGTCCGAGGTAAGGACGCAGCTAAACGTTTGTTCTCTCTTCGCCAAGGAGCTCGCAGTGTGGCAGACTTTGTGATAGAATTCAGGACATTGGCTGTGGAGAGTGGTTGGAATGAGGAATCACTACAAGCGTGTTTTTACCAGGGGTTGTCGGAGAAACTCAAGGACGTGCTGATCTCCTATCCAGAGCCTAGTGACCTAGATAGTTTGGTCACCTTAGCTATTCGGGTAGATAATAGAGTCCGAGAGAGAAGGAGGGAGAAGCAGTGGGGTCCATCTAATCAATCTGAGACTCGGTTACCATTCGGGTCAGGAAGTGGACCAGAACGGGTTGATCATTTTCCCTCACACAGGATTAGTGGAGGAGTCCTGCCGCCAGATCCTGAACCTATGCAAGTGGGGCGGCACGGGTTAACTAAGGACGAGCGCCAACGTAGACGTGAGACCAACAGCTGCCTCTACTGTGGTAGCTCGGGACATTACATCTCTGTTTGTCCTCAGCGCCCGTTAAACTGCTCGGCTCGTTACGTTTGGGAGGTTTGTTAGCGAGCCAGTTTCAACCTCTCAAGAGCCCTGTCAGACCTTGTTTTCCTGCTACCCTCATAAATAAGAATCAGAGTTTAGCGATTAACGCTTTCATCGATTCAGGTGCCGATGACAGCTTCAATGATGCTGACTTAGTGGAACAGCTGGGGCTTTCCAAGGAGCAATTACCGGAAGCCATTGAAGCAACCACTCTGAACGGCAGTAGTCTGGCACGGATCACTATGAGGACTGAACCGGTTAAGATGTTGTTGTCGGGGAATCATTCAGAGGTTATTTATTTTTTCATTTTGCCTTCCCCCCCATGTTCCTCTGGTTCTTGGATACCCCTGGCTAAGAGAACACAATCCTTTGTTCGATTGGGTGACTGGTAAGGTAACTAGTTGGAGCATTGAGTGCCATGCTAACTGCCTCAGGACTGCCTCAAGTTTGGTGAATGACATGCTGAGGGATATGATCGGTCTGTTTGTGTTCGTTTACCTGGATGACATCCTGATTTTCTCCAAGGAGCTTTCCAGCCACATCCAGCATGTTAAGCAGGTCCTGCAGCGGTTATTGGAGAACTGTCTGTTTGTGAAGGCAGAGAAGTGTGATTTTCACGCCCACACTACATCCTTCCTCGGGTACATCATCTCCAGGGGTGAGATCAATATGGACCAAGAGAAGGTTCGGGCGGTTCGGGATTGGGCCCGGCCCGGTACGAGATTGCAGCTCCAGAGATTCCTGGGATTTGCGAACTTCTATCGGAGGTTTATCCGTGATTACAGCCGGGTGGCCGCCCCTTTAACTGCTCTGACGTCTTGCACCAGAATTTTCTGTTGGACTCCTGAGGCAGACCGAGCATTTCTGAACTTGAAGAGCCGATTCACCAACGCGCCGATTCTCTCTCAACCTGACACTTCCCGTCAGTTTGTTGTTGAGGTGGACGCATCTGTTGTGGGGGTGGGCACCATCCTGTCCCAGCGTAGCTCCACTGACGGTAAAACTCCATACCTGCGCCTTCTACTCTTGTCATCTTTCACCAGCTGAGAGAAACTACGATGTGGGTAACCAGGAGCTTCTCGCTGTGAAGCTTGCCTTGGAGGAGTGGCGTCACTGGTTGGAGGGAGCGGAGCAACCGTTTGTGGTCTGGACTGACCACAAGAATCTGGCTTACGTGCAATCAGCTAAACGTTTCAACTCCCGTCAGGCCAGGTGGGCTTTGTTTTTTGGACGCTTCAATTTTTCCCTGACGTTCCGACCTGGGTCGAAGAACGGCAAAGCGGACGCCTTTTCCCGGATGTTCTCCAAGACGGATGAGAGTGGGGCCAAGACTGAGACGATTCTTCCTTGTCGTGGGAGCCGTTACATGGAGGATTGAGGAGGAGGTGAGGGCGGCCCTTCGGATGCAGCCCGGCCCCGGTAACAGTCCACCCGGTCGGTTGTTCGTGCCTGAGTCGGTCCGTTCTTCTGTTCTTCAGTGGTCCCACGCCAGCAAGATAGCTTGTCACCCTGGCGTTGCTCGGACTATGGCGCTACTGCACAGACGATTTTGGTGGCCTGCCATGGAAGAAGATACCCGGAGGTTTGTTGCCGCATGTCCTGTTTGTGCTCAGAACAAAAGTACCAATCGGCCCAGCGCTGGGCTTCTTCACCCCCTACCTATTCCTCGGCGACCTTGGTTGCATCTGGCCCTGGATTTTGTCACGGGTTTGCCCCCTTCTGTTGGGAACACGGTCATTCTGACCATTGTGGACAGATTCAGCAAGTTTGCTCATTTTGTCCCTCTCTCCAAGCTTCCATCTGCCACGGAGACGTCCGAGATCCTGGTTAGGGAGGTTTTCAGGGTCCACGGATTGGCCCAGTGACATTGTTTCTGACCGTGATCCTCAGTTTAGCTTTGCTGTCTGGAGATCCTTCTGTTTGGCCATTGGAGCTACAGTCAGTCTCACTTCTGGATTTCACCCACAATCAGGCGGAGAGAGCCAACCAGAAGATGGAGTCCACGCTGCGTTGCCTTGTCTCCTCTGATCCCACCTCTTGGTCATCTCAATTACCTTTGGTTCGAGTATGCCCATAATACTCTTCCTTCATTTGCCACTGGGATGTCCCCCTTCCAATGCCTGTATGGATAACAACCTCCCTTGTTTCCTTCTCAGGAGAGGGATCTTTCGGTTCCTTCTGTCCAGGCCCACATTCGTCGTTGCCACCGGACCTGGCATCGTGCCAGGAAGGTCCTCCATAGAGTTTCTGACCGGTATCAGATCCAGGCGAATCGTCGCCCTATTCCTGTTCCCGCTTATACCATCGGAGATAAGGTTTGGTTGGCTACACGGGATCTTCCTCTACGGACTGAGTCGAGGAAACTGTCACCAAGGTTCATTGGTCCGTTTGTGGTGGAGAGAATCATTAACCCTGTTGTGGTCCGACTCAAATCGCCAGCAACGCTTCGAGTACACCCCACCTTTCATGTCTCCTGCATCAAGCCGGTTCTCCTCAGTCCTCTGTTGCCCCCTCCTCCTCGTCCTCCTCCTCCTCGGATGATCGGAGGTGGTCCTGCCTACACGGTGCGCCGCATAATGGATTCCAGACGGCGGGGTCGAGGTTTCCAATATCTCATGGATTGGGAAGGATATGGTCCAGAGGAGAGGAGTTGGATTCCTCGGCGTCAGATCCTTGATGACAACCTGCTTCGTGACTTCTACCGCCTCCACCCTGGCGCTCCGGTGGCGTTCGTCGGAGGGGGGGTACTGTCACGAATCCCGCTTCCTGAGTCTGTGTTTGCCTGTGTTTCTGTCCTGGAGTGTGTTTCCGGTGTCCTGGAACGCACCCTGTCTCGTTGCCGGGTGAATTAGCTTGTTGGGAGATCGATGTTCACCCGCACCTGTATCCCATCAGTAATCTGCACACCTGTCCTGATCATCACCTCTCCCCTTCAAAAGCTCTGACCTGACATCCATTCCCTGCCGGATCGTTAGCCATGAACAGTATGTTGTGCCCACGAACCAGCCTCCAGTTTATAGAGTTTGTTTTGTTTTATTGTTTTGCTTGCCTTGTTTTATTGTCTTGCTTGCCTTTAACTTACCGCCGTTTGTTTTGTCTACAGCCATTCACCCGGAACCCATACCCCATCCCTGTCTGCTCGTCACCAGTGTGTTGTTATCCTTTGGATCTGCCTATCCACTCCCATCAACCCACGTCCGCTGCCCGCCCCTCCACCCGGAACTATCTACCTCCACGTTCTCATTGATTAATAAATACTCACCATCTTTATACTCACCTTGTCCTGGTCTGCTTCTGGGTCCAATTCTGGTAAACCCTGACAGTATATCCGTACAAAACAGAAAATTGCAGGGATGATGACCTCCAGGATGGCCTCAGATACAAACCGTACAATCTCCAGGCACATCTCTGCAAGCAGTGCCCTCATCACCTATAGCACCGAAACAGTGTAGGTAGATATCTCATAGTCGGGCTCTGAAACCAAGCTCCTCAAAGAGATTACCAACAATCTTACATATGTTCATGAGAATCATGAAAGTGGCATACATTGGAAAGCATGAAAAGCAGTAGGCTACTAAAAAAGCTCTTTGAATGTAACTGTTTGTGATAATGTGGATGATACTGTAGATAGATAAAAGGCTTATATCTAATACTCTTGAAACATCTATTAATATATCTATTATACATATGTTTCACATTATCTACCACATCCTTCCTCAATAAAATTGCAACACCACTAAAACACACTAAAATACATATATTGTCCCAATGTGTTTCTTGAAGGCATAAAATATCAGAATTCTTTATTGTTCTTAAACCATTCGCATTGATTGACGTAAATTTAACCATTCCAATAAATAATAAAAATAAATATTTTCTCATTATCCTCTACCTGTTGTCATGTTTCCTTCCTTTTCCGTCCTTTTTCACTTCCACCAATGCTTTCCTCTTCCTGTAGCCTCCCCTTGTTCTATCAATCTTTTCCATGTCTTCTGAATCTGAAATTGACTCTAAATCCATCTCATCCAACCAACTCAAAATCTTCTTTCCTGTGCCTGTTGTGCTTCCTGTATCCATTTGCGTCTCCTGTATCGTTGTCAGCGTCCCACTCCCCTCCACTTCACCTATTTCCGAGGCACCCACATAGCCCGAGGCACCCCCCAAAATCTGTCCCCAGTGCCTGCACCCAGCCCACTCCCCCCCTCCTCCTGAAAACTCCCTCTTCTTATTTCTGAATCCATACTGCTCCCTATTTGTCTTCTGTTCCATCTTCTCCCCTCTTCTTTTCTCTGTCTCTCCACCCTCCACCACGTCCTCTCCTCCATCTTCTTCTCCTTCTTGCGGTGATACAACTGCTTCCTCGAAAAGTTCCTGACCTCCCCTCTTCAGCCAAAACCTCACCACAGTTGCACTCCTCTAGTCTCTTTTGGCATTCACCACAAAAATACCTTTCCTTCCCTCCAACACAATCCCTTGCATAATGACCCGGTTTACCACACTTGAAACATTTAAACTCAGGGCAGTCTTTGACTATGTGCCGAGGCTGGATACACAGTCGACAAACCCTGACCTGCTTATCATGTATTACTCTAAAATACTCTCCTCCAGTGTCTCAAATTTTGTCGAATATGGCAATGATTATACTGTTTCAGTGAATTTTACCTTACAAAATCTTTTCCCGTCCACTATCTCCGTACCTGGCCAAACTCTCCTCCTTATTTCTGAGACAGCAGTTACACCCCAGCTACTCAGCTTATCCAGTATAACTTTGTCTTCGATATATACGGGAAGATTCATGAAAGATACGACTAGCTCGTTTGCAATCATATGTCTCGCCATGATCCTTGTGTCTTTTATCATTAAACCATCCATTAAACGATCCTTTCCTTTTTCATTTCGCATTGTAATTTCATACTTTCTTTCTCCTTTCATTCTACATCCCACCACCTCCCCACACACCTCTTTAACCGAACGTAGTATCTCCATCGTTGTAACTTTATCTTCTCCCATCAACTCCACTGCCACCTTAAATTCTTTGCCATTTTTCAGTCCTCCTTCATCTCCATGTTTCTTCCGTTGAGCATTTTCTTTGTCCTTGTCCATTCCTTTAGTCATTGCCATGTTGTCCGTTATAGTAAAAAAAAAACGAGACCCAAAAACTCTCCCCCAAGCAGCAAAACTGCAAAGGGGGAAAAAAACGAACCAAACTAAAAAAAATCTAAATTATACTTCAAAAAACGTTGAAAATAACCAAAAAAGCTCTCAAGCAAACAAACACTCACTCACGACTTAATCACCAACACCTGTCTCACTTTCCAAACACGAAGTGCTCACTCAGGCCAGTATCTCTTGGTGCACTACATAAAGTCAAAGTGAATCTGATTAACAGATGTTGCATTTTCACCATTTAGATAAGCATCTTTGTGTCACTCAAAATGTGGAAGAAATTACATATACTGTAGCCATCACTTTGTAGCACAGATCGTTGGATGAAATACAAACAAAGCTTGCTTACTTATTTCAAAGGAAGGTCACATTATTCATCCTTGTGGGAAAAACGGACAAAGAGTTTTAATTTGACAAGGCAGTGATGCTGATGAAATGATGCAAGACCACCCCATTGTTGACAAAAAGTTTACAGCACCGGGTATTCCCAGGCGGTCTCCCATCCAAGTACTAACCAGGCCCAACCCTGCTTAGCTGCCGAGATCTGATCAACAATTTCAGGCCAGTAGTTAATATGAGTAGTGAATAACTATCGTAAACAGCTAGTTGATGAGAGGCTGAAAGAGAATTGCAAGAATCGGACAATTTCACAGGCGGGCCACAAACAGGCAAATAACAAAAGGCATCTCGGAACGCACAACTCGTCAGTCGTTGTCAGTGGATTGTATTGGCGGGAAAAACAAAAATATAGTCTGCAGGGTAATCGAAGTCGCTGCATCTAATGTAAAGCCACAGGTCACAGGTGAGCTGCCTCGTTAAACCCTAAAAATAAATAAAACACGATTGCGTTAAAAATACCTATTAAGCCATTTGTTAAGATTTCCCCCATGTGAACCTGTTATCACTCTTACCCTGATGGTTGCTGATATTTCCAGACACTTTTTCGGTCTTATCTGAGGAATGTTGTCATTTATATCAGAATTCTGAGGCCATTAAAATTACGATTTACTACTCTTTTCTCATTGAAGGCCATATTGAGGTTAAACCAATGACTGGAGTTAATTGATTAAAACAAATGACTATTGAAAGTGCAGGACAGTATCGTGGTTTTACTGGTCTCTGTGGTGATTTGTTCCTATTTCTACTTTTTCCCCATACTCTTTAACCCGATACCCAGTTACTGTGCTGTAGTCAGGATTGCCAGGCGGTCTCAGGTTCAAGTCTCCCATGGGGGCGTGGGTTCAAATCCCACTTCTGACACGTTTATTGCCTGTCATGCTGCTTTGCATTAAGATGGTGAAATAAAAACTTCACACAGTAAATTAGCAATTTATAATAATCCCTCTCAAATGCAAAACTTCTGGAGCTGAGCAAAGATCAACAAAAATAGGAAAAAAGCCATACTTAATATTGAATGAGGGGAACATTTAATGTGACTGCATTATAATGAAATACTACATTATATTTCAGTTATAATTAAATTATAATAAGAAAAAATACTTTTATCTCCCTCACCAACTTTAAACATCTGTTATCTGAGCAGCTAACCGATCGCTGCAGCTGTACATAGTCAATCGGTAAATAGCCCACCCAATTTACCTACCTCATCCCCATACTGTTTTTATTTATTTACTTTTCTGCTCTTTTGCACACCAGTATCTCTACCTGCACATGACCATCTGATCATTTATCACTCCAGTGTTAATCTACTAAATTGTAATTATTCGCCTACCTCCTCATGCCTTTTGCACACAATGTATATAGACTCTTTTTTTTCTTTTTTTCTACTGTGTTATTGACTTGTTTATTGTTTTAGCGACGAGCAATCCCGTATCCGGGAGCGTAATCATAGCCTCAAGCGCACTACCATAACGCAACGTTTCCTATTCATGAAAATCGCAAATGAAATGAAATAAATATATTCAAACACAAGCTTAGCCTTTTGTTAACAACACTATCATCTCAGATTTTCAAAATATGCGTTACAGCCAACGCTAGACAAGCATTTGTGTAAGTTTAGCATGGCATAATGCTATGCTAGGCTGTGCTGGCAGCAGGCAACATTTTCACAAAAATAAGAAAAGCAACCAAATTAAATAATTTACCTTTGAAGAACTTCAGATGCTTTCACTCAGGAGACTCCCAGTTAGATAGCAAATGTTCAGTTTTTCGAAAAATAATATTTTTGTAGGCGAAAAACGTCACGTTTGTTCATCCTGCTTGGCTGAGAAATCGACAGAAAAATAATAACTATAATGCATTAACATAACGCAACTTTTTCTATTCATGAAAATCGCAAATGAAATGAAATCAATATATTGAAACACAAGCTTAGCCTTTTGTTAACAACACTGTCATCTCAGATTTTCAAAATATGCTTTTCAACCAAAGCTACACAAGCATTTGTGTAAGAGTATTGATAGCCTAGCATATCATTAAGCCTAGCATTCAGCAGGCAACATTTTCACAAAAACAAGAAAAGCATTCAAATAAAATCATTTTCCTTTGAAGAACTTCGGATGATTTAAATGACAAGACTCTCAGTTAGATAGCAAATTTTGATCATCATGTTTGGCTAAGAAAAAGACCGGAAAAGGCAGCCACTACAACGCCAAACTTTTTTCCAAATTAGCTCCATAATATCGACAGAAACATGGCAAACGTTGTTTAGAATCAATCCTCAAGGTGTTTTTCACATATCTATTCGATAATATATCAGTCGTGACAGCTGGTTTCTCATCAGAAGCAAACGGAAAAATACTGCAGCTGGAGATTACGCAATAATTGCAACGGAGGACACCAAGCGACCACCTGGTAGATGTAGTCTCTTATGGTCAATCTTCCAATGATATGCCTACAAATACGCCACAATGCTGTCGACACCTTGGGGAAGCGACAGAAAGCCTAAGCTCATTCGTGGCCCATTCACAGCCATATAAGGAGTCATTGGCATGAGGCGGTTTCAAAAAATGCGGCACTTCCTGATTGGATTTTTATCTGGGTTTCGCCTGTAACATCAGTTCTGTGGCACACACAGACAATATCTTTGCAGTTTTGGAAACGTCAGAGTGTTTTCTTTCCAAAGCTGTCAATTATATGTATAGTCGAGCATCTTTTCGTGACAAAATATCTTGTTTAAAACGTGAACGTTTTTCATCCAAAAATTAAAATGCCGCCCCCTATATCCAAGAAGTTAATCCATGTGTAACTCTGTGTTGTTGTCTGTTCGCACTGCTATGCTTTATCTTGGCCAGGTCGCAGTTGTAAATGAGAACTTGTTCTCAACTTTTTTGGTCCTATCTGAGGATTTTTAAATTCATGTCAAAATGGCCATATTCTGAAGACACTCCTAAAGTCTGCATTGTAATCGAACTGGCCACATCTAAAGTCAAGCCACAGGTCATAGGTGAGAAACCTTGTTAAACCCTAAAAGAAAAAAACACGATTGCGTTGAAAATAACCATTAAGTCATTCAGGTCTCAGACTCCCCTATAGGCATGGTTTGAAACCCACTCCTGACAACTTTTTAGCGCCTGCATGTCATGCACCTTTGTAAAATCCAGTTGAAAAATATATTACTTAATTATGGTAATGTAAATGACAACTAGTTAATATGAGTAGTGAATAACTATCGTATTTTTAATATTCTGGAAAAACAGCTAGTTGATGAGAGGCTGAAAGAGAATTGCAAGAATCGCGCAATTTCACAGGTGGGCCACAAACAGGCAAATAAAAAAAAAGCATCTCGGAACGCACAACTCATCGGTCGTTGTCAGTGGATTGTATTGGCGGGAAGAACAAAAATATCATCTGCAGGGTAATCGAAGTCACCGCATCTAATGTCAAGCCACAGGTCACAGGTGAGCTGCCTTGTTAAACCCTAAAAATAAATAACACGATTGCGTTAAAAATACCCATTAAGCCATTTGTTAAGACTTCCCCCATCTGGACCTGTTGCCACTCTTACCCTGATGGTTGCTGATATTTCCAGACACTTTTTTGGTCATATCTGAGGAATGATATCATTTATATCAGAATGGCCATATTCTAAGGCAAGTTTAGCGCTCATTCAATGACGATTTACTACTCTTTAGGTTAAATCAATGACGGGAGATTTTAATTGATAAAAACAAATGACTGTTGAAAATGCAAGGCAGTATTGTGCATACATTTACTGGTCTCTGTGGGGATTTTAGAAGGCTGTGCCTATTTCTACTTTTACCCCATACTCTTTAACCCGATACCCAGTTCCTGTGCTGTAGTCAGGATGGCTGAGTGGTCTAAGGCGCTGCGTTCAGATCGCAGTCTCCCATGGAGGTTTGGGTTCAAATACCACTTCTGACAAATTTTTAGCATCTCTCAAGCAGGTTTCATGCTGCTTGGCAGTAATAATAAGATGATGAAATACAAATTTATAATAAACACTCTCAAATGCAAACCTTCTGGAGCTGAGAAAAGATCAAAGAAAATAAAAAGCTGTAATTAACAATAAATGAATGAGGGGAACATTTCCTGTTATTGCATTATAATGAAATACTACATTATCGTTCAGTTATTAAATTATAATTGGCTGTAAAACTATGCCTGCCGGCCCATTTACTCCTAACAAGCCTGTTTTCCTCTGTCACAGTTGTCGTGGCCGAGTGGTTAAGGCGATGGACTAGTAATCCATTGGACCTTGTTCAACTTTAATAATCTAAGACTGCAAGGCCTGATTCTGCATCGCAAGATCGAGGGACAGAGTATTTTCGCACTTGTAAATTATCACTAGTTTTCCTCATTCGGACAGGTTCCCATCTTTGATTTCTGTTGTTTCTAAGCAACGTCTGTTTCATGTCATATAGGCTTGTATGGCATAGACAGCGTGGCCTAATGGATAAGACGTCTGACTTCTAATCAGAAGATTGAGGGTTTAAGTCCCTTCGTGGTCGTTTAATTTCATTAGCTCAGCTAATTTGAACATGTTTGCAATTTCCCTAAATAAGGCATTGGTCTTGTTGCTTGGACATTTTTATTCACCTTTAATAATCTAATATTGCAAGGCCGGAGAATTATTGTGTCTGATTCTGCATCGAAAGATTGAGGGAAAAGGTCTCTTTCTTGTTAAATATCACTAGCTTTCCTCATTCGGACAGGTTTACAATTTTGATGTCTATTGTTGCTTAGCAAAGTCTGTATAATGTCAAATAGGGATGTATCAGGTAGACTGCGTGGCCTAATGGATAAGGCGTCTGACTTCAAATCAGATGATTGAGGCGTCGAGTCCCTATGTGCTTGTGAGATTTCATTAACTCAGCAAATTTGTACATGTTTGCAATTTCCCAAACGTAGGCCTTGTCTTGTTGCTTTGAAAAGCTAGGACATTGTCATTCAAATCAAATTCTTTGCCACATACACATGGTTAGATGTTAATGGTTAGGAGAAGTCATTTAGCAGACACTCTTATCCAGAGCGACTTACAAATTGGTGAATTCACCTTCTGACATCCAGTGGAACAGCCACTTTACAATAGTGCATCTAAATCATTTAAGGGGGGGTGAGAAGGATTACTTATCCTAGGTATTCCTGTTAATGCGAGTGTAGCGAAATGCTTGTGCTTCCAGTTCCGACAATGCAGTAATAACCAACAAGTAATCTAACAATTCCAAAACTAATTTCTTATACAGTGTAAGGGGATAAAGAATATGTACATAAAGATATGAATGAGTGATGGTGCAGAGCAGCATAGGCAAGATACAGTAGATGTTATCGAGTACAGTATATACATATGAGATGAGTATGTAAACAAAGTGGCATAGTTAAAGTGGCTAGTGATACATGTATTACATAAGGATGCAGTAGATGAGTACAGTATATACGTATACATATGAGATGAATAATGTAGGGTATGTAAACATTATATTAGGTAGCATTGTTTAATAAGGGATTTATGAAAAAAAAAAGTAAATATCCCACATTTCAATTAGCACTGTTCCACCCGGTTTCAAACAGGGGATCTTTCACTTGTGAAGTGAACGTGATAACCACTACCCTACCAAAACTGCTGCTTGAATTGTCATCAAGTAGTAAACCAAATTTTACAGATATTCATTGCATAAAGTCAAATTTCCAAAATAAGGCATTTATGAAAAATATTTCTATTACAAATATGATAACTTTTGCATGCATCAATTACTTTTGTTTCTGCCCTGTTTCAAACCAGGGACCTTTGGCATTTTAAGTGAACGTGCAAACCAAAACACTACAGAAACTGCTGCTTGAACAATCAGCATAAACTCCACCACCCACACTATGATCCAACTAGGTCAGTATGCACTACACCCTCACAACTAAACGTTTTTATTTCCATATGCAGATAAAGAATTATTGTTCATGTAATATTAGCATTAGAACTTTAGGAAGAGGAAATGGTCATAAAATCAAATAGAAGAAAAGATGGAACAAATGTCTTTAACTAAACTTATTTTATTTAAAAATGTCAAATTCAGTGCAAAGTAATGTAGTGCATTGGTGTCTAGATCCCTGTTGGGTGGCAAAGTGTCACAAGAATCCTGTGGGGAGAGAACTAAATTAATGGGTGTTTAGTAATCAGTGTTCAACAAAGCACAAAGTGCTCAGTTCCTTCAAAAGAGAGAGGGAGAAAGGAGTATGGTCCCTGCAGTAGTACTACATGCTGGCCATGAGGTTGTCCAAGTGGTACTCCAGGAGGCTGGAGAGCTCAGTGACCAGAGACTCTGGGTTGAAGTACCAGGCCAGCTGCTGGTCAAACATGTCATCTAGCAGAGCCATAAGCCCACCCTGAAGAGAACACCACATAGAAAATAGATCTGAGTTACTAGCTTTGAGAATTAGAAATACTCCCCCTAAAAATTGCATTGAAACATGGTTAACCATGAATAAGGAAGTAAAAAGTAAACTAAGAATATGGAAGTAAACCAGAAGTAACCTCTTGACTCTTACATTGAGCAGCAGCTGGTATCTGTCAGCCTCTGGCTCCATGTCAGCAGTAAGGAGTACAGGAGAGCGTACAGACGCTCCACAAACCCACCAGGGTGCTAAAGGAAACAGAGGAGAAGAGGCATTTAAGTGAAACTGCTAATAGAGAGAAATCAAACATGTACCAGTGAGATGCTACTTCCCACCATCAGGGACTTCTGAGCTGTCATCATCCCAAACAGCACCAGGATATCTATCATGTTCACATGGATCTAGGACAAGGAAACACGTTTGGAGAATGTAGGAATGATTTCATATAGATCAGCTACTGTGATGTATAAAAGACATGCATGTGGAAGAACTCAGTGAGACTAGAGTTAAACTCACCTTTGCCTCAGCCAGCTCCCTCTCAATGTCGTTCCGCTTGGAGGGGTCACTCAGGTAATCCACAAAGTCGTTATAGGTACGGATGAACTTGGCCTCATCCTTTGTCAAATAAAATGGCATCTTAGTGAACAGAACTCATTCCCCCCAGGGACGCTCTTTTCACTTGAAAAAGAATGAGTGAGTTACCATGTGGTTGGCCTGAACCAGGGCACCTAGGAGGACCTTTCCCAGCACAAACAGATGGTTCCTGCTCAGGGTGGAACCAAGCAGGGTCTAGGAAAGAGTTAGGGTGAGACATCTTCCTCTAGGAGACAAAACAAGAAGTCAGAGAGAAAGTGGGTCCACTCAGTGAAGGACTGGCGCAGGGAGACTAGCCTCAGGATGATGTCCTCCACTCTCTTGGTGGTAAGGTAAAGGCTGTGAAAGGGAGGGAATGGAGCATGTCAACCATTAGTCAATGGGGATAACAGCATTATGACCACTATCCTTCAGCATTTGAAATGCCCAGACAGACATTTAGAGGAAATCACTTTTGTCAGGACAGTTACAAACCCGGGTCTCCGGTGTGAGAAACAGTCACTTCGCAAACTGAGCCACAAATAGTCGGCAGAACCCAGAAGATGAGGCAGACACGGCAGTACTTGAGCCGGTGTTTTAATAAAGTAAAAGGAAAGTTCAGTTAATATAAATCCACATCAAAAGTAATTCCAAGAGAACAAAGGTCGTTCTCCAAGTCAAAAAGGTAAATCCACAAGGTGGTAGGTACAGCAGAAAAGCCTCAAGATAATAAAAAATAAATAAACAAGAACAGCGTACCACGAGAGTCCAACTGGCACAACAAATGTTCACAGCATCACAGGGGCTGGGTGCCAACATTCAAACAGAGCAAAGAACTGAGGAAAACTCAGGGTTTAAATTACAATCAAGGGAAACGAGGCACAGGTGCAAATAATAACTGGGAACAAGGGAAAACAAAAGGGTCAAAAAGCACAATGGGGGCATCTAGTGACCAAAATCAGAACAACCCTGGCCAAATCCTGACAACTTTAGCAGAGGAACCTCCCTCTCAGACAGCAGGTCCTCCTCCCAGCCCTGCGACAAAAAAAAAGCATTCAAAATCAGTGACATAACAATCGGTCAATGGAAGGATCTTAATGCTCCTAGTCAATAGTATGTGTGTGTAACATCTGACCTCATAGCAGTTGTGGCCCTCAGGCTCTGGGTCAGTGAACTGCTGAGTGGTGGGCGTAGAGGAGGCAGTCTCCGACCACGCTGAAGAGGTGAGAAGCCCATCCAGCCCCATGTGGAGAGTGGCGCACACCACTGAGACATCAATCTGCTGCTCACAACACACCTGTTTACCACACACACACACGTTATTAGAAAACACCAAATCTAATGCAAAAATGCCCAGTAATGTCTAGTCTATATACATAGGAAATCGTTTATTTACCTGGTAGCAGCCAAGCGTCACGTCCACAGACATCTCGTGGCGGAGAAGAGATGCATAGTGGGTCACCCTGCCAGCCACACACTGACAGAGAGAATACATGTTAAGGCCAAATGGAATAAGTGATGAAAAATCTAATACTATTTCTAGCATTACTAGTAGTGTTTACATCTTACCTGGATCCAAGTGATGGACTGCACTTTGGTGGCACAGTAGGGGACACCCTCTGGACTAAGCCTGGCTGTCTCCTTGGAGATGGCCCACACCAGTCTCCAGGCCTCTCACCCTACTCACGTGGTGCATCTTCACCACCTGCTGTTGAGATAAACATCAACAAAACCACTTAAGCAATTGCTGTGACACGTTTCCATCAAGATCAAATGACTGACAATGTAGATTAGGATTAGCTAGTTACGAAGACACATACCTGGGATCCCCCACACATGTAGGTGATGGGGCTGATGAACCGGAAAGTCCTCCAAGCTTTAACCACCGGACCGGCATTGTTCTGCACATTACAATACATTCATGTTGGAAATATTAAACATTGTAACCGTGATGTGACTGGTCCATTGTTGGTGGGTTATTCTGTCACGATCATCATAGTGAGGGGACATAAACGCAGCGTGATGTGAATACATCTTTTTAATGAAAGACAAAAAACAACCACTATCAAACCACTATCAAACCACTATCAAACCACTATCAAACCACTATCAAACCACTATCAAACCACTATCAAACCACTATCAAACCACTATCAAACCACTATCAAACCACTATCAAACCACTATCAAACCACTATCAAACCACTATCAAACCACTATCAAACCACTGAGTGCAAACATGCAACATCACATAGACAATAACCCACAAAATACCCAAAGAAGATGGCTGCCTAAATATGGTTCCCAATCAGAGACAACGATAGACAGCTGCCTCTAATTGAGAACCAATCTAGGCAACCATAGACATACATAAACACCTAGATGGTAAACAATCACATAAACCTACAAAACCCCTAGACAGTACAAAACACATACATCACCCAATACTTATTTTACACCATAATTTGCAAATAAATTCATTAAAAAAACCTACAAATGTGATTTTCTGGATTTTTTTTCTCATTTTGTCTGTCATAGTTGAAGTGTACCTATGATGAAAATTACAGGCCTCTCTCATCGTTTTAAGTGGGAGAACTTGCACAATTGGTGGCTGACTAAATACTTTTTTTGCCCCACTGTATTAACTCGACTAACCTGTGCCTCCGCACATTGACTCTGTACCGGTACCCCTGTATATAGCCTCGTTACTGTTATTTTATTGTTGCTCTTTAGTTATTTGTTATTTTTCACACACATTCGTCACTGTAAGGTCTACACCTATTGTATTTGATGCATGTGACAAAATAACATTTGAAGAGAACACAGTGGCCTCCATCATTCTTAAATGGAAGCAATTTGGATCAACCAAGACTCTTCCAAGAGCTGTCCAAACAGCCAAACTGAGCAATCAGGGGAGAAGGGCCTTGGTCAGGGAGGTACCCAAGGTACCCAAGCTCCAGAGTTCCTCTGTGGAGATGGGAGAACCTTACAGAAGGACAACCATCTCTGCAGCACTCCACTAATCAAGCCTTTATGGAAAAGTGGTCAGGCAGATGCCACTCCTCAGTCAAATGCACATGACAGCCCGCTCCCACAAAAGGCACCTAAAGAACTCTCAAACAATGAGAAACAAGATTCTTTGTTCTGATGAAACCAAGATTGAACTCTTTAGCCTGAATGCCAAGTGTCACGTCTGTCTGGAGGAAACCTGGCACCATCCCTACGGTGAAGCATGGTGGTGGCAGAATCATGCTGTGGGGATGTTTTTCAGCGGCAGGGACTGGGAGACTAGTCAGGATCGAGGGAATGATGAATGGAGCAAAGTACAGAGAGCTCCTTGATGAAACCTGCTCCAGTGCCCTCAGGACCTCAGACTGGGGCAAAGGTTAACCTTCCAACAGGACAACGACCCTAAGCACACAGCCAAGACAAAGCAGGAGTGTCTTCGGGACAAGTCTCTGAATGTCCTTAAGTGGCCCAGCCAGAGCCCGGACTTGAATTCGATCTAACATCTCTAGAGAGACCTGAAAATAGCTGTACAGCGACGCTCCCCTTCCAACCTGACTTGAGCTTGAGAGGGTCTTCAGAGAAGAATGGGAGAAGATTCCCAAATACAGGTGTGCCAAGCTTGTAGCGTCATACCCAAGAAGAGTCCAGGCTGTAATCGCTGCCAAAGGTGATTCAACAAAGTACTGAGTAAATGATCTGAATACTTTTATTTTTTATTTTAATAAATTTTTTATTTTAGAAATTTGCTAATTAAAAGCTAAGTGCTTTCTTATTATGGGGTATTGTGTGTAGAAAAACGTTTTAATCTATTTTAGAATAAGGCTGTAAACGTAACAAAATGTGGAAAAAGTGTTGCACATATTCTGGCTCATCCTAATATTTAAATTAAAATTAATTCCATTATTTTACTTTTTAGATTTGCTTGTATTTTTAGATATTACTACATAATTGGAGCAAGAAACATAATCATTTCGGTACATCCGCTAAATATGTGTATACCATAAAGGTAGAGGCCATAGTACTCTCACATACAGAGAACATGTATTACAGCTTTGATGATGCTGGCAAAATATGATATTATACCAGCCATAATCATTAAACCAAATGTTTTTCAGAAATCCATTTGTCAAATAAAATGATGTATGGTAAAAGTACGTCTCTGGGCGGGCTGAACAAGGCAGAAACTGTAAGCTACTTTTATGGGCGTGGTTCGTTGTTACGTTCTCGTGTTCAACATGGCGGCCCCCATAGATTTAGAGCTGAAGAAGGTAAATAATTTAATCCTCTTTTCATTCTTTCTATCAAATACAATGGTCTAATAAGTTAAGTGTAACGGGGAAATGATTAAACAGTTTACCAAAAATGTATGTGTTATTTATATCAAAGCGTTAAGATGTGATTGAGTCATGCTGCATGGCTTGTGCGCTAACGTTAGTTTCTGAATTCATGCGCTGTCAGCTAGTTAGCTAGCTCGTGGCAGTTGGGTTAGCTATCTAGCAACAGTGTGTATATACTAGCTAGATGAAAGATTTGACACGATCAGTCATCACTTACATTTTCATCAGCCAATATTAGACCTAACTAGTCAAACAAAACTAAAACAAGTCAAAGCACAAGGCTGTTATAGCTAGCCTGCTAACTAACGCTAGCTATAATGAGCAGAGATGGTTCCTCAGTGATAGGACAATGGGATCATTTTGACCAGACCTCGGTTCACTATTTGCCATCATTTCAAATACTTACTAAAACTCTGCTAGTCTTGAGCTTGCCTAGTGCAATAGAAAAGTCCTGAAAGTGTAAACCCCACCCACCGAGCACTGTTCAAGCGATTTCAGATATGTATTTTTATAGAAACGCAGGTCTGATTTTTGAATTTTGAAATAATGCTGTCATATTTGTTCATGCAGGCCTTTGCAGAGCTGCAATCGAAAATGATTGACACACAACAAAAGGCGAAACTGGCAGATCTTCAGATCGACCAGCTCACTCGCATGAAGAAACATGCCAACCTGACACATGCAGAAATAAAAACCCTACCAGACAACACCCGCATGTATGAAGGAGTAGGACGCATGTGAGTAGTTTTCTCTGTCTGTTTACTATTGGATTTCACTAATAGAACACTTCCCATGAAGAAACATAGGTAGTCCTTATGTATGTATTCATGTAGCCTATATATGAATTATAACAGATACATATATATGTAACATTTGTTATAAATAGTTAAGAGTAACAACATTAAATGTTATATATTTTTATTGTTATAAAACTCACCATGTCTATTTCAAATGGGGACAAGCACTGTTTATGACACAAACTGTTTAAATCACTCTTGATGGTGGAGAGAATTTTACAGGTTAAAAGCTGATTTCCTTCAATTCTACACATTTTGTCATGGGGTGCAAAGAAAATTTTGCAGTTTAAAAACATATTTTCTTGCAATTCTAGGGGGCAAGCCCCACCGTTTGGGAACCACTGTTGTAGATGACTGTTCATCTTGTCATATACTCTAATGCAGGGGTTCCCAAACTTTTTTGCCCACAACCCCATTTTCATATCTGAAAATTCTTGCAACCCCAACTAGGCCTGTGGCGGGCATGAAATTGTCAGCTAGTTATTGTCATGCAAAATACTGCCGTCATGCCAAATATACACATCACTATAAATCCATTATTTATTTTAGTCAGTTCTAAAGAAACATGATATAAAGAAAATGTATTTCAGAAGAACAGAATTAGTTTTTTTTATACATATATATATATTTTATTTATTTAACATTTATTTAACTAGGCAAGCCAATTATGAACAAATTCGGGCCAATTATGTGCTGCCCTATGGGGCTCCCAATCACGGCCGGTTGTGATAAAGCGAGTTGCAGTGCCTTAGACTGCTGCGCCACTCAGGAGCCCAATGTTATGTTAGTTATCTGTCTATGTTCATTGCCATAGGTTGGCTTGTTCATTTAGCTGACAAGATATTATTATCAGTCCCGTGACATTATTTTATATTATGATTTAATAGTAAGAAGAATATAATTGAACACAGCTGAATGAAATAGAAATTATATTTTTACCATTTATGGAGCGAGTGCGCATATGAAGTGAGTGTAAAAGGGATAATTTGAAACAGGTCCTATATGCTAGATTTTGTCATTTGGGAACTTTAGTTGTGAATGATACAAACCTTAGAATGTCTTAGAAATCAAAGCATACACTGCATGACCAAAAGTATGTGGACACCTGCTCGTCGAATGTCATTACAAATCATAGTATTTATTATGGAGTTGGTCCCCCCCTTTGCTGCTATAACAGCCCCCACTCTTCCGGGAAGGCTTTCTACTAGATGTTGGAACATTGCTGCGGGGACTTGCTTCCGTTCAGCAATGAGCATTAGTGAGGTCGGGCACTGATGTTGGGCGATTAGGCCTGGCTCGCAGTTGGCATTCCAATTCATCCCAAAGGTATTTGATGGGGTTGAGATCAGAGCTCTGTTAAGTTCTTCCACACCGATCTGGACAAACCATTTCTCTATGGACCTTGTGTTGTGCACGGGGGCATTGTCATGCTGGAACAGGAAAGGGAAAGTCGGAAGCACAAAGTCGGAAGCACAGAATCGTCTTGAATGTCATTGTATGCGTTGGACAGTTGACGCAAACGAGGCATCTAGGGTTTTTCCAGTAGGACAATGCTCCATGCCACACAGCCACGTCAATCAAGGTGTGGATGGAGGACCACCAGATCAAGACCCTGTTATGGCCAGCCCAATCTCCAGACCTGAACCCTATTGAAACCTCTGGAATGTGATCAAGAGGAAGATGGTTGGTCACAAGCCATCAAACAAAGCCGAGCTGCTTGAATTTTTGCGCCAGGAGTTGCATGAAGTCATCCAACATCAATGTGAAAGACTGGTGGAGAGCATGCCAAGACACATGAAAGCTGTGATTGAAAATCATGGTTATTCCACCAAATATTGATTTCTGTCAATGCTTAAATCACATTAGAATACCATTTTTTTTAGGTGTTTGTGTGCGTAATTCCCCTTTAATTGCGCATCTGGGCCTTTTAATTGTGCATCTAGCGAGTGAGAAAGAAATGTGCCGGTCTAGCAATGGTTCTGTACGGCTGCTGCTCATTTCATGTCAGTTAGCAAATAACATGGTAGATACAAATTATATACTTACTCATGATATACTTCTGCCAGGTAAGCCTACTTTGCACTTAACATTTAATTGAAAAGGTTTTGGGGAAAGTATTTCTGTTACACGCACAGTGATAGAGAAACGCATGCACCACACAGACAGGCTATATTGCTGGAAATTAATTGGCAGATATTGTATTATGTTTGTCTTTTTACGCCAATAGAGCTTGTGGTGTCTGATACTTGTGAGATTTGTTTATGACAGTTTGCAGTAGAAAACATGAAATATTGCATGTACTTTCTGAGTTGTTTGGCGAGCTACTCCTATGTGGGCTGCGAGCTACTGGTAGCTTGCGATTGACCTGTTGGAGACCCCTGCTCTATGCTAAAAGAGTCCGTCATTGAAACAAACCAGACCCTAGTCTCTGCTGTTGCCTAGGGTTGGGTTTTTGAGACACCTCACACACTGACTTAATGCTCTCCTCTCTGTGTCTCGCTCTCTCAGGTTCATCTTGCAGTCTAAAGAAGATATCAACACACAGCTGACTTACAAACAGAAGACAGCAGATGAGAAAATTAAGGAGCTTGAGGTATGCAGTAATATTGGCGCAGATTTTTAATTTTTAAAATTTAACTAGGCAAGAACAAAATCTTATTTTACAATCAGCTCGGGGATTTGATCCACGAACCTTTCAGTTACTGGCCCAACGTTCTAACAACTAGGCTACCTGCCGCCTATGTGTGCACAGACACTTTTGAATATTTCAAAGGCTTAAGACTTCCTGTAGATCAGTGTTGGGATCTATTCACTTTTACATTCCCTCAGTTAAGGAAGTGAATTGAAATGCAACTCGTGAATTGAATTTCTAGTCACTTTCTGAATTGACCCAAACCCTACTGTAGATGTTGTAGTCAATACACTGTGTGTCCTAAAACCAGTTATTGCATTCCTTCCACAGCCGCTCTTTAAAAAAATCAGAAACAGATGTTTGTTTTCTCTCTGCAGTCTCCACCTGTAACATTTTCTGTACCATGTATGCTATTCATATTTGAGACCAAATGAATGATGGCTTAAGGGCATTTTTATATTGGGTTGAAACGGATATCTGAAAAAACAGGCATCTCATGCTTGCCAAATACAAATGGTGCAAATAATATATTATTCACTTCTAAAATATACAAATGTGTTCTTCCCTTATGAAGTCATTGGCTGTGTGAATGGCCCTGTCTATTTCGAGCAACTTGACAGTGGCACTGGGTTATCAGGCCATGGTGGAAGTGACTGAGAGAACCACCTCTTTAGCGCAGCAAGCATGGAATTCTCTCCCCTATGTGTTTTAGATATAGAAAGTGACAGAGAGACAAACACTCCCACAACTTCTCTGAAGCATCTTTAAGTGGAACTCCAAGAGCTGTTCCTTACTCAAGTTTCAGCAGACACAAATAGCTTTTCCTGGGTGTTGAGTTGGGGTTTCACTCCTATTTCTCTACTTCTGAAGTACATAGGAATGCAAATAACATGGTGTTTATTAACCCCAACAACTAGTGTAAGAGACCTTGATTGAACCTGTGGCGTGAGATGTATCATGTCAGAATGACTTTCCAGCCTGACCTGTCAAGAACATGGCCCAATGGGGACAAAACTCCCATACACCACAGGAAATATTGGTCACAAAGAATGCCGTCCGCTGGATCTTTTTTACATTTTTAAACTAATGTTTCACACTGTGGTCTTTTGTCTGCATTCGATCAGAAGAGCAGTTCCTAGTTCCGTCCTTGTGGAAACGAGCATTGTGTTCAGTGGGATATCCCTTTGTTATATCAATCAGCAGTTGGTTTGAATCAATAGGCACCTTTCCACTCTTCAATGTAACACAAGTGCAAAGTTGAATATAACTGTATATTTCAGGGAAGGGATGTTGTCAGGTGCTCCATTGGGCCTTGGATATCAAAGGGAGCTACTGCAGTTGTGTTCTAGGCAAACAAAGGGAAGTCTAACTTCTGTGGTGACCTGGGTGGTCCTGCTCGAAACAATTGAGCCGAAACAGAAATGTTTTGGTATGCTTCCCCAGATTTGTGCTTCGACACAACCCTGTCTCGGAGCTATATGGACAATTCCTTCGACCTCGTGGCTTGGTTTTTGCTCTGACAACTGTGGGACCTTATATAGACAGATGTGTGCCTTTCCAAATCATGTCCAATCAAGTTGTAGAAACATCAGGGATGATCAATGGAAACAGGATGCACCTGAGCTCAATTTTGAGTGTCATAGCTAAGTGTCTGAATACTTATGTAAATAAGGTGTTTCATTTTTAAAACAATTTTATACCTTTGCAAACATTTCTAAAAACTTGTATTTGCTTTGTCATTATTGGATACTATGTGTAGATTGATGGGAAATTGTATATAATTTAATACGTTTTAGAATAAGGTTGTAACGCAGCAAGATGGGGGAAAAAGTCAACCGGTCTGAATACTTTCCAAATGCACTGTATTTAGGCTTGCCATAACAAAGGGGTTAAATACTTATTGACTCAAGACATTTCAGCTTTTCATTTTTAATTAGTTTGTAAACATGTGAATACTTTCTGAAAGCTCTGTATGTGTGGTTTCTGGCCCTGGGTCTGAATGTGGCCTTGTCCAATGGTGTGGTGTAATCCCAGACAAGCCCATGACTTCACCCTGGTCAACTCTATGTCTCGTGGCTCTGGAGTGACGCCCAGGGTTCCCCTCTTACGGGACAGGATTGTGGTCATAGCCTCACTCACTCGTAATAAAACTGGCATGTCAAACAGATGTTATTTTCCTTTTTTTTGCCAACTAATGCCTCCCAGCCATTTTCTGTTTCATTAGTCTGTGCTGTTTCCCATGGTTACTGTGTGGCTAGTGCTACAAAAACAAATAACTTGTCAGCTGAAAGACTGCAAATAGCAGACCACATTTATGGTTTTGAACTTTTGGAGAGTTTTCTTTGTTCTATATGCGTTTGTTGCCAAAAACAAGACTGCTCGCTGTTTGTAAAGGCTAACTGCTTCCCACCGTCAGTGAATGACCACCATCTCAGACCCTGAGTCACTTTACTCTTTGGGATGTCATTTCATTTTTTTCACACCTGTGTACAGAGAGACCCATTTTTGTATTTTTTAATAATTGAAATATTTAAATAATTTAAATGTTTTAACCTTTTAACTAAGCAAGTCACTTAAGAAGAAATTCTTATTTACAATGACGGCCAACGCTGGGCCAATTTTTCTCTGCCCTATGGGACTCCCAATCACAGCCGGTTGTGATACAGCCTGGATTCGAACCAGGGTGTCTGTCGTGACGCCTCTAACACTGAGATGCAGAGCTTTAGACCGCTGTGCCACTCGGGAGCCCAGGGTTGTCACCAATGGGTATTTAGAATCACACTGTATTTAGATCCAGCCTGGAAGTTCTCTCGTGTCTGTGCATGAACTCATCTCAGAGGGGTTCCACTGGTAATTTCCACTGGTAATTTATGAGGTTACATGATGTCATCAGTATTCCAGTGGGCCTGCTTCCCCTCATGATACCCAGGTATGTGTGATGACTGCAGTAACAATGACGTTAATGAGGCACTGCTTTGGCCACTGTACAGACTGTCATTGTACTTTCGTCTGTGGTGGGTGACATGTCTTTTAAACAACTGTCAGCGGCCTCTGTTATAGTTCTTCTCTTTTTCAACTGGTTATTAAGGGGTGATTTATTATTATTACCCCTGGGGTTTGGGAGGGTGGGTAGATGTTGGTTACATAGCCATGTAACACTTCAGCAGCAACCTCCTGTTGTTCAAAGAACCAATGTGATTTGCATCCATATATGAAATGGAAATGTTTGTTTTGGGGTCATTCCATTTGATTTCAATCACTTTTTGACCGCACCCATTTTGATTTGAACAAATCTCCATACATATTTGCACATGGTTGAAGTGGTCCTGAAAAGTAACTTTTTAGACCTGAATGCCAAAAAGTTTTATATAGTTTAAAAGCTTACAAACAGAGTTGGCAAACTCTTGTATAGTTTCTTGAAAACAATTTGTTAAAATAAAATTCTTAAACATTTTTAAAACATTTTTTTTAAACCTTCAATGTAATTTCTTTTCATTTACGCAAATGTTGTAGCTTAGACCTTATTTTACATAATCTGAGGTGTTTGTTGTTCCCGCCACCGGTTGAGACACAACATGCTCTTGAATACAGCGTGGGTGCCATGTTTTGGCTGATAATTTCTATTTCATTCCCATTTTAATACATTTAACTGGCAACACATAGATGGTTGGAGGTCCATACATCAGAGAATGTTGACTTGAACGAGAATATCAGTTTTAAATTATACTCTCAATCATCCATAGGAAACCTATTGAAATCATAATAACATCGATAGTAGAACAGACATTCAATGGTGGGTGGACCACTGGCAATCTGTGGAACTATTTGGAAGTTTCAATTTCAATGATGTGCCACCTAAATTGCAGTGGTCTGAATGTCCATTGTATGAAATCTATGATTTGAAATGACACCCAGTCTGTATTCAAGAGTATGCTGTGTCTCAACCAATGGCAGTCACAACACAAACACCTCGGATGATGTAAAATAGGGTCTAATCTACACCCTAAGAAAGTGAGAAAAATAAATAAAGGTTAAAAAAAAGACAGCTTTTAAATGATATAAAACCACTTTTACCATGAGCAAATATGTATGACATTTTTGTTCGAATCAAAAGGGGTGCCATCAAAGTGATCAAAATCAAATAGAATGCCTTCGGAAAGTATTCATACCCTTTGACCTAATTCCACATTTTGTTAACTTCTTCGATATAGGGGGCGCTCTTTTAATTTTTGGATAAAAAAAAAACGTTCCCGTTTTAAACAAGATATTTTGTCACGAAAAGATGCTCGACTATGCATATAATTGGCAGCTTTGGAAAGAAAACACTCTGACGTTTCCAAAACTGCAAAGACATTGTCTGTGAGTGCCACAGAACTGATGCTACAGGCGAAACCAAGATGAAATTTCATACAGGAAATTGCCCAGATTTTGAGGGCGCTGTGTTCCAATGTTTCCTTATATGGCTGTGAATGCGCCAGGATTGAGCCTACACTTTATGTCGTTTCCCAAAGGTGTCTGCAGCATTGTGACGTATTTGTAGGCATATCATTGGAAGATTGACCATAAGAGACTACATTTACCAGGTGCCCGCTTGGTGTCCTCCGTCGAAATTATTGCGTAATCTCCAGCTGCGTGCATTTTACCATTTGCTTCAGAGGAGAAAGTCAACTGCCACGAATGATTTATCATCGAATAGATATGTGAAAAACACCTTGAGGATTGATTCTAAACAACGTTTGCCATGTTTCTGTCGATATTGTGGAGTTAATTTGGAAAAAGGTTTGGCGTTGTAATGACTGAATTTTCAGGGTTTTTTTCTTAGCCAAACGTGATGAACAAAACGGAGCGATTTCTCCTACACAAATAATCTTTTTGGAAAAACTGAACATTTGCTATCTAACTGAGAGTCTCCTCATTGAAAACATCCGAAGTTCTTCAAAGGTAAATTATTTTATTTGAATGCTTTTCTTGTTTTTATGAAAATGTTGCCTGCTGAATGCTAGGCTTAATGCTATATGCTAGCTATCTAAATGCTTGTGTAGCTATGGTTGAAAAGCATATTTTGAAAATCTGAGATGACCGTGTTGTTAACAAAAGGCTAAGCTTGTGAGTGAATATATTTCTGTCATTTCATTTGCGATTTTCATGAATAGTTAACGTTGCGTTATGGTAATGAGCTTGAGGCTATGATTACACTCCCGGATACGGGATTGCTCGACGCTAGAGGTTAATAGCCTAAATTCCATAACAAATCAAAAACTGAAAAATTGGGCGTGCAAAATTATTCAGCCCCCTTAAGTTAATACTTTGTAGCGCCACCTTTTGCTGCGATTACAGCTGTAAGTCGCTTGGGGTATGTCTCTATCAGTTTTGCACATCGAGAGACTGAAATTTTTTCCCATTCCTCCTTGCAAAACAGCTCGAGCTCAGTGAGGTTGGATGGAGAGCATTTGTGAACAGCAGTTTTCAGTTCTTTCCACAGATTCTCGATTGGATTCCGGTCTGAACTTTGACTTGGCCATTCTAACACATGGATATGTTTATTTTTGAACCATTCCATTGTAGATTTTGCTTTATGTTTTGGATCATTGTCTTGTTAGAAGACAAATCTCTGTCCCAGTCTCGGGTCTTTTGCAGACTCCATCAGGTTTTCTTCCAGAATTGTCCTGTATTTGGCTCCATCCATCTTCCCATCAATTTTAACCATCTTCCCTGTCCCTGCTGAAGAAAAGCAGGCCCAAACCATGATGCTGCCACCACCATGTTTGACAGTGGGGTTGATAGGTTCAGGGTGATGAGCTGTGTTGCTTTTACGCCAAACATAACATTTTGCATTGTTGCCAAAAAGTTCAATTTTGGTTTCATCTGACCAGAGCACCTTCTTCCACATGTTTGGTGTGTCTCCCAGGTGGCTTGTGGCAAACTTTAAACGACACTTTTTATGGATATCTTTCTTCTTGCCACTCTTCCATAATGGCCAGATTTGTGCAATATACGACTGATTGTTGTCCTATGGACAGAGTCTCCCACCTCAGCTGTAGATCTCTGCAGTTCATCCAGAGTGATCATGGGCCTCTTGGCTGCATCTCTGATCAGTCTTCTCCTTGTTTGAGCTGAAAGTTTAGAGGGACGGCCAGGTCTTGGTAGGTTTGCAGTGGTCTGATACTCCTTCCATTTCAATATTATCGCTTGCACAGTGCTCCTTGGGATGTTTCAAGCTTTGGAAATCTTTTTGTATCCAAAATCCGGCTTTAAACTTCTTCACAACAGTATCTCGGACCTGCCTGGTGTGTTCCTTGTTCTTCATGATGCTCTCTGCGCTTTTAACGGACCTCTGAGACTATCACAGTGCAGGTGCATTTATACGGAGACTTGATTACACACAGGTGGATTGTATTTATCATCATTAGTCATTTAGGTCAACATTGGATCATTCAGAGATCCTCACAGAACTTCTGGAGAGAGTTTGCTGCACTGAAAGTAAAGGGGCTGAATAATTTTGCACGCCCAATTTTTCAGTTTTTGATTTGTTAAAAAAGTTTGAAATATCCAATAAATGTCGTTCCACTTCATGATTGTGTCCCACTTGTTGTTGATTCTTCACAAAAAAATACAGTTTTATATCTTTATGTTTGAAGCCTGAAATGGGGCAAAAGGTCGCAAAGTTCAAGGGGGCCGAATACTTTCGCAAGGCACTGTACATGTAGGTAGGGGATATAGTGACTGCATAGATAATTAAACAGTAGCAGCAGCGTGTGTGAAGGAACCTGTGTGGCAACAATATGCGTGTGTGTGTTGGAGTGTCAGTATGTGTGTGGTTAGAGTCCAGTGAGTGTACATCGAGCCTGTGCAAGAGTCAGTACAATACATAATTATAAAATAAGGGGTACTTGGGAACATAAAACTTCACCCCAGCATGTCATTTGCACTCTGAAGCAGGTTCTCATCAAGGATTTGCCTGTGTTCTGCTCCATTCATTGTTCCCTTCTATCCTTATTAGTCTCCCAGTCCCTGCCAATGAAAAGCATATTTATATTCTGCCCCAGCTTAATGCCTCATCACAATTATATCTCGGAGATCTACAGACAGTTCCTTGGCATAGTTTCTGCTCTGACATGAACTGTCAACTGTGGGGACCTTATATAGACAGGTGTGTTTCTTTCTAAATAATTTCCAAACAATTTAATTGGCCACAGGTGGACTCCAAGTTGTAGTGACATTTTCAAGGATGATCCAAGGAAATTGGATGCGCCTGAGCTCAATTTGGAGTTTCATAGATAAGGGGTGTGAATACTTATGTAAATGATATCAAATAAAAATGTATTTGTCACATGTGCTGAATACAACAGGTCGTAGACCTTACCAATAAATGCTTACTTACAAGCCCTTAACCAACAATGCAGATCAAGAAATGGAGTTTACTAAATAAACTAAAGTAAAAAAGTAACACAAAACAACAATAACGAGGGTATGTACTAGAGGTCGATTAATTAGGGCCGTTTTCATAACAATCGGAAATCGGTATTTTTGGACACCGATTTGGCCTATTTTTGTTATTTTTTTATTTTTATTTATTTTTTTACACCTTTATTTAATCTTTATATAACTAAGCAAGTCAGTTAGGAACGCATTCTTATTTTCAATGACAGCCTAGGAACGGTGGGTTAACTGCCTCGCTCAGGGGCAGAACGACAGATTTTCACCTTGTCAGCTCGGAGCATCCAATCTTGCAACCTTACAGTTAACTAGTCCAACGCTATAACTTTGCAATCCACAAGGAGACTGCCTGTTACGCGAATGCAGTAAGTTAAGTTGCTAGCTAGCATTAAACTTATCTTATAAAAAAACAATCAATCATTATCACTAGTTAACTACACAGCGTGTCCTGCATTGCATATAATCTGACTGCGCATACAAGTATTTGACTGAGCGGTGGTAGGCAGCAGCAGGCTCATAAGCATTAATTCAAACAGCACTTTAGTGCGTTTTGTCAGCAGCTCTTCGCAATGCTTAAAGCATTGTGCTGTTTATGACTGACTTCAAGCCTATCAACTCCCGAGATGAGGCTGGTGTAACCTAGGTGAAATGGCTAGCTAGTTAACGGGGTGCACACTAATAGCGTTTCAAACGTCACTCGCTCTGAGACTTGGAGTGATTGTTCCCCTTGCTCTGCATGGGTAACGCTGCTTCGAGGGTGGCTGTTGTCGTTGTGTTCCTGGTTCGAGCCCAGGTAGCGGCGAGGAGAGGGACGGAAGCTATACTGTTACACTGGCAATACTAAAGTGCCCTGAAGAACATCCAATAGTCAAAGGTTAATGAAATACAAATTGTATAGAGAGAAATAGTCCTATAATTCCTATAATAACTACAACCTAAAACTTCTTACCTGGGAATATTGAGGATTCGTGTTAAAAGGAACCACCAGCTTTCATATGTTCTGAGCAAGGAACTTAAACGTTAGCTTTCCTACATGGCACATATTGCGCTTTTACTTTCTCCTCCAACCCTTTTGTTTTTGCATTATTTAAACCAAATTGAGCATTTTTCATTATTTATTTGAGGCTAAATTGTTTTATTGATGTATTATATTAAGTTAAAATAAGTGTTCATTCAGTATTGTTGTAAGTGTCATTATTACAAATACATTTTAAAAATCGTCCGATTTAATCTTTATCGGCTTTTTTGGTCCTCCAATTATCGGTATCGGCGTTGAAAAATCATAATCGGTTGACCTCTATGTACAGTGGCTACCGGTACCGAGTCAATGTGCAGAGGGGTACAGGTTACTCGAGGAAATTTGTACATGTAGGTAGGGGTGAAGTGACTATGCATAGATGATAAACAGTGAGTAGCAGCAGTGTAAAAGAAAATGGGGGAGGGCAATGTAAATAGTCCAAGTGGCTGTTTGATTGTTCATCAGTCTTATGGCTTGAAATTGAAGGAGCCTTTTGGAGCTGGACTTGGTTCTCTGGTACCGCTTGCGTGCAGTAGCAGAGAGAACAGTCTATGACTTGAGTGACTGGAGTCTTTGACAACTTTTTGGACCTTCCTCAGACATCGCCTAGTATATAGGTCCTTGATGGCAGGAAGCTTGGCCCCAGTGATGTACTGGGCCGTACGCACTACCTTCAGTTGCGCCTTGTGGTCAGATGCCATGCAGTAGCCATACCAGGCGGTGATGCAATCGGTCAGGATGCTCTCTATGGTGCAGCTGTAGAACATTTTGAGGATCTGGGGACCCATGCCACATCCTTTCAGTCTCCTGGGGGGGAGAAGGTGTTGTCGTGCCCTCTTCATGACTATATTGGTGTGTTTGGACTCTCGACCTGCTCCACTTCAGCCCCGTTGATGTTAATGGGGGCCTGTTTGGCCCTCCTTTTCCTGTAGTCCACGATCAGCTCCTTTTGTCTTGCTCATGGAGAGATTGTTGTCCTGGCACCACACTGCCAGGTCTCTGACCACCTCCCTATAGGCTGTATCATCATTGTTGGTGATCTGGCCTACCACCTTTGTCATCAGCAAACTTGATGATGGTGTTGGAGTCGTGCTTGGCAAGGCAGTCGTGGGTGAACGGTGTATAGGAGGGGACTAAGCACACACCCCTGAGGGGTCCCCGTGTTGAGGATCAGTGTGTCATGTGTTGCTGCCTACCCTTACCACCACTGTCAGGAAGTCCAGGATCCAGTTGCAGAGGGGGTTTCGTCCCAGGGTCCTAAGCTTAGTGATGCTCTTTGAGGGCACTATGGTATTGAACGCTGAGCTGTAGTCATTGAACAGTTTTCTCACATAGGTGTTCCTTTTGTCTGGGTGTGAAATGGGAGAGTGGAGTGCGATTGACATTGCATCATCTGTGGATATGTTGTATGCAAATTGAAGTGGGTCTAGGGTTTCTGGGATGATGGTGTTGATTTGAGCCATGACCAGCCTTTGAGAGCACTTCATGGCTACCGACGTGAGTGCTATGGGGCGGTAGTCATTTAGGTTACCTTCCCTTTCTTGGGCACAGGGACTATGGTGATCTGCTTGAAACATGTAGGTATTACAGACTTGGCCAGGGACAGGTTGAAAATGTCAGTGAAGACACTTTCCAGTTGGTCCGTGCGTGCTTTGAGTACACGTCCTGGTAATAAGTCTGGCCCCGCAGCTTTGTGAATGTTAACCTGTTTAAAGGTCTTGCTCACATCAGACATGGAGAGCGTAATCACACTGTTGTCCGGAACAGCTGGTCCTCTCATGCATGCTTCAGTGTTGCTTGCCTCGAGCGAGCATAAAAGGCATTTAACTCGTCTGGTAGGCTCACGTCATTCGGCAGCTCTCGGCTGTGTTTCCCTTTGTTGTCCGTAATAGTTTGCAATCCCTGCCACATCCGACGAGCATCAGTACCAGTGTAGTAGGATTCAATCTTAGTCCTATATTGACGCTTTGCCTGTTTTTATGGTTCGTCTGAGGGCATAGCGGGATTTCTTATAAGCGTCCAGTTTAGTGTCCAGCTCCTTGAAGCGGCGGCTTTAGCCTTTAGCTCGGTTCGGATGTTGCTTGTAAATCCATGGCTTCTGGTTGGGATATGTACTTACGGTCACTGTGGGGATGACGTCGTCGATGCACTCATTGATGAAGCCGGTGACTGAGGTGGTATACTCCTCAATGCCATTGGATGAATCCCGGAAACATATTCCAGTCCTGTAGCGTAGCATCCCCGTCATCTGACCACTTCCGTATTGAGCGAGTCACTGGTACTCCCTTCTTTAGTTTTGTTATGGTCAGATTTGCCAAATGGAGGGCAAGGGAGAGCTTTGTTGTTGTCTCTGTGTGTGGAGTAAAGGTGGTCTAAAGTTTTTTGTTTTATTCCTCTCTGGTTGCACATTTAACATGCTGGTCCTAGTCCTAGTGCCAGCATCGGTTTGTGGTGGTAAATAGACAACTACGAATAATATAGATGAGAACTCTCTCGGTAGATGGTGTGGTTTACAATTTATCATGATGTACTCGGTCTCAGGCGAAAAATACCTCGAGACTTCTTTAATATTAGACATTGCGCACCAGTTATTGACAAATAGACACGCACCCCTGCCCCTCGTCTTACCAGATGTAGCTGCTCTGTCCTGCTAATGCACGGAAAACCCAGCCAGCTCTATATTATCTATGTTGTCGTTCAGCTACGACTCAGTGAAAATCCATGCACTGTACAACAAGACTCACTGACCTGACAGCCACCCACATAAATGCAAGAGGACCAGCATTGATTCCATAAGCTCAACATTAGATGAGGGTATATTGACTCCATGACACTGCCTGTTTGAGGTCAATAGGGCGTCCCTAATAATTCTTGTTTAATGGGATGGCCCCTTGGGCTTCATCACTCGGCTATGTTAGTTTTTGACCGTAACATAAATCTGTGAATAAACAAAAGGTTCAACTTTGCCTGCATTCCACACTGGTGAGAGGGCACATATGTTGCCTTAGATATGGGACTTAACATGTTTTGACAAGGAACATTATACACAGTGCATTCGGAAACTTTTTCCATATTTTGTTACAACCTTATTCTAAAATTGATTAAATAGATTTTTTTTCCATCATCGATCTACAAAATACCCCATAATGACAAAGCAAAAATGTTGGAGTGTCCCGCATTCTTCTCTGCAGATCCTCTCAAGCTCTGCCAGGTTGGATGGGGAGCATCGCTGCACAGTTTTTTTCAGGTCTCTCGAGATGTTTGATAGACAAGCCTAAGATTACCCTGCACAATGCCAAGCGTCGGCTGGAGTGGTGTAAAGCTCGCTGCCATTGGACTCTGGAGCAGTGGAAATGTCCTCTGGAGTGATGAATCACGCTTCACCATCTGGCAGTCCGACAGACAAATCTGGGTTTGGCAGATGCCAGGAGAACACTACCTGCCCCAATGCATAGTGCCAAATGTAAAGTTTGGTGGAGGAGGGATAATGCTCTAGGGTTGTAAGGTCCGGGCACCTTAGTTCGGGTGAAGGGAATTACCTGGATGTCTGCATAAATTGGTCATCAAATTTGATCTGATCTTCATCTAAGTCGCAACAATAGACAGACAGTGTGCTTAAACTAATAAAACACAAATGATTGTATTTTCTTGTCTATATTGAATACATTATTTTAACACTCACAGTATAGGTTGGAAAAGGCTAATGGCTAATCCAAAAGTTGGAGTCAGGAGTCAGCTAACCTGGAGTTCAATCAATGAGACGAGATTAGAGACGTTGGTTAGAGCTGCCTTGCCCTATAAAAAAACTCACAAAATTTGAGTTTGCTAATCACAAGAAGCATTGCCGGATGTGAACCATGCCTCGAACAAAAGAGAACTCAGAAGACCTAAGATTAAGAATTGTTGACTTGCATAAAGCTGGAAAGGGTTACAAAAGTATTTATAAAAGCCTTGATGTTCATCAGTCCACGGTAAGTCAAATTGTCTATAAATGGAGAAAATTCAGCACTGTTGCTACTCTCCCTAGGAGTGGCCATCCTGCAAAGATGACTGCAAGAGGACAGCACAGAATTCTCAATGAGGTTAAGAAGAATCCTAGAGTGTCAGCTAAAGCCTTACAGAAATCTCAGGAACATGCTAACATCTCTTGACAAGTCTACGATACGTAAAACACTAAACAAGAATGGTGTTCACGGAAGAAGCTGCTGTCCAAAAAAAACATTGCTGCACGTCTGAAGTTTGCAAAACTGCACGTGGATGTTCCACAGCACTACTGGCATATTTTCAACTAAAGTTGAGTTGTTTGGAAGGAACACACAACACTATGTGTGGAGAAAAAAAGGCACAGCACACCAACATCAAAACCTCATCTCAACTGTAAAGTATGGTGATGTGAGCATCATGGATTGGGGCTGCCTCAGGGCCTGGACAGCTTGCTATCATTGACGGAAAAATGAATTCCCAAGTTTATCAAAACATTTGCAGGAGAATGTTGGGCTATCTGTCCACCAATTGAAGCTCAACAGAAGATGGGTGATGCAACAGGACAATGATCCAAGACGCAGAAGTAAATCAACAGAATGGCTTCAACAGAAGAAAATACGCCTTCTGGAGTGGCCCAGTCAGAGTCCTGACCTCAACCCGACTGAGATGCTGTGGCATGACCCCAAAGAGAGCAGTTCACACCAGCCATCCCAAGAATATTGCTGAACTGAAACAGTTTTGTAAAGAGGAATGGTCCAAAATTCCTCCGGACCGTCTGATCCGGTCTGATCCGCAACTACAGAAAGCATTTGGTTGAGGATCTTGCTGCCAAACGAGGGTCAACCAGTTATTAAATCCAAGGGTTGACATACTTTTTACAATGTGTGCTATGAATGTTTACATGGTGTGTTAAATGAAGACATGAAAACGTATAATTGTTTGTTTTATTAGTTTAAGCAGACTTTGTCTTTTTGGGTCCTAGCTGAAGATCAGATCAAATTAAATTACCAATTTATGCAGAAATCCAGGTATTTTCAACAGGTTAACATAATTTTTCTCGCCACTGTACAATTACATTCTAGATGATTCTGTGCTTCCAACTTTGTGGCAACAGTTTGGGGAAGGCCCTTTCCAATTTCAGCATGACAATGCCCCCGTGCACAAAGTGAGGTCCATACAGAAATGGTTTATCAAGATCGGTGTGGAAGAACTTGACTGGCCTGCACAGATCCCTCACTTCAACCCCATCGAACACCTTTTGGGATGAATTTGAACTCCCGACTGCGAGCCAGGCCCAAGCACCCAACATCAGTGCCCAATCTCACTAATGCCCTTGTGGCTGAATGGAAGCAGGTCCCCGCAGCAATGTTCCAACATCTAGTGGAAAGCCTAGAGGCTGTTATAGCAGCAACGGGGGGACCAACTCCACATCAATACCCATGATTTTGGAATGAGATTTCCACGTACTTTTGGTCATGCAGTGCACATCCCCCTATTCTCTGTTATAGGCCCATATATTCTGTGGAGCAAGACCGACTGGGTAGGAATAGCACCCTTTGTTATTACTTGACTGACTGTAGGCCTATACATTCATATTAACAGAAATTATGTGCCTGGTCTATAGCGTTGCGGTGTCAAGGATGTGTATCGAATTGATCCTGAACTATCTGTGAAAGGTGCTGTAATGTCCCTTTATGGCCACATTCTCCGACTCGCTCACCAGGTGTCCATGGCACATGTGGCCTTTTCCCTGCAGCATTTAGAACTTCGTGCAGAGTAACTTTTCATTGAAACTGGCTCCAGGGGTGGATATTTGGATAGTTCTTTGTACAGAACGTTTTAAATGGTATGCCCATCGATTTCACTTGAAATTCAGGAAATACTATTTTGAATGTGTCTCTGTATGTAGGCATCTTTGTGTAGACATGTATCCATTCCTTGTGTTCCCCAGTATTGTGAAGACATCTGCCATCTCCAGAAATGAAAAAGGAAAATATCCCTCTGAGGTCATGATGGGTAAATGAGTGGTTGACTGAATCTGTCCTTTTTGTCCTCTCTACAGCAAAAGAAGACGTACCTGGAGCGCACTGTGAAGGATGCTGAGGACAACATCAGAGAAATGCTCATGTCCAGGAGGGCCCAGTGAAATTGAAACACCAATACAAAACGCATATACTTTCGCTAATTTGTGACTTCCCTCTGACATAATTTGTGTATGTTATAACCGGCTACAGTAAACCTTAATGACTGACCAAGCAGGTGCTGTTCTCCATATGGAGTCAGGTTTTCTTGCTTCTCTGCCAGTACTGTAACATCTGCCCTGTGAAGTTATACAATCTGAAGGGACTGTATCTTCACATTAAATAATCATCTTGGACTGTGTCTTGAAATGTCATTTTAACTTCTCAACTTTTTTTGTTTGTTACTGCTGCAGTTTGTTGATATGATAATAAAAATGGGTATTGAAACGAGAGGATTGTGCCTTGTGTTTATTTTAGAGGCTTATTGCACTTGTTGGCTGCTGGTGTGACTGTTTAATCAGTCAAGGGTAGACTTATTTGATTCCTGTGTGTGTGTTTTTGCATGTGCACGATTGTTTGTTCCTTCCTATATGTCACTGGTTTCCTGTGACATATAAACCTCCAGGAGGTTTTGGGCTTCCTGATATCCTGTCTGCTCTCCTTCCATCTCTCTCTCCTTGAATTGTCCTCTTGCCCTCCCCTCCCTCTCTTTGACATCACCACCCCACTCTGTATCACTGTGTGTCTGTCTCTTTTGGCGATGTTCTATAACAGAGTAAAAAGTCTCCACCCATAAAATGCGGTTAAGGGCTTAATCATACTGCACTTTGCTGTATCTATCGTCTTCCTGTGTCTTATTTATTCTAAAATGTCAAATATCCTGTGATTGGAATGTACAGTCGTGGTCAAAAGTTGAGAATGACACATTAATTTTCACATAGTCGGCTGCCTCAGTTTGTATGATGGTAATTTGCATATACTCCAGAATATATTGAAGAGTGATCAGATTAATTCCCTCTTAAGTCCCTCTTTGCCATGCAAATGAACTGAATCCCCCCCAAAATATTTCCACTGCATTTCAGCCCTGCCACAAAAGGACCAGCTGACATGTCAGTGATTCTCTCGTTAACACAGGTGTGAGTGTTGACGAGGACAAGGCTGGAGATCACTTTCTCATGCTGATTGAGTTTGAATAACAGACTGGAAGCTTCAAAAGGAGGGTGGTGCTTGGAATCATTGTTCTTCCTCTGTCAACCATGGTTACCTGCAAGGAAACACAGGCTGTCATCATTGCTTTGCACAAAAAGGGCTTCATAGGCAAGGATATTGCTGCCAGTAAGATTCCACCTAAATCAACCATTTATCAGATCATCAAGAACTTCAAGGAGAGCGGTTCAGTTGTTGTGAAGAAGGCTTCAGGGCGCCCAAGAAAGTCCAGCAAGCGCCAGGACTGTCTCCTAAAGTTGATTCAGCTGCGGGATTGGGGCACCACCAGTACAGAGCTTGCTCAGGAATGGCAGCAGGCAGGTGTGAGTGCATCTGCACGCACAGTGAGGTGAAGATGTTTGGAGGATTGCCTGGTGTCAAGCAGGGCAGCAAAGAAGCCACTTCTCTCGAGGAAAAACATCAGGGACAGACTGATATTCTGCAAAAGGTGCAGGGATTGGACTGCTGAGGACTGGGGTAAAGTCATTTTCTCTGATGAATCCCCTTTCCGATTGTTTGGGGCATCCGGAAAAAAGCTTGTCCGGAGAAGACAAGGTGAGCGCTACCATCAGTCCTGTGTCATGCCAACAGTAAAGCATCCTGAGACCATTCATGTGTGGGGTTGCTTCTCAGCCAAGAGAGTGGGCTCACTCACAATTTTGCCTAAGAACACAGCCATGAATAAAGAATGGTACCATCACATCCTCCGAGAGCAACTTCTCCCAACCATCCAGCAACAGTTTGGTGATGAAAAATTACTTTTACAGCATGATAGAGCACCTTGCCATAAGACAAAAGTGATATCTAAGTGGCTCGGGGAACATCAATATTTTGGGTCCATGGCCAGGAAACTCCCCAGACCTTAATCCCATTGAGAACTTGTGGTCAATTCTCAAGAGGAGGGTGGACAAACAAAACCCCACAAATTCTGACAAACTCCAAGCATTGATTATGCGAGAATGGGCTGCCATCAGTCAGGATGTGGCCCAGAGTTAATTGACAGCAAGCCAGGGCAGATTGGAGGTTTTGAAGAACAAGGGTCAACACTTCAAATATTGACTCTTTGCATCAACTTCATGTAATTGTCAATACAAGCCTTTGACAACTTATGAAATGCTTGTAATTATACTTCAGTATTCCATAGTAAGATCTGACAATATCTAAAACACAGAAGCAGCAAACTTTGGAAATTAATATTTGTGTCATTCTCAAAACTTTTGGCCACGACTGTACAACCCTGAGACACAGCTATGCATTTCATCCTCTTAAAATTAGGATATTACTCAAGAAGACACACCCGACCTTGTACATCACACACACTTTCACAAACTGACACACACATGCACACATTGCTCATATATGTGTATGGACACACTTGAGTGGCTTGAAACAGGTAGGACTGTCTGGAGGAAGTCAAAGGGGAAGTCTGGAGCAGATCTTTTCAATACGTAGGTCATGACCCTTAATAGAATATGGAGTCATGTCGGTGTGTCGCCCTCTTGTGGTTGGTATGAGTCATGAAAGTTTGTAATACAAAATTAAAGTCCATTCATCCATTGTCATGTGGTTATTTTTCAGAATGTCTTTTTTTTAAACCCCCCCCCTCTTCACTCACATACTGGATTTGATACATCACTGTCTTCCTTATAAGATCTCATGTTCAGTGGTGGAAAAAGTACCCAATTGTCATACTTCAGTAAAAGTAAAGATAACTTAAAAGAAAATTACTGAAGTAAAAGTGAGTCACCCAGTAAAATACTACATGAGTAAAAGTTAAAAAGCATTTGTTTTTAAATACACTAAAGTATAATTGTAATTTCAAAAATATACTTAAGTATCAAAAGAAAGTATAAAGCACTTCAAATGTTTTATTTTAAGCAAACCAGATGACATTTTTTTTTTTTTAAATGATTATTTACAGACAGCCAGGGGCATGCTCCAACACTTGCAAAGTTCCTAATGGATATTGCAATTTATCGCCATAACCCAAAACCTTTGTTGGTGGAGAGAACATTTAGCTATTTTAAAGAAAATGTTCTGCAATTCAACACATTTTGCCCTGTTTCTTGTGTGTTCATGATACCTGAAGGACTCAAAATCTACAGGGTCTCTCTGGGTGTCGAGGCCATAGTCTGTAAAACAAACAGGTAGAGGGCCCAGGGCATGTAATCTGGCCATGATAATAACAAGATTTAGATAGCTGGTTATTTACCTAGCTAACATGGGCTAGTTGATCAACTCTATCAGGTCTGTCAGTGAATGAAATTACTAGTGGAAAACTGTCCATGCATTACCAAATTTCTAAATTGCACCTTGCGCGTTCCACTACAACAATTATCAACAGCATGTTTGTTAAAAGCCAGATCTTTTACATAACACATATTAATTTATTTACTTTAGTCGAGACCCGCAGTCTTTATTGATCCTATTCTGGGTCCAGATCCGGACCACAGTCTGTATTGACCCTGTTCTGGGTCCAGATCCAGATCACTGTCTAACTATTGAGTATGGCTGGCCTAGATGCTATCACAACCTCTTTCGATAAAATGAAATGCACAATCGGTCACAAATCTAGAACTACAAATGTAACCCTTCTGATGTAGTTCTTTCTGATAGCTATTCTGATTCTAGCCCACTATCTTCATTCCAAGAAGTGTCTTCTTGAACCCTGGGTCCTTTACCTTTAGGTTTACAGTCTCAGCCTCTTGTTCAGCACCAGTGGGTAAAGTCCGGCTCTGGGGCAGATTATTAACCTGGCTAATCTGGTCCTCTCAACCCCCATACAATGCGCTGTTCCACTCCTGTATAGGGCTGAGGTCACAAGTGTTGAGTTGAGAGAGCACAAAGAAAAGCAGCCTTACCCAACAAACCATCACAAGGACCTGACAGCCCAGAGGAAGCAGATGCAGCACACAGAGACACAACCAGACCACAAGGTAAACTCTTCATTTACTACCGTTTCAATATGAGTTGATGAGTTTAGTTGTTAGTGTTTGTAAGTCTACATGATCTGGCCTGACAAGATCATGATTATGGGATGTTCATATGTGATGTGCTATGTTTTTCTATCAAGTGTAAAGTTGAGCTTGTTAAGTTATCCTATTACTTCATTCCCACAGTGTTTCTGTTGACTTTTTTTGGGTGAAATGACCCTGTGGGAAAAACTGTTTACTCGGACTATACGGTCCTTACCGCCATGATGTCTGACTGACTAACTGAACTGAACTTGTGGAGGATGGTTCTAGCTGAAACAATGCTTTTTCAGGGAATTTGTGGCTATTGACAATACCTGGTGGACACAAACAAACAAACGAGGAAACACTGAATTGTGTTTTACTTCCAGGGTGTACGAGAGCCTTTGCCATCGATTAGTCCCAGTGGCTGAACACGTGTCTCTGCTTTCAAGATTTGTGTGTGCCAAGTTGCCAACCCAATCCAAAATCCGTTTAGATGTGTGACTGTCTCTGGTCCTTCCTCTCAGAGTGATGTCATCCAGAGTCAGACAGAGGAACAGGAGCAGAGTGCTGAGGGGGGGAAACTGGCTGCCGAGCAGCAGAAGCAGCAGCCGGGCTTTGACATGATCTACACCATAGAGGATGTCCCGCCGTGGTACCTCTGCATTCTACTGGGCCTCCAGGTGCAAAAATACACACACACTCTTTCACACACACCTCGTTTTCATGGATGGTTTCATCAGTAGACTCCACCTTTCTCTTGCTCTTTTGTGTGCTCTCGTTTCCCATATCTCTGGCCCCCGCTCTCTTTCTCGCTCCACGGTGATTAACACTGCGTCTTTGATCACAGCACTACCTGACGTGTTTTAGCGGGACCATCGCTGTACCCTTCCTGCTAGCGGAGGCCATGTGTGTGGGAAAGGACCAGAACACTGTCAGTCAGCTGGTGGGAACCATCTTCACCTGCGTGGGAATCACCACACTCATTCAAACCACCTTTGGAGTCAGGTGTGTGTGTGTGTGTGTGCTTGGTTTGTGTGCATGTGTGTACATGTGTATGTCTGCTAATGCTTATCATGCACCTGTGTTTCATCTTCAATTTGTAGGTTACCTCTTTTCCAGGCCAGTGCTTTTGCTTTCCTCATCCCTGCTCAAGCTATCCTAGGGCTGGATAGATGGAAATGTCCCCCTGAAGGTGCGTCCCTCAATCTCAACCTGTGTGAAAATAATAGGGCCCAGTCACAGACAGAAACTCACTAATGGGCTGTTGTTTCTGTCTGTCTTTCCACAGAGGAGATTTATGGGGACTGGAGTCTTCCTCTGAACACCTCCCACATCTGGCACCCAAGGATGAGAGAGGTACTTCCTGCTTCTTTTCAGTGGGCCTCCATCTTGTGGTACATCCTTCTGAACTGTAGCATCTCTCACTTTAATTTACATTATCTGAGACATCATGTAGACATAACTAGGATCAATAGATTTTCCTGGTCAGGTCACATGGGGGTCCTCCACATAGGCTGCTGCTACTGTCTATTACTTATTCTGTTGCCTAGTCACTTTACCCCTACATAGCTACCTCAATTACCTCATACTCCTGCACATTAACTCGGTCCTGGTACTCCCAGTATACACAGTGTATTCAGTTACCTTGACCTTTTCCACATTTTTACAGCCTTGTTCTAAAATTAATCAAATTAAACATTTCTCATCTATCTACACACAATACCCCATAATGCCAAGGCAATAACAGGTTTTTGAAATATTTACACATTTATTAAAAAAAATAAAAAAACAGAAATACCTTATAAGTATTCAGACCCTTTGCTATGAGATTCGAAATTGAGCTCAGGTGCATCCTGTTTCTATTGATCATCCTTGAGATGTTTCTACAACTTGATTGGAGTTTACTTGTGGTAAATTCAATTGATTGAATATGATGTGGAAAGGCACACAACTATCTATATAAGGTCCCACAGTTGAAATTGCATGTCAGAGCAAAAACCAAGCCATAAGGCAGGATTGTGTCGAGGCACAGATCTGGGGAAGGGTACCAAAAAATGTCTACGGCATTGAAGGTCCCCAAGAACACACTGGCCATCATGGAAGAAGTTTGGAACCACCAAGACTCTTCCTAGAGCTGACCGCCCGGCCAAACTGAGCAATCGGGGGAGAACGGCCTTGGTCAGGGAGGTGCCCAAGAACCCGATGGTCACTCTGACAGAGCTCCGGAGTTCTTCTGTGGAAATGGGAGAACCTTCCAGAAGGACAACCATCTCTGCAGCACTCCACCAATCAAAGTACAGAGATATCCTTGATGAAAACCTGCTCTAGAGCACTCAGGATATCAGACTGGGGTGAAGATGTACCTCCAAACAGGACAACAACCCTCAGTACACATACAAGACCACGCAGAAGTAGTTTCGGGACAAGTCTCTGGATGTCCTTGAGTGGCCCAGCCAGAGCCCGGACATGAATGAACACAATCGAACATCTCTGGAGAGACCTGAAAATAGCTGTGTAGCAACGCTCCCCATCCAACCTGACCGAGCTTGAGAGGATCTGCAGAGAGGAATGGGAGAAACTCCCCAAATACAGGTGTGCCAAGCTTGTCGTGTCATACCCAAGAAGACTCAAGGCTGTAATCGCTGTTTTTTGTTGCAAACATTTCCAAAAAGCTGTTTGCTTTGTTGTTATGAAGTATTGTGTGTAGATTGATGAGGGGGGAAAAACAATATGATCCATTTTAGAATAAGGCTGTAACGTAACAAAATGTGGAAAAAGTGAAGGGGTCTGAATACTTTCCGAATGCACTGTAGCCATGTTACTTTTACTCATTATTGTTATTCATTATTCACGGTGTATTTATTCCTTGTGTCACTATTTCTATTTTTTTTATTGAATTGTTTTATCTTGACCCGTTCGTTAGCATTTCACTAAAAGTCTACACTTGTTGTTTATGAAGCAAGTGACAAATAACATTTGATTTGACATATCTAATGATAATAACAGTCGGTTTCTCTCCCCTGTAGATCCAGGGTGCCATCATAGCATCCAGTGCAGTGGAGGTGGTCATCGGGCTGGTGGGTCTCCCTGGTCTCCTCCTGGACTACATCGGGCCCCTGACCGTCACCCCCACCGTGTCCCTCATCGGCCTGTCTGTCTTCCAGACAGCTGGGGACAGAGCCGGCTCTCACTGGGGCCTCTCAGCACTGTGAGAGCACAATCCATCCTTTGTCTATTGAATCCAGCCCTTCCCTGTAATGCATCCTCTCTGTGGACTCTGCTCTTTCCATCTGATCCTCTCCACTCATGCTTACACTTGAGATCCAACAATGTTTTCTGAGTTTGATTACTCTCTAGGCCAAGGGCCTGTTTTTCTTACTTCTATTCCTCGCTTCTATAGTAGAAATTGATGACTTTGTCTAGGGCTTGAGACTCTTTACTGTCTTCAATCCAAGGTCATTGAATCTAATCACATACTATTTAGGTAGCCCTTCACCCTCGTATCCGTATACGGGTTGAAAATGGCAGATTTGGGCGCTGATAAACGCCTGAATTGGAACGCAGTGTCTGTACAGTAACATGCTATACCTGACGTCAGAACCCTGGCTCTGCGTTTCACAGCTGTGTGGGGGTTTTGACTGACAGACGCTCTGAACTTGAGCACCTTGTGCGACAAGAAGTTCCCCCGTCACCCCTGCTAATTGGGCAACTTTTGCAAATGTTTTGTTGTCTAAGTGAGGGAACTGCTGTACATTAAGATGACTCTATGCATTTTTGAAAGATGAGACGTTGAGGATTATAAGAAATACCGCTTGGATGTCATTCAAGCAATCCAAACACTTGTGAGTCCAAATGTGCACTTTACATTTCCAGATCATAAACTCATACACACAGTGTCAACGTGTGTATGATCACTGTGCTTGATGTACAGTTCCAAGATTACATGGGGTCTTACCCTGGGTTGTTCTGAACAGATTGAGCCTGTGTTTGTTCATTGTGAAGAGAATTTGCCGCAGCACACGCACCTTGAATGCACTCATGACTCCTTTCTGTGCGCGTCAAAATTACAACCGTTTTTTTCCCCCTGAATTGCCTTGGCAATAAAACAAGTTTTCAAACCATGCCCACCTGACCCAGATGGCCATTTATAATGGACCGTTTTTTTGGATTGCGTCGACAACAACAGGTAATTGTGTGATGGCGGGGATGGATGGTTGTGTTCCAAACGACTGTGCTTGTGTCGGGCGAACTGTTGTGCCCTCACCTTTGCTCTTAATACTTTTCTCATCATCTCCAAAGTGTTCCCTTTCAATTGCTACCATGGTTATGCATTTGATTTTCATTTGTCTTCTGTAAGAAACATTTCAATGTAGCCATATCCATATAGGCAATTCCCATGAGTGTTTAAAGGGTCCATTGCTTTTCCCCTGTTGCTTTGTCTTTGATTCGGTTATGTTGTCGCTATATCACTGCCTTACTAATCCTCTGCGTCTCCCCAGGTGCATCTTCCTCATCGTGCTATTTGCTCAGTACCTGAGGAACTGGTCCTTCCCTTTCCTCACCTACAACAGGAAGAAAGGCTTCAGCATCACCAGGTTCCAGATCTTTAAGATGTTCCCGGTTAGAACCAAAAAAACACATATTTGTCTCACAGGGATGTTAAAAAGTCCTCCGATCCATGCTAATCAGATGTTCTCATGTGGGGCATGAACTGATGTTCATCAAATACACCAAGCTATTCATTCACAGCACTTACCATGCCACTCCAATCTTGAGAGGTATAATAAAGTCTCATCTTAGGCAGACTTTATTGCATTTTCCTCTGTGTTACTGCCTTAATCAGTGCTGCCAGCCAGGTCATGGGGACATTGTCAAGGCCAGGCTATATAAATGACTCACTGTGATAGATAGACACAGACCACAGGGGTAATTTCACCATTACATTAATGCAAAGTATTAGCTTCCTGATGAAAAGGGCGGTAAGAATGGGCACAGAATAGGCCTACATAATAAGCTCTATGATTAGGCTGTATGATATGTCATGCTGTTCCCATTCTCTGTGGGTCTGTGGTGCTCGGTTTAGATTATCATGGCCATCATGTTGGTGTGGCTGCTGTGTTACATCCTGACCCTGACTGACGTGTTGCCCAGTGACCCCAGCAAGTACGGACAGAAGGCACGCACTGATGCGCGCGGTGACATCATGACCCTCTCCCCCTGGTTCCGCTTCCCCTACCCCTGTAAGAGGCCAGCCTTACAGCCATTGTCTCACACTGGGGCAGTTTGGACGCCTGAGCTAGAGCAAGGGTCAAGTTAAGAAAGTGGATGACACTGGCCATTTATGATCACCTTTAGAATGACCTTATATAACATTTTCAATGGTTTAAATTATCTAAGTTGTCATCCATTGCCATTGCCTCTTGTCTTGCTGCATAGGGGAATAATTCCGACTTGTGGTGTTTGTGTGTCCCTGAAAGGTCAGTGGGGGTTGCCCACGGTGACCATCGCCGGAGTGCTGGGCATGTTCAGTGCCACACTAGCTGGCATTATAGAGTCTATCGGGGACTATTACGCCTGTGCTCGCCTCTCAGGGGCACCTCCGCCACCGGTCCATGCCATCAACAGGTGAGCATCAGTCTCCTACGCCACAGTTTAGATTTCTAACCTGGACCGAAGGCTCTGACATGAACCTATGTTCGAGATAGTCCTCTATGGTCAAGCATCAGTACTCTATTCTCTGTGTGGATGTATGTATGTAGGTGTCTGCATCCTTCAGTATCCTTTGTGTCTTGTCTTTCCCATACTAGGGGTATTTTCACAGAGGGGGTGTGCTGTATTATAGCAGGACTACTGGGTACAGGAAATGGCTCCACCTCCTCCAGTCCCAACATTGGAGTTCTGGGAATCACTAAGGTTAGGAAGCTTAGCGCCTCAGCCCCTCCCCAGTTCTTCAGACATGCTGTCTTTAATCTATTTACTTAAAACACATGAGTGTACGTATGGAATCTCAGATGTTGTATTTATGTCCTGTTCAAGTTGGAATCATCAATAATATCTGTTTGAAACGGATAAACACTTATCAACACGGTCTCTAGTGCAAGCCCTTTGCCGCAATGGAAATCAATTGTTATTATTTCCACATAATTATTGACTAAGGGTCTACTCATCTTTACATATACTGGTATGTTACTCTGGTGTGGATTCATAATCAATGAACTGCAACTGATACTAGAGGTTGCACAGTTCACATTGAGCCATGTTGTACTATGTCCCTAAACACAGGTGGGCAGCAGGAGAGTGGTGCAATATGGTGCAGCCATAATGTTCCTGTTAGGAACAGTGGGGAAATTCACTGCCCTCTTCGCATCTCTGCCTGACCCCATTCTAGGTGGCATGTTCTGCACCTTGTTCGGTGAGTCATTGGGAGAATCTCAATTGCATACTCCTCGCGTCCTCACTCCTCGCGTCCTCTCCCCTCGCGTTCTTCTCAAAACCCATTGGAGGAGAAGGTCAGAGGGGAGTGACCTCTGTTTCTTATCCAATGGGTTTTGAGAAGGATGCGAGGAGAGAGGAAGCAAGGAGTATGCAATTGAGATTCTCCCACTGTGTTCTGTGACTTCCAAATACAGATTCCACACACAGCATCATCTCAGTGTCAGCCACCAGGGGGGGTAGTATGATCACAAAAAACTCACTATTTCAGAAAGGGGATCATATTATGTTTGTAGCTAGAAACACGGATAACCATCTAAAAATATGACAATAATAACCTTTTCCACACCTCTGTTGTTTGTGCTGTCTATGCCCTGCAGGTATGATCACGGCTGTGGGCTTGTCCAACCTGCAGAGCGTAGACCTCAACTCCTCTAGGAATCTCTTTGTCCTCGGCTTCTCCATGTTCTTCGGTCTCATGCTGCCCAGCTACCTAGACTTGCACCCTGGCTGCATCAAAACAGGTGGGCTGCACATTTAAAAGGGCTTTATTGATAAGAAAAGGCATCATCATCATCTGCTGAGGAAGTGTAGGAGTGGCTGTAGGAAGTTCAGAGTATGTGTACAGTTAGACTGGAATGCAGGTTTAGTACGGTTTTGCTGCTGGATATTATGTTGGATGCTATGAATAATGATTACGGATCATTCATTTGGTGGTACATGTTTCATTGCCCTCAGGAGTTGCAGAGGTGGATCAAATCCTCACAGTGCTCCTAACGACTGAGATGTTTGTTGGAGGCTTCCTGGCGTTTGCCCTGGATAACACCATCCCAGGTATGCGTGCTCTGTAAGAGTGCAACACCTCATCTCGTTAACAGATGTCAAACGCACAGCACTGCCTAGTCACCTCATCACACACGGATCGGAGGGACCCGTTGCTTTGTGTTTGTTGACAGTATGTGTCACCACCATGTCACTATGGGACATGCCAACCCTTCAAACGGTTGCCTGTAACTACCCATGTTTGTTGATCAAATCAAATTGCATTTGTCACATGTGCCGAATACAACAGGTGTTGTAGACCTTACAGTGAAATGCTTACTTACAAGCCCTTAACCAACAATGCAGTCTTAAGAAAATATCCCCCCCACCCATAAAAGTAAGAGATAAGAATAACAAATAATTAAAGAGCAGCAGTAAAATAACAATAGCGAGGCTATATACAGGGGGTACCTGTACAGAGTCAATGTGCGGGGGGCACTGGTGTCGAGGTAATTGAGGTAATATGTACATGTAGGTAGAGTTATTAAAGTGACTATGCATAGATAATAACAGAGAGTAGCAGCAGCGTAGAAAAAGGGGGGGGGGGGGCAATGCAAATAGTCTGGGTAGCCATTTGATTAGCTGTTCAGGAGACTTATGGCTTGGGGGTAGAAGCTGTTTAGAAGCCTCTTGGACCTAAACTTGGCGCTCCGGTTCTGCTTGCCGTGCTGTAGCAGAGAGAACAGTCTATGACAAGGGTGGCTGGAGTATTTGTCCATTTTTAGGGCCTTCCCCTGACACCGCCTAGTATAGAGGTCCTGGATGTCCACGGTGATGTACTGGGCTGTACGCTCTACCCTTTGTAGTGCCTTGCGGTCGGAGGCCAAGAAATTGCCATACCAGTCAGTGATGCAACCCGTCAGGATGCTCTCAATGATGTAGCTATAAAACCTTTTGAGGATCTGAGGACCCATGCCAAATCTTTTCAGTCTCCTGATGGTGAATAGGTTTTGTCGTGCCCTCTTCATGACTGTCACACCATGATTGGTGTGCTTGGACCATGTTAGTTTGTTGGTGATGTGGACGCCAAGGAACTTGAAGCCCTCAATCTGCTCCACTACAGCCCTGTCGTTGAGATGTGTCATTGTGTGTGTGTTTTGTGCATGTATACTTGTGTGTGTGGTCCAAACAGGCACAAGGAAGGAGAGAGGGCTGTTGGACTGGAAGGCTGACGAGGGCAGTGGGGGAAGCTCCGCGAACATACATACTACTTATGACTTTCCCATTGGAATGAGCTGCGTTAGGAAGATCAGCTGCCTGCGCTATCTCCCCATCTGCCCCAGCTTCCAAGGCTTCAGGCAGCGCAGACGGAAGGACAGCATGCAGGAAAACAACGAGGATGAATTAAGAGAGAGGACTGAGAGTGTACGCATGGACACAACAATTACCTTGGCCTGCACCAAAGTATAGTAAAAGTTCAATGATTAATCTTTTAGATTATTTTTATACTGAGGTGTGATTTTCACAGCTATTTATTGTTTTGGACACTTACAAATGCACGATGTTGCAATGTTGTGACGGGAATATTATTTACTAGAGCATGTAACTCACCATGTATCTTGGAGGTTTGGTCTACCATCTCTGTTTTCTTACTCACCACCACGTTTTATAGCATCTATTATTAGTCTACGCTGAAGAACACAGAGCCATATATTCAGACACATACTTGACCGTATGCTTGTATATAGGCTGTACTGAAGAAGCAGAAACAACATTAGCAGTGTTTTTTGTATTTTATTAAGTCTTTCTTGTGTACAAAATGAACAAGTAATGATAGTGTCTCTCTCTTCTAATGATCTGAACTCAATCGGAGGTAAAGCAAAACAGTTATGATATAAAATGAAAGTGTAATATATTAAAACATTCCTATTTTTTGACTACGTTAAATGTTTGTTTACATTATTAAGTGTTACAATAAAATGTTAAAACGAGATTAGTGAGAGGAGAGCCGTCGATGAACATATTTACAATCTGACCAAAAAGTGCTGTAAGAAAGAAAACCCACATGCTTCTAAGTCAAGTCAACATGGTAATTGTACTGTATTAGCTGAGAGAGACTAAACAACAACACTGCACAGATTGGAAGAAAAAAAGTGCAGGCCAAGAGGCTAGGGTCTATTGATCTATCAAGGAAGTATAGGATCAGAGTTTTTATGGCTGTTCAGTATTGATTTCACTGTGACATGATGAAAGATGTTGAATTGAATTTCCCATCCATATTACACCCAAAACTCTTGTCTGCCAGGGCCTCTGTCAATAGTGGCCATTGCAGTCTGCCCCTGGTGATGCGTTTTTAATCTGACGACAGATGCCCTCTCAGCTTGTTCAGGCCACTCTCCTCAAGTAAACAATGGTGAGATGTAAAAGCTTACAAAAAAAAATAGCACCCACTCAAATCTTAATTTCTCCTTTGAAAATTGCAAAAGAAAATCTGTGTTTTAAGAAAGTGTTGTTTTATCTATATTACACAACTAGACATGGCAAACATCATCACAAAAAACTGTTTATGTTAGAAAATGAGATGACATGCCATTTTAGTTACAGAAAAAGATCATCTAGCATCTGCCCAGAAAGACACAGTTTCAATAGGGAGGGAAGAGGAGGGTTCAGAGAACCACAGGTAAATACACTGTATGCATTTTCGTTATGGAAAACATTCCATACCTTAGCAGCCCTCTGCTCTCTCACACAAATATCTGACAACGTGAAGTCCCGGTAGTCATCATCTTCATGGGTATTGTGTCCGGAATTTTCGGATTCATGTGAATCCGAGATGAGACACTGATTTTCGTCACTATTATTGATACCCAAGTTTTACTCAACCTGACAGTATGTAAGACACTCTGATCCATCTCTGGGTAGCCTTGTGCAGCTTACCCTCAGTCCTTACCCCCTGGACAGTGCAGTGTACAGTCCTGTCGTAGTGTTAAGTGTTCTGCTGTTGCAGTCCGGTAGGCAGCAGTCTTACAGCCAGGTGTGAGGCATCTCCTGTGGATGAGCCTGAACAGAGAAGCACTTGGGAGGGTACATGGCTGGGAATTGCAGTGAGTGGTAGGGCATGGCACACGCTGGTGGCAGGACTGCTGTAGGCACCGTCTGCTGTGGCAGCAGCACTTCCACGTACTGGCAGGTCTCTGGATCAAACAGCATCTTGCGCTGAGGTGGAAGTTGGGGAACGTCGATGTAGAAACATCTCCCCGTCTCCGGGTCCATCAGCATGTGTCGGGGTCCCTGTCCGTAAACCTGACCTCCAGCTATCTCAGGATATGCTAAGCCTGCACTGCCCTGCCTGTACTCTGTGCTGAACGGGGCCATGAAACCCTGTGTGCTGCACAGGTACTGCTGTTGTTGTGTGTCTGGGGAGGGCATTTTGTTTTCTCCATTCCCTGCTGGCTGTGGGGGTGAGAATTCTTCTCCCCTCAGCAGTTGGACTGGCTGGTTTTGAGGGGGAGGCTGCATCAGGACAGGGGCCTGTATGAAAGTCATCTTTCCAACGTGGGTTTGAATTGTCTGGTAGTTCATGGGGTTTGGTGTATGGAAGAAGGGAGACATCAGTGGCTGTGGAGTCCCAGTGGTGTTGAGCTGTACACAGGCAGGGGAAGGTGTGCAAGTGAGTGTAGTTTGACCCTGGGATCTGGGAGGAGGGCCATGGTTTTGGCTGCTATCCTTGGCACTGGAACACGTTGTAACTGAGGGCTGATACTGTTCTGGCTGGTACACGTGTGCTGCTGATGAGTAATATGTTGGAACTAAAGTAAAACTATTTGTGGCAGGTGCTTGTGGGGATTTCTGTTTCTCATTGGTGGTGCCTGTTCTTTCACACCATTGCTGATTAGACTTACTGGGGGGCTCCACTGAAGACCAGGTCTGCCGAAGCATCTCTTTTGAACTTGCATTGGCATTACTACTCAGGTTATCAGACTGGTTGATATTGGGTCGGCTGCCTCTTTTCTCAATAGATTTTGCAAGGCTTTGGGGTGTGATATTTGTAAATCCAGTGTTAGGAATTGTGTCTTGTGATTCATGGAGAGCTGTGGCTTTGGTTACATATCCCTTGGGGGTGGTGTAAAGTGAAGTTGTATCCACGACCTTCAAAGGTGCCGATGGGAACACTTTCTTCACTAATAGCTTTTCATTAGGCCCGGGTGCTCTGACCCCGCAGGCCTCTCTGTGGCTGACCTGGTCATACACAGACTGCTGATAGAAGGACAGGAGACTGTCCTCTTTTCCCAAAATGGTGTCCGCTGCGTTTTTGAAAGACAGGTTGTAGGTATTTTTCACCAGCCTCCTCACATCCCTCACCACATGTACTGGGGCCTTGGCTTTAAATATCTCCTGTGTCCCCATGTTCCCAGACTGTCCCACAAACTTGACTTCTCCCCTGTCCCCCGTCTCTATCGCCTTTCCTGATACACCTTCAGGAATTAGTGGCTGCTGACTGACTTGACTGCCCCAGAGTGTATCAGTCCTCTGTAGATCCTTAGGCAGGGGGTTCTGTTGTTTATGGACCCCTTGCCCCCTGTTGCATTCCTCTGGTGTGTTTTTCACCGGAGCCTGTTTGCCTCCAGATCTGCTTGAACCAGCACATGTGCTCCGCGTTTTGCCCTTTGCTGAGTCACAAGATAGTCTGTCCCCTGGGCTCCGGTTAGCGTACGGCAGAGCCCCATCCCTGGGGTTTTGCCTTTCTATTTCCTCACTTTCCAGAGTGGAGGCTATTTCAGCCCTCTTAGTGCTGGTGCTCTGAAACTCAGACCCTCCAAAGCTGCTCACGAGAGAAACAGAGTTCTGTTTGTAAAGCGACTTTTGGTGTGTTTTAGCGCTCGCAACCTGATGGTATTGGATCGAGTGACTCTGTCTATGTGAATCAATAGAGCTCATATCAGTTGTGCTGATCTCTTTGGCTGCCAGAGGGCTCTGGTGACAGTTCTTACCGTTATTCCGGACCTCTAGTGGTGCGAAGGCTCCTTCGTTCACTTCAGTTTTGTTTTGTAGATTCAGCTCACACTGCATCTTCTTTGACAGGACACTCTTGATGATACAGGAGGCCATTTTGGTTTTTGTGGAGGTCTCGTCCAGGGACATCGACTTCTGGAGCCTCTGCTTTCGCTCGGCCTGAGCTGTCCTATTCTCCGACTCCATCCCATGTGACTCCTGGTGGAAAGTTGCTGGGGTGCTGTGCTGACGCATGAACACGTCCCTGCGGTGGCTGGCTGTACTGGGTGTACATTGGGCTTCATTTGTCACCTCTCCCTTATCACTGTCTTGTGATTCCGCCGTGTTACGTCTCTTCAGTTGGATTTGCCTCTTGGGAACAGTTTTTGTTCCCCCTCTGTACACCTCACCCTGGTTTTCCATAGCCACATCAATGCATTCGAAGCTGCCAGTTTCTGAGCATGCTGTTGTGCTTTGGATGTTAGCTGAGACAACCGAGGACTGCTGGAGGGAGATATCATCTTCTGACCAATCGCTGACTGGAGACGGCTGGGTCAAGGACCTACAGCTGGAGTTGTAGACATCCAAATAGTCTGCCTGGGGGCAGTAGTGTTTGCTGAAGGCCAGGTCTCTGTCTGCCTTATAGAACTTGGTGGACATGGTGGATGGCTCACCGCTGTGTTGTAGAACCCCTTGGAGCCGCCAGGTGCTTCTACAGCGTTTCTGAGGGAGCAGACTGAATCTCCAGGTGTCTTGATGGCTGTCCGTTGGCAAGCTCAGGGATCCGGGAGGTCTCTGCCGTTGGTGTTGCTGCCCGGTTGCGAGGGAACACTCTGAATAACAACACGCCGGGATTCCTGACTGCAGCTCGCCGACTGTGAGTGTCGAGATGCAGCTTGCAGGCGCTTTTCTATTCCTGGCTCTGAGTGACAGCTCAGTCTGCTCCTCTCTATTGCTGGCCCCCATGCAGTCCAGCCCCTCCCCCTCATCCTCCTGACCACCGTCCGGGGGGGGGCTGCTAAGGAGTTCAAGCAGTACCACAGATACTGGGACCCTTTTCCTGCTTTCTACCATATATTGTGGAATCCTCATTTGGCTTTCTGCCCAAGTGTTCTCGTCCCCTGTCCTGGTTGTATTGGTTTACTTTTGGTCTGATCAAAATAGTCTTGGAGGTGTATCTGGGTTGAGAGGATCAGAGCCCCTTATTGGTGTCAGTATCAGGGAGGGCGCCAGCCACAGTGCCCCTTAAGGTATCGCATTTTTTGGATGCAGAAGTTTTATCTGATGTTTCACCTGACCCGTCTGTACTCTCTCCCTCCTCTGTCAGGTTGGTTATACAGGGCTCAGGCAGTAGAGTAGCATCACTAACTTGAGATAAAGGTGGTGTTAGCGGGGCTGAGACTAGAGGTTGGCGCTCAGGACACAGTTTGTCATTTGGTTCTTCCACCTCTCCAAAATCACTTAGTGAACATAGGGCAGCGCAGTAGGAACTAGTCGAATCGCTGACGTCATCAGTTGGCGCTAATGTCCTTGTCCTCCTCCTCGTCAATGATATCACATGGAGAGGTTATTCTGACATCTCTACTGCCACAGTGCTCTATTTTAAATGAGGTGTAGGATGCTGTCTTACTTTCTAAGTCACACTCTTAATAGTTCTTCAGGGTTCAAGGCTTGATTCAGTCAAGTAAATCAGAATTACAGAAAGAAAAAACATTATTATTTGAATTTTAAATGTTGATGGCTTTGAATGAGATGAAATTACATCCTAACATGCAACTACACAGTTTTTAATCAAGTTTTGTTTATAGGCAATTCAATGCTAACAGAGTGATGCTGAGACTAAGATTTTTTAAATGTCAAGCAAAAACCAATAATTGCAAAGTTAAGCCATACAAGTGTATGCACAAAGACTACTTTTAACCATTTCTACATATATATATATTTTACAAAAACACCTTTACTTGAAGAACAGTGCAAGAACAGTTGGTAACAACAATTTTGTAAGTAGTTCTTGTGAAATACAGTACCAGTCAAAAGTTTGGACACACCAACTCATTCAAGGGTTTTTCTTCATTTTTACTATTTTCTACATTGTAGTGAAGACATCACAACAATGAAATAACACATATGGAATCATGTAACAACCACAAAAGTGTTAAACAAATCAAATTCTATAAATTCAAAGTAGCCACCCTTTTCCTTAATGACAGCTTTGCACACTCTTGGCGTTCTCTCAATCAGCTTCATGAGGTAGTCACCTGGAATGCATTTCATTTAACAGGTGTGCCTTGTTAATTTGTGGAATTTCTTTCTTTCTTAATGCATTTGAGCCAATCAGTTGTGTTGTGACAAGGTTGGGGTGGTATACAGAAGAGAGCCCTATTTGGTAAAAGACCAAGTCAATATTATGGCAAGAACAGCTCAAATAAGTGAAGAGAAACGACAGTCATTCATTACTTTAACACATAAAGGTTAGTCAATGCGGAAAATTTCAAGAACTTTTAAAGTTTCTTCAAGTGCAGTTGCAAAAACCATAAAGCGCTATGATGAAACTGGCTCTCATGTGGACCGCCACAGGAACAGAAGACCCAGAGTTATCTCTGCTGGAGAGGATAAGTTCATTAGAGTTACCAGCCTCAAATAAATGTTTCTCAGAGTTCAAGTAACAGACACATATCAACATCAGCTGTTCAGAGGAGACTGCGTGAATCAGGTCTTCATGGTAAAATTGCTCCAAAGAAACCACGACTAAAGGACACCAATAAGAAGAAGAGACTTGCTTGGGCCAAGAAACACAAGCAATGGACTTTAGACTGGTGGAAATCTGTCCTTTGGTCTGATGAGTCCAAATTTGAGATGTTTGGTTCCAACCGCCGTGTCTTTGTGAGACGCAGAGTAGGTGAATGGATGATCTCTGCATATGTGGTTCCCACCGTGAAACATGGAGGAGGAGGTGTGATGGTGTGGGAATGCTTTGCTGGTGACACTGTCAGTGATTTATTTAGAATTCAAGGCACACTTAACAAGCATGGCTACCACAGGATTCTGTAGGGATACGCCATCCCATCTGGTTAGTAGGACTATAATTTGTTTTTCAACAGGACAATGACCCAAAACACACCCCCAGGCTGCGTAAGGGCTATTTGACCAGGAAGGAGAGGGATGGAGTGCTGCATCAAATGACCTGGCCTCCACAATCGCTCAACCTAATTGAGATGGTTTAGGATGAGTTGGACCGCAGGGTCAAGGACAGGCAGCCAACAAGTTCTTAGCATATGTGGGGACTCCTTCAAGACTTCTGGAAAAGCATTCCTCATGAAGGTGGTTGTGAGAATGCCAAAAGTGTGCAAAGCTGTCATCAAGGCAAAGGGTGGCTACTTTGAAGAATCTCAAATATATTTGGATTTGTTTAACACTTTTTTGGTTACTACATGATTCCTTGTGTTATTTCATAGTTTTGATGTCTTCCTTATTATTCTACAATGTAGAAAATAGTAAAAATAAATAAAAACCTTTGAATGAGTAGGTGTGTCCAAACTTTTGACTGGAACTGTGGTTGTATGGTTTTGTTTAACTTTGCAATCATTGGTTTTTGTTTGACATGCATTTTAAATAGAAAAATCTAAGTCTCAGCATCACTCTATCACTGCCTAATTTCCCTTATCTTACTTTCCTAATCTATTTTTGTATATCAAAATGTAAAAGTATCAAATAAAATGTATCTGGGTAATAGTAAATGTATATTATCTACATTATCTTTGAAACCTCTATCAGGGTTGTGACATTTTGTGAAAATGCAGTTATTAGGTGAGAATCTGAAGGTATCTGATCTGACCTGTAGGAATTCTCCAGTTGAACGTGTGTTTGTAGAAGATAGTGCTTGTTGAAAGTGTCTGCAAAAGTGACACTTCCATTAAGACGTCTATGATCTACAGTTACCTTCATGTGAACTAGAAGGAGGCCCCCCTCATGTCATGTCAGCCTGAGCCCTCTGACCAGATCCTAAAGCCCAGTCTGGAGAAAACTCTTCACACATCAACCACCACTCCAGTCAAATCCTCCTCCAACAAAACCTGAAACAAAAGAACCACACGCCTTTAAATGTCAAGAGATCTGAAATGTTACAAAAATAGAAAGACACAAACAAATCACCAGGCCAACCAAAATAAATGGATGACTGGATGACTGTCTGACCTTCTTTTCTCTCCTCCTGAGGTTTGGCCTGGGGCTATGTGGTCCAGGCCCAGTGGGAGCTGAAACGACGGCGTGGCAGTTAGCTCTAGCAGCAGGTGCTGGTTGGGTTGTACTGGAGCTGAGCATACCACTGGAATCCACCTAGCATGGCCAGCGTACTCACAGTCACAGGGCTGGCTATAAATAGCCCCTGAAGCCCCATAACACTATCATCAGTGAGATAGGCCTGGGGTTCTGTGGGTGCGTTGCGCGGGGAAGTGCTGGGCCACTAAATGGCTCCTGTACATTGAATCTTTGTTATTTGACGGTAGGGATACTGTAGGTATAGGAGGAACCTATACGTTTCCTTAATAGGGTCGTTCCACAAAATGAGTTCCTTTTGCATCTCTTTGATATTTTAAGTAGAACTTGTTCACCAATATTGAATTTGAAAAGGCTGTTATATTAAATGTACTTCCATTTATACCTATCACATGGGGAGGGGGGTTCAGGTACTAAGTTGTAAATATAGAAAAAAGGAGTTGCCTGGTAATGTGTATGTATCTTTCAAATTTTGGAATGTTCTCAAACCATTACTGTCCATGATATCGGCAAGGGTAGGGATTCCACATTTGGACCTGCATTGTAAATAATAATTTGTTCTTCACTGACTTGCCTAGTTAAATAAAGTTTAAATAAAATAAATAAATATGGCAACAGACTGATTTAAAGATTAAATCATTCATATTTTTTTAAATTAGGGGGATGCAAAAAGCCGCCCCAAAAAATCTGATTTTTAATATGAATAAAGACTTGCCAGTGCCAAAATTCAGCATTTTGGTTTGTCCCCCTGTCAACCCTGAGTCACTTCTGGGAAGTTTTTTTTTAACCCACTTAATCACTAAATTTGAAGTTTCACCATCGTTGTAAAGCGCTAGTTATTTTGTTGCTTTGACAAAGTCATTTCTGAAGATTATTATTTATTTCTCTCCCTTGTTTTAATGTCACCCTGTTACATAAACTGCACTCTCATTTTAATATGGTGAAAACTATTCATTTTTAAATATGTATTTAAAAAAAAGAAACATTGAACATCTAATAGTCAAATCATAGAGTAATAGCAGGTGAGCTGGTTCTACTCTTTTTTGCAATTTTCTGGTATTTTGTGGTGGAAAACTGAGTGGGTTGAGCAAAACACGTAGACCCTGTTACCCATAGATGGACAGGCTAGAAATGTTTTAGCAGTTCATTTTTTGGGGTGAAGCTTGCATTCAATTGCTACTCCATGTTGCACACAACAAGCTTCCATTCTCCCTGTCATGAGGACATTTATGGCTGATTTAAGAAGTAATTGTCAACCCTGTTACTTTATTTGGCACTTAATAGGAACTTACCATAGTCATACTTTTTTATTTAACCTCTTGAGATGGAAATACCTATTTTTATGAAGTTGAACATGTGCTATTTATGACAGAATGTTAACATTTTGTGAAATCATTTTTTTATTTTTTTTTACCAAGTTACACTTCTCAAAAGGCACTGAATTGTTGGACGACCTAGAACAAGTTACATTTCTCAAAAGGCACCGGATTTAGGTTGATGTAATAATGAATAAATATATACGTAAGGACACATAGTGGGCACATTATAGATATATTAACTTTGATAGTTATAGTATAAGTGTTTCTTTTTTTTGCAAGTTTTGTCTTATTGACTGTTGTTGTAGCAGTGCTGCTGTGGGATCATGAATCAGCAGTTGAGAAATCCCCCTGTGTTAAATGTGTCATGGTGCTGTGCCAAACGTCCCTGCTGGGCCATGCGCCTGATGGGACACGACCATACCAACCATACCAAGAAGACAGGGAATGGACATTTGGTCCAATTTACCATGGCAGCGCCAAATAGTTTGGTGGCATGGCATTCACAGCATTTCAATGAGCTATCTGGTATTGCTGTGTGTGCTAAAGCCCCACTCTGCTAGATGTCTGTGGTGTGCAAAGCCCCAGTCACTGCAGATCAGCTGGGATCAACTGTAACACTATGGTGTTAACTTATGTGTCTGGGGTGACTGAGGGGGTCTGTATGTGGGAATGGCCCTACAGTGATGGACAGGGTATGATTACTCCTGGATTCTTCACGCCTTATTAGTTTGCATGCTCTCTTGCACTCTTCTAAACAAATACAAATTTGAACACATTTCATCAAATTATGCAGACCTGGTCCAATGGAAAATGCCTGATACATAACCCTACAGATCATAAATGTTTAGGCTTTAACAGTCACATTCTGTTAAAGGTCCCCAAAGCACACACATCACTGGGTCTCTCGTCTTTTCGGTTCGCTGCAGCTAGCGACTGGAGCGAGCTGCAACAAACACTCAAACTGGACAGTTTTATCTCAATCTCTGCATTCAAAGAATCAATCATGGACACTCTTACTGATAGCTGTGGCTGCTTTGCGTGATGTATTGTTGTCTCTACCTTCTTGCCCTTTTTGCTGTTGTCTGTGCCCAATAATGTTTGTACCATGTTTTGTGCTGTTGTCATGTTACTACCATGCTGTGTTGTCATGTGTTGCCGCCTTGCTATGTTGTTGTCTTTAGGTCTCTCTTGTCGTGATGTGTGTTTTGTCCTATATATGTTTTTTATAAAGAAAATAAGCCCAGCCCCCGTAGGATGTATTTTTGCCTTTTGGTAGGTCGTCATTGTAAACAAGAATTTGTCCTTAATTGACTTGCCTAGTTAAATAAAGGTTAAATAAAATAAATATGGCAACAGGCTGTGCAATCATGGAAAATATGTATGTTATTGATGTAGAAATCCAAACAAACCCCCCACCCCCACACGCACATGAACATTTACTCAGCAATAACATGAAAGTATCTCTCTAAAAACGCAATAAAGTATGTCCAGGATGATGAAAATGGATCCATGGCAAACATCGATTAGTTCATGTGCCACCTGTTGGTCAAACAGAGAAATGGCATAAGAATCATAATGTGGAATCATAATGCCATTGTCCTACATACATGGTCTGATTGCATTGCAACACTGATGCAGGTTTTGGTGTAATTCCTCTAGTTCACAAAAAATAGGATATAGATTATTATTATTGAAACATATTATAATAAGTTTGTCCAGACATATAGGCCTACGACCTGTACCACTATCGTTCAATAGCTTAATGTATTTTCAAATAGGCCTGATCTCCCCAGAATATAAAACACGAAGTTCAAATCCTGTAACAATGTAGCCTACAAGTATGGATGTTACATAGAATATCCACCCCAATATTATTTTAGTTGAGGGCGCTATCTTTATATGCAGAGACCATTCCAGTTTTTCTCCATACTAAGAGGGAGAGCGGCGTGTGGTTAGTTGTCTGACCGAGTTCCATTGAGATCGAGGATCACATCACAGGGGGCGAATGAAGAGGGGCGTAAATAAAAACAAACATAATTCAACCACAATATCCCGGTCTTTAGGTGTGGGTTCTTGACGATTAAACTAAGAGTTGGTTATTTTGCTGATATTTTCCTGTTGGGAAACTGTCGGCGAAGGATTTAATCTCAGATTGCGGCTGGTCTGAAACAAAGGGGTCTGGGACTCCGGAGTGTTGCAGTGTTCAGTGGTAAAAGCAGGTTGAAAGGTAACGTTTTAATAGATATTAGCCTAAAAATATAACTCGTTTTGCACGTTGTGGACTAACCTTTCCAACAGTTTCCGTTGTACAGTCATGTTGCGTTGGACAATTCTCAGAAATATCCGATTGGTAGTTCATAACTTTCTAGCGGTTAGGTGAATTGCCACGCGTGGTAAATTAAGCCAAGTAACAATTTATGTGAACGAAGCCGACAATTTACATGTGTCTGAACATTAGCATACCTTTTGCAATACCGATTGTGAGTGAGGTGCTTGCTTTTTAGATTGGCTAATGTTTTAGGGTAGCCTACATATTCATTTAATTACCCAAGTGTAATAAACTGCAATCCGCTAGAGCACCTGGTGGTTTCTTAACTCGATGACTGCACACGTCCAACATACTACTATGACAGTTTGAGTGCATTATTTTTGCTGCAAAATCCAAATGGTTTGGGTACCACTGAAATAACGCATTAACTCATACAACAATTAAAGTGAAACGTGTCAGTTTTCCTACATTTGCCATGATGAATGAGATGATACCAGTGATGTAGAATCGTTTGGACAGGGATCTAATCAGTTTCTGGACACTGCTCGATGTTTTCTTCAGGGTGGACCGTGGGCACGACTCACTACTGGCAAGATGGAACGGGAGGGGCAGTGGTGGAAGAGCCAGCTCGCTGCAGACATCCACCAGTCTTTACGAATAAAGGTGAACGTCTCATTCTTATTATTTGATGGTTCTTGAAAACGTCTTGAAATAGAGATTATATTGAACGGACATCCTAAATGGTAATTTGTCATATTGACAATGCTTATTTTGAGCAAATCCTGGGCATATGAGCTGATGCCTCCAGCTAAACTAAGAGGAGATCTGTGTTGTGTTCGGATGGGTGGAAGAGGTTAGTTCTAGGCAAACGTTGGGTTGTTGTTTGTCTGTGTTGACTGGATTAGGGAGCACAGAGGACCTGACTACTCCACTCTGCTGCTTTTTGACTGTAACACCAGTGTGTTACACTTAAGCAATAAGGCCCGAGTGGGTGTGGTATATGGCCACTGCGAAGGGCTGTTCTTATGCATGAAGCAACACGGAGTGCCTGGATACAGCCCTGGTTTATTGGCCTTGTACCACAAACCCGCGAGGTGCCTTATTGCTATTATATACCAACGTAATTAGAGCAGTAAAAATAAATGTTTTGTCATATCCGTGGAATACACTTGGGAAATTGTGTTTCCATAGCTAGGGCTGACTGTGAGAACTTTTGTGAAGGGGCGTCAGGGTAGCCTAGTGGTTGGAGCGTTGGACTAGTAACCGAAAGGTTGCAAGTTCGAATCCCCGAGCTGACAAGGTACAAATCTGTCGTTCTGCCCTTGAACAGGCAGTTAACCCACTGTTCCTAGGCCGTCATTGAAAATAAGAATTTGATCTTAACTGACTTGCCTAGTAAAATAAAGGTAAAAAAAAAGAAGAAAAAAAAAAGAGCAGAATCAACAACCTCAGCATAATTAAAACAGCTTCTTTGTGAGAAGGTGTAACCTCACAGTTAGCCAATGTTATGTAAATGCCAGCTGAAAAGTACCAGTGGCCTTGCCTTGGCCCCAACTTAGAGCAGGCCCGCCGGAGCTATGGCTCAGTGAGACAGTTCCTCAGTGGAAATGTGCCAACATGGCTCGCTCTGGCTGTTTGTGGCTGTTTATAGCCCGGCTGTATATCATGCCCACTTCCTGTAGGAACTGCTAAATGGAAGCTCTTTGTCTGTATGTGGAGCATTTGCTTTTATCCTGATTCCAGTACCGCTCTCTTGCCAAAGACTCAACATTATTATACTGAACAAAAATATAAACGCAACATGCAAAGTGTTGGTGCCATGTTTCATAAGTTGAAATAAAAGATCCCAGAAAGCCTTGTTCTGGGGACAATAAAAGGCCACAACACAATGCCACAGATGTCTCAAGTTTTGAAGGAGTGTGGAGTGTCCACCAGAGCTGTTGCCAGAGAATTGAATGTTCATTTCTCCACTATAAGCTGCCTCCAACGTCGTGTTAGAGAATTTGTCAGTATATCCGAGCAGCCTCACAACCAGCGACCACCACGTTTAACCTTGCCAGTCCAGGACCTCAACATTCAGCTTCTTCACCTGTGGGATTGTCTGAGACCAGCCATCCTGACAGCTGATGAAACTGAGTAGTATTTCTGTCTGCAATAAAGCACTTTTGGGTGGAAAACTCAGTTTGATTGGCTGGGCCTGGCTCCCAAGTTGATGGGCCTATGCCTGGCTGCACCCTTGCTCAGTCATGTGAAATCCATAGATTAGGGCCAAATTAATTTATTTCAATTTACTGGTTTCCTTATTTGAAGTGTAACTCAGTAAAATCGTTGAAATTGCTGCATGTTGTTTTTATATTTTTTGTTCAGTACAGATATGAAGTCCCTCTCGTCCTGCCTGTTATCCAATAGCTAACCTTAAACACATTGACCTAAAACAGCGACAGATAATGGGGCTGAAGTGATGTATAACTTTATGCTGACATTCCTTGTTCATCGTGACGGAATGCAATCTCCAGAGTTTTGATGTTGACACACCACCCTAGTTTGAAAAAATGTACATGCTGGCCAGATCTGACTTCATCACCAGCTATTCAGAAATAGAATGTGACAGGTGAAACCTCACATATAGCATTTTCTTCACTGAATAAATACTTCAGCAAATGGATGAATAAGCGCTAAACCAGGTTATTTTTACCACAGGGACAGTGTAAAGTAACCCATTACAACTGCTCTTGTTACTGAAATTGACTAGTTTTTCCGAGTACTTGTACGTTTTTGAGGAATTTTGAAAGTCAGTAATTTTACTTGAGTAGAATTACATTTACATTTACATTTAAGTCATTTGGCAGACGCTCTTATCCAGAGCGACTTACAAATTGGTGAATTCACATTATGACATCCAGTGGAACAGCCACTTTACAATAGTGCATCTAAATCATTTAAGGGGGGGGGTGAGAAGGATTACTTTATCCTATCCTAGGTATTCCTTAAAGAGGTGGGGTTTCAGGTGTCTCCGGAAGGTGGTGATTGACAACAAACTAGACTGGTTCAAGCACACCAAGACAGTCATGAAGAGGGCACGACAAAGCCTATTCCCCTTCAGGAAACTAAAACGATTTGGCATGGGTCCTGAGATCCTCAAAAGGTTCTACAGCTGCAATATCGAGAGCATCCTCCTGACTGGTTGCATCACTGCCTGGTACGGTAATTGTTCGGCCTCTGACCGCAAGGCACTACAGAGGGTAGTGCGTACGGACCAGTACATCACTGGGGTTAAGCTACCTGCCATCCAGTACCTCTATACAAGGTGTTGTTAGAAGAAGGCCCAAAAATGGTCAAAGACCCCAGCCAGACTGTTCTCTCTACTACCGCATGGCAAGCGGTACCAGAGTACAAAGTCTAGGACAAAAAGGCTTCTCAACAGTTTTTACCCCAAGCCATAAGATTCCTGAACAGGTAATTAAATGGCTCCCGGACTATTTGCATTGTGTGCCCCCAACCCTCTTTTTACGCTGCTGCTACTCTCTGTTTATCATATATGCAAAGTCACTTTAACTATACATTCATGTACCAAACAGTGCTCCCGCACATTGGTTAACAGGGCTATCTGCATTGTGTCAAGCCACCCACCAACCCCTCTTTTACGCTACTGCTACTCTGTTCATCATATATGCATAGTCACTTTAACCATATCTACATGTACATACTACCTCAATCAGCCTGACTAACCGGTGTCTGTATGTAGCCTCGCTACTTTTATAGCCTCGCTACTTTATATAACCGGTCTTTTTACTGTCGCTTTATTTCATTACTTACCTATTGTTCACCTAATACCTTTTTATGCACTATTGGTTAGAGCCTGTAAGGTTGCATTTCACTGTAAGGTTGCATTTCACCTGTTGTATTCGGCGCACGTGACAAATAAAGTTTGATTTGGAATTATTTAGATTTGACTCAAAACTGGGTCTATACTCTAGACACCGAAAGCTCTTTTGCCGATTGTTAGTTTTATTTAAATGTCTCAGGCTTATTTGAATGTTCTGTCAACTTACAGGAGCTCCTTGTTCCTTTCTCCTTTTGTCGTCTTCCTGTGGGCGCCGCAGCTGTTTCTTGGACAGGTCTTGGAACCCATCTGGACTAGGACCCCCAGAATCCCCCTCAATGGGGTAGCTGTTGAATTGTATATAAATAACAGTACTTCTTCTTGAGTAGGATATCTCAGTACTCTTTCCACCCTTTTTTAAAATGGCTTTGAATGTTTAAACCCTGTCAAACTGCAGCAACCTTGTACTTGTTCATATGAGTTCTATTTTAAAACTAAACTAATTGTGGGGGGGGTCTTTACACGTACAAAGAGACAAGAACTGCGATTGAACAATAGAACTAACAGGTCTGAGCTTGCTTTACGCAGGCTTGCATCTTGTAGGCCTTTGCATCTGTAATTGAAAAGTTACGCACACAGTATGTCATCACTATGGTGTTGATGAATTAATTCCAGTTATCAAGTCCAGTCTAGTTTAGGATTGAAGAGTCCTAGGTAGCCTAGCCACCCAACGTTTGAATATAAACCAAATTTCGTCACATTCACATTTTCTATTAGCACAAATAAATTAGCCTGTTTTAGGCTATAATTACAGAACATAGCTTAGGCTATAAATGCATGATGTTACTGCTTCGGTTTCCCCTGGCCAGAGGGGATCAGATTACATAGGCGTCTCTAGGCTACCTGCAGCTGTGGTTTGTTATCAGTACCCTACAGTTGATCAGACTGAAGCACAGATTAATTGAGCACGAGTTGACAAATCATGAGGAAAATTTATAAAATTGAATGTGCACAAGACATCGCTCTACTGCTGTATATGTACAATTATAAACTGAGTGGTTTGAGCACTGAATGCTGATTGGCTGACAGTCGTGTTATATCAGGCCATATATCACGGGTATGACAAACATTTATTTTTACTGCTCTAATTACATTGGAAACCAGTTTATAATAGCAATAAGACACCTTGGGGGTTTGTGGTTTATGGCCAATATACCACAGCTAAGGGCTGTATCCAGGCACTCCTTGTTGTGTTTTGCATAAGAACAGCCCATAGCCATAGTATATTGGCCATATACCACACCCCCCCGGGCTTTATTGCTAAGGTATATCAGTCACCAGTGACTTCATCAGCTGCCTGTTGCTAGCTCGCTTCGCTGACAAACACAGGGATCAAATTTTTGCTAGCTATCTGATGTTGTGCACTGATAAACAGCGTGAAGCTTCAGTTTGTAACTTATTTACGATAATTTGACAGCTTGCTGATGAAGTTGTAGACATGTTCCCAGCAGTCAGTCTGTTCTTCAGCATGTTTCCAAAGCATGGATCGCTACATTCTAACGTTGGTCGGCTAAAAGCAAAGTGCAGCAGAAGACTCGATAGGAGCACAGAATTTTTCCAACTTAATGACGATGACGTACAGAGTGCTTATTTATATCCGTGGCAAATCATTTTAAAGATGCACATTTCCTACTAACGTAACAGCATTGTTGCGTAAAGTATTTGTCAAGTTTTTATGTTTCCCTTTATTAAGATGTCCGAGGCCTGTTGGTGGTAGTTCTGTGATAACTGCACTGTGATTTACGTTTTGTGGAAGAAAAACAACTTTGTTTTTTCGGTTAGGAGATTTTTTTCTAAAAGTTAATGTCCCAATTTTGTAAAAACGTTCATACCTGTAGTCTAAACAATTGTGCTTTGTCCCTTTTTTTCCCAATACTTTTGTGTCTATTTTTTATTAAACCAAATTATGTGCTGGGGCAGAAGCCAGTTCACCACACGTTTGCTGGCGGCCCTGCTGTGCTGATCTCTGCAACATGGACAGACGGAAATCGCCACACGATTCTACAAATTAAAAAACGTATATGTATGATCTTTTGAGACAGAAACTTTACATTATTAGATATTACGACATATGGGTAGGACATTTCAATACTCGTTCCACCCCTGCACAAGGGCATGGTGTTTTATGAGAGCTTGATGCACAAACCATTCTTTCCCACTGACTGTTGCTATGGAGGCCTTTACCTCTGTCGTCTACTCACCGAAGGATGTTCAATGTATTAATAGCACTTCTCTGCAAGAAGTCAGTTTTTTTTCTGCTGGGTTGTACACTACATGACTAAAAGTATGTAGTGTACTCTGTGAACATCTCATGCCAAAATCATGGGCATTAATATGGAGTTGGTCCCCCCCTTTGCTGTTATAACAGCCTCCACTCTTCTGGGAAGGCTTTCCACTAGATGTTCGAACATTGCTGCAGGGACTTGCATTCAGCCACAAGGCAATTCCTCCTCCACCAAACTTTTCAGTTGGCACTATGCATACAGGCAGGTAGCGTTCTCCTGGCATCCGCCAAACCCAGAGAACTTGTTTCCACTGCTCCAGAGTCCAATGGCAGCAAGCTTTACACCACTCCAGCAGATGCTTAGCATTGCGCATGGTGAGCTTAGGCTTGTGTGTATGGCTGCTCGGCCATGGAAACCAATTTAATTTATTTTAAATGAGCTACAGCACTTGGCAGTCCTGTTCTGTGAGCTTATGTGGCCTACCACCTTGCGGCGGATCCGTTGTTGCTCCTAGACTTTTCCACTTCACAATAACAGCATTTACAGTTGACCAGGGCAGAAATTTGACAAACTGACTCTGGGGTAGTGGGTGCTAAGATTCTGATGGGTTTAATAACATCATCATACTTGCACAAAATTATTGTTGAATTGTGGAAGGGAATTTATTAATGAATTGGAAATTCAAAATCACTAATGTTATTGTTCCACTTGTGAACTGCATTATTGTGAAAATGCAATAAGCAGAGCGGCAACAAACGAAGCAACACAAATGAAGCAACACAAAAGTAACCGCTTCAAATTAGTGGATTCGACTATTTCAGCCACACCTGTTGCTGACAGGTGTATAAAAAACGAGCACACAGCCGTGCAATCTCCATAGACAAATATTGTCAGTAGAATGGCATTACTGAAGAGCTCAGTGACTTTCAATGTGGCACTGTCATGGGATGCCACCTTTCCAACAAGTCAGTTTGTCAAATGTCTGCCCTGCTATAGCTGTCCCGGTCAACTGTATGTGATATTATTGTGAAGTGGAAATGTCTAGGAGCAGTAATGGCTCAGCTGCGAAGCGGTAGGCCACACAAGCTCACAGAATGGGAGTGCTGAAGTGCATAGTACGTAAAATGTCTGTCCTCGGTTGCAACACTACCGAGTTCCAACGTCAGAACAAGAACTGTTTGTCGGGAGCTTCATGAAATGGGATTCCATTGCCGAGCATCCGCGCAGAAGCCTAAGATCTACATGCGCAATGCCAAGCGTCAGCTAGAGTGGTGTAAGGCTCGCCACCGTTGGAATCTGGAGCAGTGGAAATGCGTTCTCTAGAGTGATAAACCATCTGGCAGTCCGACGGACAAATCTGGGTTTGGCGGATGCCAGAAGAACGCTACCTGCCCCAATGTCAACGGTAAAGTTTGGTGAAGGAGGAATAATGGTTGGGGGCTGTTTTTCATGGTTTGGACTAGGCCCCTTAGTTCCAGTGAAGGGAAATCATAATGCTACTGCATACAATGACATACTAGACGATTCTGTGCTTCCATATATGTAGCAACAGTTTGGGGAAGACCCTTTCCTGTTTCAGCTTGACAATGCCCCCGTGCACAAAGCGAGGTCCATACAGAAATGGTTTGTCAGGATCGGTGTGGAAGAACTTGACTGGCCTGCACAGAGCCCTGACCTCAACCCCATTGAACACCTTTGGGAGCAATTGGAACGCAGACTGCGAGCCAGGCCTAATCGCCCAACATCAGTGCTCGACCTCACTAATGCTCTTGTGGTTGAATGGAAGCAAGTCCCCACAGCAATGTTCCAACATCTAGTGGAAATCCTTCCCAGAAGAGTGGAGGCTGTTATAGCAGCAAAGGGGGGACCATCTCCATATTAATGCCAATGATTTTAGAATGAGAATTCGACGAGCATGTGTCCACATGCCTTTGGTCATGTATTGTATTTCACAGAGTTTATTGAGCAATATTTTGGCCAATGGTCAAGAATGGACTGCAGTTTCTTGGCTGTGATTGACATTTGAAAGTGGACTCTTTGCACATGCTCTCACATGCCTCCTGACACGGTACTGTATTTTGTCTGTATACGCAATTCAACTCTGCAGTCTTTTTATTTATTTATTTTTATTTTACCTTTATTTAACCAGGCAAGTCAGTTAAGAACAAATTCTTATTTTCAATGACGGACTGGGAACAGTGGGTTAACTGCCTGTTCAGGGGCAGAACGACAGATTTGTACCTTGTCAGCTCGGGGGTTTGAACTCGCAACCTTCCGGTTACTAGTCCAACACTCTAACCACTAGGCTACCCTGCCGCCCCACAGTCTGCCATATCCTTACTCCCTCTCATCCTGTCTCCTCTCGTTTACCTGCTTTCCTCAGGAGCTGAAGTTGCCCACCTACAAGTCCCACTCTCCTCAGATAGGGATGCGGCGTTACTTTGCTGACCTGCTGGCTGTCCTCAGTAACCGCTACCAGCTGTGCCCAGCGGCTCGCCACCTGGCCGTCTACCTCCTGGATTTGTTCATGGACCACTACGACGTAGCAGTCCGCCAGCTCTACATCATTGCCCTCTCCTGCCTCCTCCTAGCCAGTAAGTCAGCTACTGAACTGCTAACAATAGATCTGGTAAAGATGGAACAGCAGTAGGAGTATCTGTGGTACGCCTCAAATTATAGTGACAAGTTTCAGATACTTCAGTTATAATGTCCTTCCTTTTTTGAGTAGATTTTGGTTGTTTATCCCACTCTTTTACAGAAAGTTATATTTAAATGTTTTCCACTACATTTTCCACTACAGATGTTTTTTAAAATATTTTTTTACGTGGAAAGGAAAGCAGGGAGAGTGAGCAGCACTACAGCCTATAGTGGGCTTTAAGTGGCTGTAGCTGCGTGGTTTGTCTGAGACATGTTTGGTGACAGCTGTGTGTTTAAGAGGCCATGCCCTCCCCTGGTCCCTCAGACCTCTGTCAGTCACCAAGGGAACTTATCACGTGTACAAACCATGAGGCCTGCGTTACCCACAACCCTTGCCGGCATAGTAATTATAGCTGTTGGAGAGAAGAATCAAATCTTATGTCACGTACGCTGAAATACGGTGAAATACTTACTTCCAATCCCTTAACCAAAACTTGATTTTTTTTTTAAATGGCATTGAAGAAAATATTTACTAAATAATCTAAAGTAAAAAGTAACACAATAATGAGGCTATATACAGGAGGTACCAGTACCAAGTCAACGTGTGGGGGTACAGGTTAGTCGAAGTAATTTGTACATGTCGGTAGGGGTAAAGTGACAATGGATAGGTAATATACAGCGAGTAGCAGCAGTGTAAAAACAAAGGGGGGGGTCAATGCAAATTGTTAAGGTAGCCATTTGAATAATTGTCCAACAGTCTTATGGCTTGGGGGTAGAAGCTGTTAAGGAGCCTTTTGGGCCTAGACTTGGTGCTCCGTTTACTTCTTGAAGTGGGGTTGCAGAGTGAACACTGACTTGGGTGACTTCAGTCTTTGACAATTTTTGTGGCCTTCCTCAGACACCGCCTAGTATATAGGTCCTGGTTAGTAGGAAGGTTGGCCCCAATAATGTACTGGGCCGTACGCACTACCCTCAGTAGGGCCTTATAGTCGGATGCCGAGCAGTTGCCATACCAGGCGGTGATGCAACCGGTCAGGATGCTCTCAATGGTGCAGCTGTAGAACCTTTTGAGGATCTGGGGACCCATGCCAAATCTTTTCAGTCTCCTGAGGGGGAATAGGTGTTGTTGTGCCCTCTTCACGACTTTCTTGGTGTGTTTGGACCATGATAGTTTGTTGGTGATGTGGACACCAAGGAACTTGAAATTCTCGACATGCCGAACAGCCCTGTCAATGTCAATGGGGGCTGTTCGGCCCTCCTTTTCCTGTAGTCCACAATCATCTCCTTTGTCTTGTTCATGTTGAGGGAGAGGCTGTTGTCCTGGCACCACACTGCCAGGTCTCTGACCACCTCCCTATAGGCTGTCTCATCGGTTTTGGTGGTCAGGCCTGCCACCGTTGTCGTCAGCGAACTTAATGATGGTGTTGGAGGCGTGCTTGGGAGTGAACAGGGAGTACAGGAGGGAACTAAGCACGCATCCCTGACGGGTCCCCGTGTTAAGCATCAGCTTGGTAGATGTGTTGTTGCCTAACCTTACCCCCTGGGGGCAGCCCGTCGGGAAGACCAGGATCCACTTGCAGAGGGAGGTGTTGAGTCCCAGAGTCCTTAGCTTAGTGATTAGCTTTGTGGAGACTTCTAGAGAATAGATGGAGATGTAGACTTTATGACTGTCTATATCGGGGAATAATTGCCGTTGCAGTGAAACAACATTTTTGTTGACCAAGTAATTATTATTATTTATGTTTTTGTTTTTTTAATGTTAGGGGTGGTAGAGGTACATCTTTTTTTTTATAAAACATGTACCCACTCACTCATGCTGCCACTCAAAAGAAGAAGAAAAAACTGCAAGAAGTGCATACAGAATTGAAGTCATAATACATTCAGTATAAACAGGAAAAGAAAGAAAACATAAGTGGGCCTCTACCCCCAACCTCCTCCTTCTTCAACTCCCTCAACCCCACCCAGCCAACATTTTTCAATCCAACCCCCGGAAACCATGTTTCCCACCCCACCTAGCAACTAGGGTTGTAGTCACTCCCCAGACCAGCCACCCCCTCCCGGCGACCAGAGAGAACCCTCCCCATACCACCCCTTCCCTGTGGTCCTGAAAGCAAAGAAAGTAAAAAAGATTCAAATAGTCAGTGGGGGAAAAAGTACCCAATTGTCATACTTATAAAGATACTTTAGTAGAAAATGTAAAAGTGAAAGTCACCCAGTAAAATGCAACTTGGGTAAAAGTCTAAAAGTATTTGGTTTTAAATATCAAGTATCAAAAGTAAAATAATAAATCATTTCAAAGTGCTTATATTAAGGAAACCAGACAGCACAATGTTTTTGTTTATTTATGGATAGCCAGGGGCACACTACAACACTCAGACATAATTTACAAATGAAGCATTTGTGTTTAATGTCCGCCAGATCAGAAGGAGTAGGGATGACCAGGGATGTTCTCTTGATAAGCATTCAATATGTAAAGAGTACTTTTGAGTTTCAGGGAAAATGTATGGAGTATAAAGTACATTATTTCCTTTAGGAATGTAGTGAAAACTATTTAAGTATACTTAATTAAGTGTTTTACACCACTGAAAATAGGTACAGTGGCAAGAAAAAGTATGTGAACCCTTTTGAATTACCTGGATTTCTGCATAAATTGGTCATAACATTTGATCTGATCTTCGTCTAAGTCACAACAATAGACACACACTGTCTGCTTAAACTAATAACACACAAACAATTATACATTTTCGTGTCTTTATTGAACACACCATGTACACATAAATAATTACGTGTTGACCCTCCTTTGGCAGCAATAAACTCAATCAAATGTTTTCTGTAGTTGAGAACCAGACCTGCACAACGGTCAGGAGGAATTTTTGACCATTCATCTTTACGAAACTGTTTCATTTCAGCAATATTCTTAAGCTGTCTGGTGTGAACCGCTCTTGGGGTCATGCCACAGCATTTTAAATCGGGTTGAGGTCAGGACTCTGACTGGGCCACTCCAGAAGGTGTATTTTCTTCTGTTGAAGCCATTCTGTTGGCTTTACTTCTGTGTTTTGCATCATTGTCCTGTTGCATCACTCATCTTCTGTTGAGCTTCAATTGGTGCACAGATAGCCCCACATTCTCCTGCAAAATGTCTTGATAAACTTGGGAATTAATTTTTCCCTGATGCAGTGAAGCAGCCCCAAACCATGATGCTCCCTCTACCATAATTTACAGTTGGGATGAGATTTTGATGTTGGTGTGCTGTGCCTATTTTTCTCCACAAACAGTGCTGTGTGTTCCTTCCAAACAACTCAACTGTAGTTTCATCTGTCCACAGAATATTTTGCCAGAAGCTCTGTGGAACAACCAGGTGCTCTATTGCAAACTTCAGACGTGCAGCCATGTTTCTTTTGGATTGCAGTGGCTTCTTCCGTGGTGTCATCCCATGAACACTTGTTTAGTGTTTTGCATATCGTAGACTCGTCAACAGAGATGTTAGCATGTTCCAGAGATTTCTGTAAGGCTTTAGCTGACACTCTAGGATTCTTCTTAACCTCATTGAGCATTATGCTCTGTTCTCTTGCAGTCATTTTTGCAGGATGCCCACTCCTAGGGAGATTAGCAACAGTTATGAAATTTCTCAATTTCTCCACAACCCCTTTGCAGCTTAATGCAAGTCAACAATTCTTAATCTTAGGTCTTCTGAGATATCTTTTGTTCGAGGCATGGTTCACATTAGGCAATGCTTCTTGTGAATAGCAAACTCAAAGTTTGTGATTTATTTTAATTTTTATAGGGCGCAGGTCAGCTGACTCCTGACTCCAATGAGCTTTTTCATTAGCCTAGGGGCTCACATACTTTTTCCAACCTACACTGGAAATGTTTAAAAGATGTATTCAATATAGACAAGAAAAATACAATTTGTGTGTTATTAGTTTAAGCACACTGTGTTCATCTATTGTTGTGACTAAGATGAAGGTCAGATCAAATTTTCTGACTAATTTATGCAGAAATCCAGGTAATTTCAAAAGGTTCACATACTTTTTCTTGCCACTATTTATGTGTTGGGCTTTATAAATGGTTTATTTTTATGTGTTAGGCTTTAGCTGAGATTATTCTTTACAGAGTCAAGTATATTTGTTCAGGCCTCAATTGTTCCTTGACTAGGACCATTCATTCTCGCTGTCGATAATTTGAAAGTTATAACTTCTAATAATAAAGCTGTATTCACTGGCAAATTGGGATAGAGTGAGGTTATTGCCATCTAAAAGCTCAGACACACCGGTAGGATTGTCAAATGTTTGACTGCCAAGAGTCCATCTCTTGTGTTCACAAGGACACTGTTAATTCGGCAGCTAACACAGGTAGCTGTTTCTTGGAAACTAGCTAATCCATTGTGATTTAATTATAATGTCAATACTAGTCGTTAACTAGTTGGATGAATAATTTAGTGTTGTGTGCATTGTCTGTGCACTTCGCTAGATACCATCCTGTAGCCTACATTGCATTTGAAACGTGACTGGCTCATCCATAAATTTGACTGGAGTGCAGGGTGAGATTCCCAAAGGCTGGAGCGTAGACCTTCTTTGCTCCAGTAATGCTGAGTTCACGAGCTCAGAGCATGCCCGGCCCTACATGCATTTGTAGTCTACTTGTGTGCCCCTTGCTTTAGCTACTGTCATGGAGTTTGCTAAATATTGCCATTAAGAAACTGATCAAACACACAGGTGCAAAATCAAGGTGACCAACAAGGATGAGGAGCCAGAGAGGGAGTGCGCTGATGTAATGTCCACAACTAAATAATCATTGTGAAATCTGAAAAGATGCAAATCTCGAAAGCATGATGGTGTACTTACTACGCCCACTTACTGAAAGGAAGGAATGGGGTGGGTAGCTAATTGTGTCATTGTAGCAAAGTATTTATAAACAAAAACATCTGATTTCTTAGGAATCCTTCATTTTTGTTCTATTATCTAGGCCTGGCATATTCCAACTTTCAAGGAGCATTCCGTTTTGATTGGGTTATTTTTCCTAAAAACCTTTAGGCCTACCTATAAGGGTGTTTACCTCCAATGTACTCACATCCTACAATACCCTTGTCTGTACATTATGCCGTGAATCTATTCTACCACGCCCAGAAATCTGCTCCTTTAATTCTCTGTTCCCAACGCACTAGACAACCAGTTCTTTAGCCGTACCCATATCCTACTCATCCTCTGTTCCTCTGGTGATGTAGAGGTTAACCCAGGCCCTGTAGACCCCAGTACCACACCTATTCCCCAGGCGCTATCATTTGTTGACTTCTGTCTTGGTTTCATGCATGTTAACATCAGAAGCCTCCTCCCTAAGTTTGTTTTATTCACTGCTTTAGTACACTCTGCCAACCATACTGTCCTAGCCGTGTCTGAATCCTGGCTTAGGAAGGCCACCAAAAATTCGGAAATTTCCATCCCCAACTACAAACGTTTCCGCCAAGATAGAACTGAACTGGGGTGGAGTTACAAACTTCTGCCGATATAGTCTGCTGAGTTCTGTCATGCTATCCAGGTCTGGCCCAAACAGTTCAAGCTTCTACTTTTATAAATTCCACCATTCCAGAAATAAATCTCTCACTGTTGCCACTTGTTATAGACCCCCCTCATGCCCCAGCTGTGCCATGGACTCCATATGTCAATTGATTGCCCCCCATTTTATCTTCAGAGTTCGTACTGTTAGATGACCTAAACTGCGATATGCTTAACACCCAGACATCCTACAATCTAATCTAGATGCCATCAATCTCATACAAATTATCAAGGAACCTACCAGGTACAACCCTAGATCTGTAAATACGGGCACCCTCATAGATATCATCTTGACAAACCTGCCCTCTAAATACACCTCTGCTGTCTTCAACCAGGATCTCAGTGATCACTGCCTCATTGCCTGCATCCGTAATGGGTCCGCTGTCAAACGACCACCCCTCATCACTGTCAAACGCTCCCTAAAACACTTCAGCGAGCAGGCCTTTCTAATCGACCTGGCCCGGGTATCCTGGAAGGATATTGACCTCATCCCGTCAGTAGAAGATGCCTGGTTATTCTTTAAAAGTGCTTTCCTCACCATCTTAAATAAGCATGCCCCATTCAAAAAATGTAGAACTAAGAACAGATATACAGTTGAAGTCGGAAGTTTACATACACCTTAGTCAAATACATTTAAACTCAGTTTTTCCACAATTCCTGACATTTAATCCTAGTACAAATTCCCTGTTTTAGGTCAGTTAGGATCACCTCTTTATTTTAAGAATGTGAAATGTCAGAATACTAGTGGAGAGTGATTTATTTCAGCTTTTATTTATTTCATCTCATTCCCAGTGGGTCAGAAGTTTTAAATCCACTCAATTAGTATTTAATAGCATTGCCTTTTAAATTGTTTAACTTGGGTCAAACGTTTTGGGTAGCCTTCTACAAGCTTCCAACAATGAGTTGGGTGAATTTTGGCCCATTCCTCCTGACAGAGCTTGTGTAACTGAGTCAGGTTTGTAGGCCTCCTTGCTCACACACTTTTTCAGTTCTGCCCACAAATCTTCTATATGATTTAGGTCGGGGCTTTGTAATTGCCACTCCAATATCTTGACTTTGTTGTCCTTAAGCCATTTTGCCACAACTTTGGAAGTCTGCTTGGGATCATTGTCCATTTGGAAGACCCATTTGAGACCAAGCTTTAACTTCCTGACTGATGTCTTGAGATGTTGCTTCAATATATCACCTTATTTTTCCTACCTCATGATGCCATCTATTTTGTGAAGTGCACCAGTCCCTCCTGCATCAAAGAACCCCCCACAACATGATTCTGCCACCCCCGTGCTTCACGGCTCATTTGGCTTGCAAGCTTCCCCCTTTTTCCTCCAAACATAACAATGGTCATTATGGCCAAACAGTTCTATTTTGGTTTCATCAGACCAGAGGACATTTCTAAAAAATATATATATATATAAAATGATCTTTGTCCTCATGTTCAGTTGCAAACCGTAGTCTGGCTTTTTTATGGCGGTTTTGGAGCAGTGGCTTCTTCCTTGCTGAGCGGCTTTTCAGGTTATGTCGATATGGGACCCGTTTTACTGTGATACTTTTGTACCTGTAAACTCCAGCATCTTCAAAACGTCCTTTGCTGCTGTTCTGGGATTGATTTGCACTTTTCGCACCAAAGTACGCTCATCTCTAGGAGACAGAACGCGTCTCCTTCCTGAGCGGTATGACGGCTGCGTGGTCCCATGGTGTTTATACTTGCATACTATTGTTTGTACAGATGAACATGGTACCTTCAGGCGTTTGGAAATTGCTCACAAGGATGATGAAGACTTGTGGAGGTCTGTAAAAATTAATTTTGATTTTCCCATGATAGAGGCACTGAGTTTGAAGGTAGGCCTTGAAATACATCCACATGTACACCTCCAATTGACTCAAATGATGTCAATAAGCCTATTAGAAACTTCTAAAGCCATGACATCATTTTCTGTTTAAAGTCACAGTCAACTTAGTGTATGTAAACTTCTGACCCACTGGAATTGTGATACAGTGAATTATAAGTGAAATAATCTGTCTGTAAACAATTGTTGGGAAACTGACTTGTCATGCACAAAGTAGATGTCCAAACCGACTTGCCAAAACTATAGTTTGTTAAAATCTCTCTAGGGTACGTGGGACGGTAGCGTCCCACCTGACCAATATCCAGGGAAATTGCAGAGCGCCACATTCAGAAACAGAAATACTGATTATAAAAATTCAGAAAACATACAAGTGTTATACATAGGTTTAAAGATGAACTTCTTGTGAATCCAACCACGGTGTCAGATTTCAGAATGTTTGTTCGATAAAGTCTCTCTTTATATCCAAAAACCTGTTTTGTTCACACGTTTTCTTCAGTAATCCACAGGCTCTAACGCAGTCACAGCAGGCAGACAAAAATCTGTAAAGTTCATAGAAACATGTCAAACGATGTTTATATTCAATCCTCAGGTTGTTTTTAGCCTAAATAATCTATCATATTTAAACCGAACAATAACTTTGTCAACATAAAAGGTAAATAAGAAAGGCGCACTCTCGGGATTGGACATGAAAAAGCTCTGTGACACTTTAGGATACAGTCATTCAGACTGATCTTACTCCCTAATTTCACCAGAGGTGAAAATAGTGCCCCCTACCCTAGAGAAGTTTTAACAAGAAATTTGTGGAGTGGTTGAAAAACTAGTTTTAATGACTCCAACCTAAATGTATGTAAACTTCCGACTTCACTCCAGACTTGACTGCCCTTGACCAGTACAAAAACATCCTGTGGCGTACTGCATTAGCATCGAATAGTCCCCGCGATATGCAACTTTTCAGGGAAGTTAGGAACCAATATACATAGTCAGTTAGGAAAGCAAAGGCTAGCTTTTTCAAACAGAGATTTGCATCCTGTAGCACAATTTCCAAAAGGTTTTGGAGCACCTCCTCCCAGCTGCCCACTGCACTGAGGCTAAGAAACACTGTCGCCACCAATACATTTACGATAATCAATATTTTCAATAAGCATTTTTCTACGTCTGGCCATGCTTTCCACCTGGCTACCCCTAACCCGGCCAACAACTCTGCACCCCCCTGCAGCAACTTGCCCAAGCTGATAGCTGATGTTCTGAAAGAACTGTAAGATCTGGACCCTCTCTTTCTAAAAATTATCCGCCGCAATTATTGCAACCCCTATTACTATCCTGTTCAACCTCGCTTTGGGAGATCGTCTGAGATCCCCAAAGATTGGAAAGCTGCCGCTGTCATCCCCCTCTTCAAAGGGGGAGAAACTCTAGACCCAAACTGTTATAGACCTATATCCATCCTGCCCTGCCCTTTCTAAAGTCTTTGAAAGTCAAGTTAACAAACAGATCACCGACCATTTCGAATCCCACCGTACCTTCTCCGCTATGCAATCTGGTTTCCGAGCTGGTCATGGGTGCACCTCAGCCACGTTCAAGGTCCTAAATGATATCATAACCACCATCGATAACTCTGCCAACTCCATCGATTAACTCTGTCAATCACCGCATTCTTATCGGCAGACTCGATAGCCTTGGTTTCTCAAATGACTGCCTCGCCTGGTTCACCAACTACTTCTCAGATAGTTCAGTGTGTCAAATTGGAGGGCCTCTTGTCCGGACCTCTGGCAGTCTCTATGGGGGTGCCACAGAGTTCAATTCTCGGGCCGACTCTTTTCTCTGTATTTTTCAATGATGTCGCTTTTGCTGCTTGTGACTCTCTGATCCACCTCTACGCAGACGACACCATTCTGTATTCTTCTTGCCCTTTTTTCGACACTGTGTTAACAAACCTCCAGGGGAGCTTCAATGCCATACAACACTCCTTCCGTGGCCTCCAACTGCTCTTAAATGCTAGTAAAACTAAATGCATGCTCTTCAACCGATTACTGCCCGTACCCTCCCACATGTCGAGCATCACTACTCTGCACGGTTCTGAATTACAATATGTGGACAACTACAAATACCTAGGTGTCTGGATAGACTGTAAACTCTCCTTCCAGACTCACATTAAGCACCTCCAATCCAGAATTAAATATCGGATCTGCTTCCTATTTCGCAAACAAAGCCTCCTTCACTCATGCTGCCAAACATACCCTCGTAAAACTGACTATCCTGCTGATCCTTGACTTCGGTGATGTAATTTACAAAATAGCCTCCAGCACTCTACTCAGCAAATCACAGTGACATCCAGTTTTTCACCAATGCCCATATACTACCCACAACTGCGATCTGTATGCTCTCGTTGGCTGGCCCTCACATCATATTCGTCGCTAAACCCACTGGCTCCAGGTCATCTATAAGTGTTTGCTAGGTTAAGCCCCACCTTATCTCAGCTCACTGGTCACCATAGCAACACTCACCGGTAGCACACACTCCAGCAGTTATATTTCACTGGTCGTCCCCAAAGCCAGCTCCTTCTTTGGCCTCCTTTCCTTCCAGTTCTCTGCTGCCAATGACTGGAACGAATTTCAAAAATCACTGAAGCTGGAGACTCATATCTCCCTCTCTAACTATAAGCGTCAGCTGTCAGAGCAGCTTACCGATCACTGCACCTGTACACAGCCCATCTGTAAATAGCCCACCCAACTACCTCATCCCTATATTGTTATTCATTTTTGCTCTTTTGCACCACAGTGTCTCTATTTGCACATCATCAACTGCACATTTATCACTCCAGTGTTAATGCTAAATTGTATTTTTTTTAACCTCTATGGCCTATTTATTGCCTTACCTCTCTAATCTTACTACATTTGCACACACTGTATATATACTTTTCTATTGTGTTATTGACTGTATGTTTGTTTATCCCATGTGTTGTTTTTGTCGCACTGCTTTGCTTTATTTTGGCCAGGTCGCAGTTCTAAATGAGATTGTTCTCAACTGGCCTACTTGGTTAAATAAAGGTGAAATAAATTAAAAGTTTAGCATCCCCGGTGGCTCTGCAAGCGCGGAGAAGATATTCTCCGCTGCTGGCCTGCCCCCCAGACACCATCACATGAGCCTGAATGAATTTCTAAAAATGAATTCAAAGGCACTGTAGACTGAGTTTAATAAGGCATTTTTCGTTAATCACAGCCTATATACACAATTTATAGACGAATGATTGAATACAACAAAATGTTGTTTAAATGCTGAGCGCTTAATGTCCCTGACTTCCTACCAGCCTAGTGTGTCACACTCGCGAATGTTTCACAATGTATTTCTTTGTAGGCTATAGCCTTGAAATAATATAGCCTAAATAATTCATTTCCGTTCCTTCTTAGGCTCCTGACCTATTTAGAGTGTTTATATGCTGTTTAATGTGACGTGTTTGAAATGATGAGCGCTTCTTACCTTCACCTTCTCATGTTTTATTAAAATACTTTTCATTCATATCATATGGTTTGGTTTCAATACTTAAAAACCAAATGGTAGGTCCAGGTAGTCACATAAATAGATGGTTGTTTGTTAAATTGTGATTTTAATGAATGGAGCGTCAATATTTTTTCCCGTGAGTGCTCGATTTTTTTTTCCCGATGAGCAGGATTTCCGACCGCTCAACTGCCCACATAATCTTACTGGGATATTATTCCGTCTAATGAGATTGGATTTAATTGATTTGAGCGTTCTGTTAAAGTTTGTGCCAATGTTTTTTTTCTAAGGGAGGAAATATATCTATCTACTCTAGTATTTAAAATGGGAACAATTGGGATTTCATAAGTAGAGATGGAGTTCTCACTCAGGTTCTTGAAGCAGTAGGGCTGATTTGGTTAGATTAATTTTATAACTTGAGATGTCATTGAATTTTTCTATGATCATCAATGTGTTTTAGATATAGTAAAATATCGTCTGCATGTAATGATCTCTTCCCCCAAATTAACCTTTGTGAATGGCTCTGTTAATCAGTTCGAGCAACCGTGCACTTAATTGATTCCAAATGTTTAAATAGGAGGAATACCCATCCCATCCCATTTTAGTTATGCTCTCCAATGCTCTTTTGAGTTCATTGAGAGAGATTTGGGCTAGGTGGCAAGTTGGCTTCTGTTGAGAGATTAAGTTCTTAGTCTGGTTCTGATGTTGATTTACTATCAGAGGTGTACAGTTCTTTATAGAAGCAGGAGAATCAGATTAATTTGGGTTCTGATAGTAACTCCTCTCTTTCAGATGTAATTTCTGCTAAATCAGCTAATTGATCATTACTGCGTACCTTGTTGGCCAGTAAACGACAAAGACGATTGATTACCATGGAAGTCTAACTTGATGGTTGGCAAATTCTGCTCTCTGTCTTATCAATAAATTATGTTCTGTCTTGACTTTGGAAATAGCTACCTGGAATGAAAAGAGTTTGTTGAAAACACTAATGCAGTGAACAACATTTCCAATTCTGACATCCTTTTAATTGTGATTTATTCAACCCAGATGAAAATGCAGTTGCATTATTTTTAATCAAACCTTTGGTTGCATCCCATAGAATCCGGGGGCACCGACTGAATTTTTATTGATGAATTAATTTAGTTTAAATTTCAAATTGATCACAGAATGTAAAGAAATGAATGTAAAGAAAGAAAGTAGAGTTGTAGATAATAGTCTGAAATCGATTCAGGAGAATGTTTTCTGCTTGTTTGAGTAGAAAGTGAACTCTCTTGCTTTCGGATAATGTGCTCGCCAGGCATCATTGAGTTTGTAATCAGAGAGTAGGTTATATGCTGGAGAACCTTGGTGGTGTATGGCTTGTTGTCGGTCTTATTAGATTTGTCTTGCATGTCCAAAATAGCATTCATGTCTGTCCCAAAAAACAGATGGAATTGAGTTAATTTTAACAATATGCTGTTCAGTGAATCAAAAAAGCATACACATTAATAAAGGACATTTTACTTCCACTATTTAAGGAATGGGATTCTGCCTTCTTGGTCTTCGCCTTCACCCAAGTTGGTGATTTTGAGTCTCTCTTGTATCATTATGAATAATAATATATATATATTATTATTCATAATGATACAAGAAAAGCTGAAATGTCTAGAGTCAATGAGTATTAAACCCCTTTGTTATGGCAAGCCTAAATAAGTTCATGAGTGAAAATGTGCTTAACAAGTCACATAATAAATTCCATTGACTCACTCTGTGTTCAATAATAGTGTTTAACATGATTTTTGAATGACTACCTCATCCCTGTACCCCACACATACAGATAATTGTAAGGTCCCTCAGTCAAGCAGTGAATTTGAAACCGATTCAACCAAAAAGACCAGGGAGGTTTTCCAATGCCTCGCAAAGAAGGGCACCTATTGGTAGAAGGGTAAAAATATAAAAATGCAGACATTGAATATCCCTTTGAGCATGGTGACGTTATTAATTACATTTTTGGTGGTTTATCAATAAACACAGTCACTGCAAAGATACAAGTGTCCTTCCTAACTCAGTCGCTGGAGAGGATGGAAACCGCTCAGGGATTTCACCATAAGGCCAATGGTGACTTTTTAAAACAGTTACAGAGTTTAATGGCTGTGATAACAGATAACTGAGGATGGATCAACAACATTGTAGTAACTCCACAATACTAACCTAATTGACAGAGTGGAGAGAAGGAAGCCTGTACAGAATACAAATGTTCCAAACCCTGCTTGCAAAAAGGCACTGAAGTAATACTGCAAATAAATTAACTTTATGGAAACAGTGAGTTTGGGGCAAATACAACACATCACTGAGTACCACTCTTTATATTTTCAAGCATGGTGGTGGGTGTATCATGTTATGGGTATGCTTTTAATCGGCAAGGACTAGGGAGTTGTTTTTAGGAATAGAGCTGAGCACAGCCTAAATCCGAGAGGAAAACCTGGTTTAGTCTGCTATTCAACAGACACTGGGAGACAAATTCACATTTTCAGCAGGACAATAACTTAAAACACAAGACCAAATATACACTGGAGTTGCTAAACAAGATGACATTGAATGTTTCTGAGTGGCCGAGTTACAGTTTTGACTTAAATCAATCTTAAATCTATGGCAAGACTTGAAAATGGCTGTCTAGCAATGATCAACAACCAACTTGACAGAGCTTGAAGAATAAAACAAATTGCAAATATTGCACAATCCAGGTGTGCAAAGCTCCCAGAAAGACTCACAGCTGTAATCACTGCCAAAGGAGATTCTAACATGTGTATATTCAGTGGTGTGAATACTTCTGTATATAATTTGCAATACATGTCTAAAAGCACCTGTTTTAATCTTCCTCACTATTGTGTGTAGTGAGGAAGGGGAAAAAGAAGACTTAATCCATTATGAATTGAGGCTGCAACACAACAAAAATGTGGAATAAGTCAAGGGGTATGAATACTTTCTGAAGGCACTGATATAAGCTCATTGATGTGTAACAAAAAAGCAGGAACCACAGGGAAACTCATCCATTGGTCGTTCCCATCCAGAAGACCCTACTTGTAAACCCCCCCCCCCCTTCTCCTGAGCTCCCAGACCCCTCCCCGGTTCTCCTGCCCTGTACTGTCATTACGGAGTTGCAGCGAAATGGTGAATGGCAGCCTTACACATCTTTTAAGCAGCATATTTTGTTGGTCTCAAAGTATTCAAAAATAAATCAAGTGAAACAAAGGGGGTAGGTTGAAATACTCTGTAAGGTTCCTGATATTTAGTTTAACGAGACAGAAATCCCCTTGAGGTTCGTTGATGTTCTGAAGGAATTAATATGCCCACAGATCATTTTCATAATTATGTGTTCATTGTGGATTTTAGTGACAACTCTGCAATTGAGGATTTATTGAAATGTTACACAAGTCTCAGTTTGAAATGTTCCAAATGTTAGAGCATAAATATCCCTCTTGTAAAAAAAATTTTTTTAAAGACAAAGAAAGAAAGGATGTACTGCTGGGCCTTTTTCAGTGAATGTTTCTGGGTTGAAATATTTGCATTACAATGGAATGTTTAATGGCTAAATAAGGAAAAGTGGGGCAATTATTTTACCCCTCTGAGAAGTGGGCCTCTGCCTGAGTGCCCAGGACTGATCTCCAGAGGTCAGGGGCCAGGGGTTCTGCATTGTTGGAGCATCTGGCTCCAGGGGGAGATACATGAGGATTTAGCTGTGACCACCCAGTGAAAGGGAAAAGTGGGAGAGAAGAAATATATATATTTATTTATTTATTTAACCAAGTAAGTTGACTGAGAACACATTCTCATTTACAGCAACAACCTGGGGAATAGTGGCAGGGAAGAGGGAGGGGGATGAATGAGACAATTGTAAACTGCGGATGATTAGGTGGCCATGATGGTATGAGAGCCAGATTGGGAATTTAGCCAGGACATCCATTTAACATCCCATCCAAAAGACGGCACCCTACACAGGGCAATGTCCCCAATCACTGCCTTGGAGCATTGGGATATTTGTTTTTTAGACCAAAGGAAAGGGTGTCTCCTATTGGCCCTCCAACACCATTTCCAGCAGCATCTGGTCACCATCTAGGGACCAACCAGGACCAACCCTGCTTAGCTTCAGAAGCAAGCCAGCAGTAGGATGCAGGGTAGTATGCTGCTGAAGTAGAGTCCTCCGTTGTTAATGACATATTTTTTAGCATCATGATTCCTGTAATAAAGGTGTCTTTCCTGACGCTTTACCTGACTTTTTTATTTGCTCGGCCAGGCTGATGTAATGAGCGAGCCTCTTACTCTCTTCCCCCTTGTGTCCCCCTCGTGTATAATATTTCAAAATGCGATTGCTGGGAAAAAACTACTTTGGAAGCAACTCGTTTTCCATATTAAAGAGAAGTCTCTGCTTTCCGTGGGTATAATTTGTATTTCTCAATTATTTTTTATTGAGCTCCATGCACACTGTTTTTCAATGAGTATATCTGATATGGCTTTGAAATACGGAGAGCGTGAAATTACGCATCAGCCATCGCAAGTGCCCAGGCCTGATCTCCAGAGGTCAGGAGCCAGGGGTCCTGCATTGTTGGAGCATCTGACTCCAGAGGGAGATGCTTGAGGATTTAGCTGTGACCAGTTTCACACCAAGTGAGGGGGGTAGAATCCTCAGTTGTTAATTGCATATATTCAAGGTTAATTTGTCGCTAGACCATATAGGAATGTCTTGTTTGCACATTTACAAAATGTATCAAATCGTGTTTAATTTACACTGCTCAAAACAAATGAAGGGAACACTAAAATAACACATCCTAGATATGAATGAAATATTCGTATTAAATACTTTTTTCTTTACATAGTTGAATGTGCTGACAACAAAATCACACAAAAATTATCAATGGAAATCAAATTTATCAACCCATGGAGGTCTGGATTTGGAGTCACACTCAAAATTAAAGTGGAAAACCACACTACAGGCTGTTCCAACTTTGATGTAATGTCCTTAAAACAAGTCAAAATGAGGCTCAGTTGTGTGTGTGTGGCATGCTCAGTGTGAACCTGCTTTCATCTGTGAAGACCACAGGGCGCCAGTGGCGAATTTGCCAATCTTGGTGTTCTCTGGCAAATGCCAAACGTCCTGCACGGTGTTGGGCTGTAAGCACAACCCCCACCTGTGGACATTGGGCCCTCATGCCACCCTCACGGAGTTGGTTTCTGATCGTTTGTGCAGACACATGCACATTTGTGGCCTGCTGGAGGTCATTTTGCAGGGCTCTCTCAGTGCTCCTCCTGCGATCCTACGGCCTCCTCCACGTCTCCTGATGTACTGGCCTGTCTCCTGGTAGCGCCTCCATGCTCTGGACACTACGCTGACAGACACAGCAAACCTTCTTGCCACAGCTCGCATTGATGTGCCATCCTGGATGAGCTGCACTACCTGAGCCACTTGTGTGGGTTGTAGACTCCGTCTCATGCTACCACTAGAGTGAAAGCACCGCCAGCATTCAAAAGTGACCAAAACATCAGCCAGGAAGCATAGGAACTGAGAAGTGGTCTGGAGAACCACTCCTTTATTGGGGGTGTCTTGCTAAATGCCTATAATTTCCACCTGTTGTCTATTCCATTTGCACAACAGCATGTGAAATTTATTGTCAATCAGTGTTGCTTCCTAAGTGGACAGTTTGATTTCACAGAAGTGTGATTGACTTGGAGTTACATTGTGTTGTTTAAGTGTTCCCTTTAATTTTTTGAGCAGTGTATTTTATTTCACCTTTTATTTAATCAGGCGGGCCAGTTAAGTTGTCATTTACAACTGCGACCTGGACAAGATAAAGCAAAGCAGTGCGATCAAAAACAACAAGACAGAGTTGCACATAAACAAACGTAGAGTCAATAACACAATAGAAAAATCTATGTACAGTGTGTGAAATGTAGGGAGGTACGGAAATAAATAGGCCTTAGAGGTGAAATAATTACAATTTAACATTAACACTGGAGTGATAAATGTGCAGATGATGATGTGCAAACAGAGATACTGGAGTGCAGAAGAGCAAGAGGATAAATAAAATGTGGATGAGGTAGTTGGGTGGGCTATTTACAGATTGGCTGTGTACAGGGACAGTGATCAGAAAGCTGCTCTGACAGCTGACGCTTAAAATTAGAGAGGGAGATATAAGACTCCAGCTTCAGTGATTTTTGCAATTTGTTCCAGTCATTGGCAGCAGAGAACTGGAAGGAAAGGCGGCCAAAGAAGGAGCTGGCTTTGGGGATGACCAGTGAAATATACCTGCTGGAGCACGTGCTATGGGTGGGTGTTGCTATGGTGACCAGTGAGCTGAGATAAGGTGGGGCTTTACCTAGCAAAGACTTATAGATGACCTGGAGCCAGTGGGTCTGGCAACGAATATATAGTGAGGGCCAGCCAACAAGAGCATACAGGACGTAGTGGTGGGTAGTATATGGGGCATTGGTGACAAAACGGATGGCACTGTGATAGACTACATTCAGTTTGCTGAGTAGAGTGTTGGAGGCTATTTTATAAATGACCGCTAAAGTCAAGGATCGGTAGGATAGTCAGTTTTACGAGGGTATGTTTGGCAGCATGAGTGAAGGGGGCTTTGTTGCGAAATAGGAAGCTGATTCTAGATCTAATTTTGGATTGGAGATGCTTAATGTGAGTCTGGAAGGAGAGTTTACAGTCTAACCAGACACCTAGGTATTTGTAGTTGTCCACATATTGTAAGTCAGAACCGTGCAGAGTAGTGATGCTAGACAGGTTGGAGGGTGCGGGCAGTAATCGGTTGAAGAGCATGCATTTCGTTTTACTAGCATTTAAGAGCAGTTGGGGGCCACGGAAGGAGTGTTGTATGGCATTGAAGCTCCCCTGGAGGTTTGTTAAAACACAGTGTCAAAAGAAGGGCAAGAAGAATACAGGATGGTGTGGTCTTGAGATAAACATTTGTTATTGACCAAATACTTATTTTCCACCATAATTTGCAAATAAATTCATAAAGAATCCTACACTGATTTTCTGGATATTTTTTTCTCATTTTGTCTGTCATAGTTGAAGTGTACCTATGAAACTTACAGGCCTCTCTCATCTTTTTAAGTCGGAGAACTTTCACAATTGGTGGCTGACTAAATACTTTTTTGCCCCACTGTAGGTCTATAACAGTTTGGGTCTAGAGTGTCTTCCCCTTTGAAGAGGGGGATGACAGCGGCAGCTTTCCAATCTTTGGGGATCTCAGACGATACGAAAGAGAGGTTTAACAGGCTAGTAATAGCGGTTGCAACAATTTCGGTGGATAATTTTAGAAAGAGAGGGTCCAGATTGTCTAGCTCAGCTGATTTGTAGGAATCCAGATTTTGCAGCTCTTTCAGAACACCAGCTGTCTGGATTTTGGTGAATGAGAAGCGAGGAGGAGGAGGGGGTTTGGGCGAGTTGCTGCAAGGGGGTGCAGAGCTGTTGGCCCGGTTAGGGGTAGCCAGGTGGAAAGCATGGCCAGCGGTAGAAAAATGCTTATTGAAATTATCGATTATCGTAAATTTATCGGTGGAGACCGTGTTTCCTAGCCTCAGTGCAGTGGGCAGCTGGGAGGAGGTGCTCTTGTTCTCCATGGACTTTAGTGTCTCAACTTTTTGGAATTATTCCTACAGGATGCAAATTTCTGTTTGAAAAATCTAGCCTTAGCTTTCCTGACTGTCTGACTTCCCTGAAAAGTTGCATATCGCGGGAGCTATTCGATGCTAATGCAGAATGCCACAGAATGATTTTGTGCTGGCCAAGGGCAGTCAAGTCTGAAGTGAACCAAGGGCTATATCTGTTCTTAGTTCTACATTGGGGCATGCTTTTAATGGGGCATGCTTATTTTTGTTTGAATAGAATGTGTATTATTTAAGCAATAAGGCTCAAGGGAATGTAGTACATGTCCAATATACCACAGCTAAGGGCTGTTCTTACAGTGCCTTGCGAAAGTATTCGGCCCCCTTGAACTTTGCAACCTTTTGCAACATTTCAGGCTTCAAACATAAAGATATAAAACTGTATTTTTTTGTGAAGAATCAACAACAAGTGGGACACAATCATGAAGTGGAACGACATTTATTGGATATTTCAAACTTTTTTTAACAAATCAAAAACTGAAGAATTGGGAGTGCAAAATTATTCAGCCCCCTTAAGTTAATACTTTGTAGCGCCACCTTTTGCTGCGATTACAGCTGTAAGTCGCTTGGGGTATGTCTCTATCAGTTTTGCACATGGAGAGACTGAAATTTTTTCCCATTCCTCCTTGCAAAACAGCTCGAGCTCAGTGAGGTTGGATGGAGAGCATTTGTGAACAGCAGTTTTCAGTTCTTTCCACAGATTCTCGATTGGATTCAGGTCTGGACTTTGACTTGGCCATTCTAACACCTGGATATGTTTATTTTTGAACCATTCCATTGTAGATTTTGCTTTATGTTTTGGATCATTGTCTTGTTGAAAGACAAATATCCGTCTCAGTCTCAGGTCTTTTGCAGACTCCATCAGGTTTTCTTCCAGAATGGTCCTGTATTTGGCTCCATCCATCTTCCCATCAATTTTAACCATCTTCCCTGTCCCTGCTGAAGAAAAGCAGGCCCAAACCATGATGCTGCCACCACCATGTTTGACAGTGGGGATGGTGTGTTCAGGGTGATGAGCTGTGTTGCTTTTACGCCAAACATAACGTTTTGCATTGTTGCCAAAAGGTTCAATTTTGGTTTCATCTGACCAAAGCACCTTCTTCCACATGTTTGGTGTGTCTCCCAGGTGGCTTGTGGCAAACTTTAAACAACACTTTTTATGGATATCTTTAAGAAATGGCTTTCTTCTTGCCACTCTTCCATAAAGGCCAGATTTGTGCAATATACGACTGATTGTTGTCCTATGGACAGAGTCTCCCACCTCAGCTGTAGATCTCTGCAGTTCATCCAGAGTGATCATGGGCCTCTTGGCTGCATCTCTGATCAGTCTTCTCCTTGTATGAGCTGAAAGTTTAGAGGGACGGCCAGGTCTTGGTAGATTTGCAGTGGTCTGATACTCCTTCCATTTCAATATTATCGCTTGCACAGTGCTCCTTGGAATGTTTAAGGCTTGGGAAATCTTTTTGTATCCAAATCCGGCTTTAAACTTCTTCACAGCAGTATCTCGGACCTGCCTGGTGTGTTCCTTGTTCTTCATGATGCTCTCTGCGCTTTTAACGGACCTCTGAGACTATCACAGTGCAGGTGCATTTATACGGAGACTTGATTACACACAGGTGGATTTTATTTATCATCATTAGTCATTTAGGTCAACATTGGATCATTCAGAGATCCTCACTGAACTTCTGGAGAGAGTTTGCTGCACTGAAAGTAAAGGGGCTGAATAATTTTGCACGCCCAATTTTTCAGTTTTTGATTTGTTAAAAAAGTTTGAAATATCCAATAAATGTCGTTCCACTTCATGATTGTGTCCCACTTGTTGTTGATTCTTCACAAAAAAATAAAGTTTTATATCTTTATGTTTGAAGCCTGAAATGTGGCAAAAGGTCGCAAAGTTCAAGGGGGCCGAATACTTTCGCAAGGCACTGTATGTACGACGCAACGCAGAGTGCCTGGATACTGCCCTTAGCCAGTGAATGTTGACAATATACCGCAAATCCCGGAGGTGCCTTATTGCTATTGGAAACTGCTTACCAATGTAGTTACAGCAGTAAAACTACCCATGGTATACGGTCTGATTATACTACGGCTTTCAGCCAATCAGCCTCGAAAAACCCAGTTTATTATAAGTTATGAATTATACATCTATAAGCACTCTTCACAAACAAAATCACTCCATCTACACAATGTGTTCAATTTTCACTCACTGTAACACCATCTCCCCTCCAGGTAAGTTTGAAGAGAAGGAGGACCGTGTACCAAAGCTGGAGCAGCTAAACTCTCTGGGCTTCATGTGTAGCCTGAACCTGTCACTGAGCAGGAAGGACCTGGTAAAGATGGAGCTGCTCCTCTTAGAGACGTTTGGCTGGAACCTGTGTATGCCCACGCCTGCACACTTCATAGACTACTACCTCCATGCCGCTGTACAGGAGGGAGAACTGCACAACGGCTGGCCCCTCTCCTCCCTCAGTAAGACCAAAGCCTTCATGGACAAGTACACACACTACTTCCTGGAAGTCTCACTGCAAGGTGAGGATGAGATTGGGAGTAGGGCTGTAGCAGTCATGACATTTTGTCAGCTGGTTATTGTCATGCAAAAGACTGCCTGTCTCACGGTTGTTAACTGTTAATTAACAGACACGTTTAGCATTTCCAGACCTCCACGTAATACAAGCCACTGCTGTGCGCCGTTGGAATATCCACATTTTAAAAAAGTATATATCAATTCAATATACACCCTCACATTAAATCCATCATTTGTTTTAGGCAAATCTGAAAGAACATTATGATACGAAGCAAATGTATTTCAGAAGAATAGAATAAGAGTTGGCCTACTGAAGGCCTATGTTATCTTGCAATGCTCAATGCTGTGGTCATTTAGCTGACAAGATATGCTTACAAGTCCCGTTCCATGACTTTATATGATTTTATAGTAAGAAGAATATAATTGAACTTAGCTGAATAAAATAGAAAGGATATTTTTCCAATTCCGGAGTGAGGATGCATATGAAGTGGCTATGTTGAGCGTAAAAGTGATCATTCGAAACAGGTCCCATACCTTAGTTATTTGGCAACTTCAGTTGTGAATGATAGATCCCTTAGAATGCCTTCGAAATCAAAATGTATATGGGCTGCATGATGTGACTGTAGGCTGTTGATGATTTGAGAAAGTCGCCCAAAAAAAAAAAAAAAGAGCTTGCGCTGTGTTCCTTGGTTCCTTGCCTCAGGCTTCACACACTGTTCTCTCATTAAGTGATCATATTTTCACTTGTCAGACTATTCTCAATTTAATCTTGTCTTTACTAATATGCAAAAAATTAAAAAAATAAAGCTGAGAAATACGTATAGTAACAACTGGGATCCTCCAATTTTTTCTGGGAACCATCAAAACTCTTGCTTTCACACAGGATTATAGAAATGTCTTGGCTTATAAGAACACTTATTTCACTCCATGCATCATCCACTGTTTTGAGGAGCACTCTCTCACTGCGCGACAGATGATATTTCGCCCAAACTCTGTATGCCACGGGCTCTCCAACCCTGTTCCTGCAGCTACCCAGAGCTTAATTTGGGAAACCAAGTGAAATATGTTCGGGAACATCAATAGTAACATTTTTTCACAACAAAACATATTTCATTAAACGTTTGACAGGCCCTTTGTGTGCTCGTAAAGGCTAGCTAGACCAATTATGTACCAAAGACACATCAGTTTTATGTTTTCTGCTATGTGTAATATGCGTAGTATGCGGTAGGCTATGTATTGTATAATGGCACAATCATTATTTTAATTCAGTTTTTTTGTTCAGGCTTGGGCTCATATATAGGCCTATAAGCTTTAATATACATCTGGGTGTTTGAATGAATCATCACCTTAAAAAGCGCTGTCCATTTCGTTGTGTTAGGATTTCAAACAACATCCACATCGACCATGTTTTTCCACTCAGTTTCAACCTGTTGTTGAACTTCTTTCTTCAAATTGATCATCACAATACGGTCACTGCAACAGCCCTGATTAGGAGTGCCCAAGAATGGAAGTCCATAAAGTGACTGCAGTGGGTGGTCTTATGGGCAAGACAATTGCTCTCTGTGGTGGGGCCATTCGTTGTTGAGTATATGAGTGAGACTGATGATCTCTGTGTTTGTGCGTCTCAGACCATGCCTTCCTCGGCTTCCGACCGTCCCAGGTGGCGGCAGCCTGCATTGCGGCGTCCCGCATCTGTCTCCAGATCACCCCAAGCTGGACCACCGTTCTCCACCTGCTCACCGGATACTCCTGGGAGCCCCTCACCCCGTGCATCGAGCTCATGCTGCTGTAAGACTCCACTACTGCTTTACATAATGTGCTGTACACACACATTAATCTGGTCATTAGTCGGATTCCGAGTCATCTGTTTTGAGTTTACACTTCATCAGGTAGTGAAGAAGCACCAATTGAATTAGGGCTATGTATAATATATGTGCACATAAAGAGGAAGACCAATTCATCTCTATTAAACAAAACAATCTGAAAGTTCTGGAGTCCTATTTTGACATGCTATATGTCATCTATTGTGAATGACTTTATAATGACTTTACATGATGATGACTAAAATGTATTCTGTTGTGTGACGCTGCTCAAACTTTTTGTTGTTGGGTGCCACCAACTGCAGAAGTTGGGAAAAAGTTAGTCTGGAGCCCTGAACAGACAAAACATTTTGCTACCGAATCTGACTAAAGAATACACCCCATGTTTACTGACATCTGCTTACACTTAGTTTATCCTCTGCCATTTCTAAACTGTGTAGTTGTATGCTTCCCATGTATGCCCCTTTCCTCCATTTTAATGCAATTTGAGGTTGAAGTTCTACAGCTTTTTCATACTGTCATTACCATTGACTCTTAGTTATTACCTCTGTATGTTGTTTATGTCCATCAGCTAAACGTCATTAAGTAATCATTTTCACTGTTTTTCTCCCTCTAGTGCCCATGACAACGATGTGAAACAAGCCAACAAATCCAAGTCCAACTCTCCGTCTGTCCAGAGTCCTCTCCAACCCCAGGCCCTTCCCTCAACCTCCACAGTCTCTGTCTCCACCTTGAAACAGCCCTTATCTACCTCTCAGCAGCTGCTCTTCCAGACAGGTGGATACCAGCAGCAGCTCACCCAGCACTCTACTCCCCTTTCCCAGCTGCACATGCTAGGTGAGTCCCCGGCTCTGGGCCCTGTTGGGTCTCGCGACTACCTCCTCTCAGGGTCGGTTTCTCAGGGAGTCTTCCCCTCCTACCCCAGCTTAGCCTCAGGGCTGCGCTCCTCCCTGCCCCTGCAGGGACCCATCTCCATGCAAGTGTCTCTTGCTGCAGAGCCCCGTCACTGCCTCCCCCTGTCGTACAGGGGAGGCTACCTGGGCTCCCATCACACCTACACAGCGGGCTGCTTCGACAGGTGACGCCAGGAGAGGGAGGACAAACAGAACCTGGGGCAGTCAGTGTCCTCCTCCATCCGTTCTGACCTCATCCACTGGGGACAAAGGAAACCAAAACAAAGAAGCAATGTCAATGCAGATGTTGCTGAGGTCATAATATTGACCTAACAAAAGCCCTACCTATTTGAAATGAGACACTTTGTGATGAGCTGATTACATACAGTACATAATGTTCCCTTCACGTGACTGCTTGCTCTATACTGAGACTGTGAGGCTGGTTTAGCCACTGTGATTCTGCTATCAACTGTGGTTGTGTGGAGCCCCTGCTTCCAAATCAGTTCTCTCAATGTGGGACTGCTGTTTTTTTATATACTATTATCTTTCAATGCTGCTGCTTTAAACAAAATTATGACTTTATGATCAGTGAAAAGTGGTCTGTCCTTGGTATTATTTACATGAACTATATCATTTCAGGGTTTGAAGTAGTACTTGAAAGAATATGTATTTAAACTACTGTGTAAATTAATTTCTTTTTTGATGTTGTGTTTTCTTTCTTTTTTCTACTGGGTAAAAACAGTGTGTATTGTAATGTAGGAGATGCCTTGCTATGATTTCTGTTCCATCTTTGGCCTTGGCTGGTGTAGAGTAGTCTCAATCTTGTTTTGCCTTTCTGGTGCCTCTGGAAGCAGATGGAGCCATGGTTCCCAGGGGAACAGCCACATCCATCCTCTCAGCACATCAAACCACAGGGGAAGAAGTGATGCTTTACTAGCTAGTCCCCAGGGGGGCAAAGCCATGCTTTCTCCTCAGTTAATGTAAATTCTCCTGACTGGTACCATTTCATCTCAATGTCTGACTGAAACCCAGGACAGTCACACAACCCTCACTGGAACAGCTACGGTTGCTGTCCTTGTCACAAGGACCTTGAGCAGTTAATAACACCAGGATCACGTTGGGAAGGCTTCTGCACAGGATAGCTTGTAGTTCAGTACCGCTGACATTCTCATCTGGTCATACTACTACTGATGTCCTACCTCACTCTCCAGGGGGGTTGCTATTTGTGTAGTTTTACTGTAATTTACTGTACCTGTAAAATGGACCATGCTCGATCAGATGTAAAGAGTGCCACCAAACATTTATCCTAAATTAGTAAAAGTATAGTTGACCTTTAAAGCTGGGACCCTTAAGGGTGAAACTGCCACGTCTGTTTTGTGAAAATACAACAAAGAAGTTACTGCAAACAACAACCCCCCTCCACCGGACACCATTGCACGTGCGATAGAACAGCTGCATAAAGTGCATTCGGAAAGTATTCACACCCCTTGACTTTGTCCACATTTTGTTACGTTAGTCTTATTCTAAAATGTATTGAAAAATAAATCGATCTATACACAATACCCCATAATGACAAAGCAAAAACAAAATCCATTAAAAAACTGAAATACTTTCTTTGCACAAGTATTCGGACCCTTTCCTATGAGACTGGAAATTGACCTCGGGTGCATCCTGTTTCCATTGATCATCCTTGATATTTCAACAACTTGATTGGACATGATTTGGTAAGGCACACATCTGTGTATATAAGGTCCCACAGATGACAATGCATGTCGGAGCAAAAACCAAGCCATGAGGTCCAAGGAATTGCCCGTAGAGCTCAGACAGGATTGTGTCAAGGCACAGATCTGGGGAAGGGTAACAAAACATTTCTGCAGCGTTGAAGGTCCCCAAGAACACATTGGCCTCCATCATTCTTAAATGGAAGACGTGTGGAACCACCAAGACTCTACCTAGAGCTCAATCAATCAAATGTATTTATAAAGCTCTTCTTACATCAGCTGATGTCACAAAGTGCTGTACAGAAACCCAGCCTAAAACCCCAAACAGCAAGCAATGTAGGTGTAGAAGCACGTGGCCAGGAAAAACCCCTAGAAAGGCCAGAACCTAGGAAGAATCCTAGAGAGGAACCAGGCTATGAGGGGTTGCCAGTCCTCTTCTGGCTGTGCTGGGTGGAGATTATAACAGAACATGGCCAAGATGTTCAAATGTTCATAGATGACCAGCAGGGTCAAATAATAATAATCACAGTGGTTGTCGAGGGTGCAACAGGTCAGCACCTCAGGAGTAAATGTCAGGTGGCTTTTCATAGACTATCATTGAGTATCTCTACTGCTCCTGCTGTCTCTAGAGAGTTGAAAACAGCAGGTCTGGGACAGGTAGCACGTCCAGTGAACAGGTGAGGGTTCCATAGCTGCAGGCAGAAGAGTTGAAACTGGAGCAGCAGCACGGCCAGGTGGGCTGGGGACAGCAAGGAGTCATCAGGCCAGGTAGTCCTGAGGCATGGCCCTAGGGCTCAGGTCCTCAGAAAGAAAGAAAGAGAAAGAGAGAGAATTAGATAGAGCATACTTAAATTCACACAGAACACCGGATAAGACAGGAGAAATAATCCAGAAATAACAGACTGACCCTAGCCCCCGACACACAAACTACTGCCGCATAAATACTGGAGGCTGAGATAGGAGGGGTCGGGAGACACTGTGGCCCCGTCTGACGATACCCCGGACAGGGCCAAACAGGCAGGATATTAGCTCACCCACTTTGCCAAAGCACAGCCCCCACACCATTAGAGGGATATCTTCAACCACCAACTTACCATCCCGAGACAAGGCTGAGTATAGCCCACGAAGATCTCTGCTACAGCACAACCCAAGGGGGGGGGGGGGGGGAGGGGGGGGGCCAACCCGGTTAAGAAGATCACGTCAGTGACTCAACTCACTCAAGTGACACACCCCTCCTAGGGACGGCATGGAAGAGCACCAGTAAGCCAGTAACTCAGCCCCTGTAATAGGGTTCGAAGCAGAGAATCCCAGTGGAGAGAGGGGAGCCGGCAAGGCAGAGACCGCAAGGGCGGTTCTTTGCTGGCCTCCCAGCCAAACTGAGCAATCGGCGGAGAAGGGCCTTGGTCGGGGAGGTGACCAACAAATTGAAGGTCACTCTGGCAGAGCTCCAGAGTTCCTCTGTAGAGATGGGAGAACCTTCCAGAAGGATGACCATCTCTGCAGCACTCCACCAACCAGGCCTTTTATAGGCACTCCTCAGTAAAAAGCACATGACAGCCCGCTTGGAGTTTGCCAAAAGGCACCTAAAGACTTTCAGACCATGAAACAAGATTCTCTGGTCTGATGAAACCAAGATTGAACTCTTTGGCCTGAAGCCAAGTGTCACATCTGGAGGAAACCTAGTACCATGCCTATGGTGAATCATAGTGATGGCAGCATCATGCTGTGTAGATGTTTTTCAGAAGCAGTGACTGGGAGACTAGTCAGGATCAAGGGAAAGATGAATGGAGCAATGTACAGAGAGATCCTTGATGAAAACCTGCTCCAGAGCGATCAGGACCTTCGACTGGGGCCAAGGTTCACCTTCCAACAGGACAATGACCCTAAGCACACAGCCAAGACAATGCAGGAGTGGCTTCGGGACAAGTCTCTGAATGTCCTTGTGGCCCAGCCAGAGCCTGGATTTGAACCCGATCGATTGTGTCTGGAGAGACCTGAAAATAGCTGTGCGGCGATGCTCTCAATCCAACTTGACAGACCTTGAGAGGATATGCAGAGAATAATCGGAGGAACTCCACAAATGCAGGTGTACCAAGCTTGTAGCGTCATACCCAAGACTCAAGGCTGCAATCGCTGCCAAAGGTGCTTCAACAAAGTACTGAGTAAAGGGTCTGAATACTTATGTAACTGTGATATTTCAGTTTATTTTTTGTCAATTTAAAAAAATATTCTAATTGGGATGGCAATTTGCATGTACTCCAGAATGTTATGAAGAGTGATCAGATGAATTGCAATTAATTGCAAAGTCCCTCTTTGCCATGCAAATGAACTGAATCCCCCAAAAACATTTCCTCTGCCACAAAATGAGCAGCTGACATAATTTCAGTGATTCTCTCGTCTACACAGGTGTGAGTGTTGATGAGGACAAGGCTGGAGATCACTCTGTCATATGCTGATTAAGTTCAGATAACAGACTGGAAGCTTCAAAAGTAGGGTGGTGCTTGGGATCATTGTTCTTCCTCTGTCAATCATGGTTACCTCCATGGAAACACGTGCCATCATCATTGCTTTGCACAAAAAAGGGCTTCACAGGCAAAGATTGCACCTAAATCAACCATTTATTGGATCATCAAGAACTTCAAGGAGAGCGGTTCAATTGTTGTGAAGAAGACTTACAAGCGCCAGGACTGTCTCATAAAGTTGATTCAGCTGCGGGATCAGGGCACCACCAGTACAGAGCTTGCTCAGGAATGGCAGCAGGCAGGTGTGAGTGCATCTGCACGCACAGTGAGGTGAAGATGTTTGGAGGATGGCCTGGTGTCAAGCAGGGCAGCAAAGAAGCCACTTCTCTCCAGGAAAAACATCAGGGACAGACTGATATTCTGCAAAAGGTACAGGGATTGGACTGCTGAGGACTGGGGTAAAGTCATTTTCTCTGATGAATCCCCTTTCCGATTGTTTGGGGCATCAGGATAAAAGCTTGTCCGGAGAAGACAAGGTGAGCGCTACCATCAGTCCTGTGTCATGCCAACAGTAAAGCATCCTGAGACCATTCATGTGTGGGATCGCTTCTCAGCCAAGAGAGTGGGCTCACTCACAATTTTGCTGAAGAACACAGCCATGAATAAAGAATGGTACCAACACATCCTCCGAGAGCAACTTCTCCCAACCATCCAGGAACAGTTTGGTGACGAACAATGCCTTTTCCAGCATGATGGAGCACCTTGCCACAAGGCAAAAGTGATAACTAAGTGGCTCGGGGAACAAAACATCGATATTTTGGGTCCATGGCCAGGAAACTCCACAGATTTTAATCCCATTGAGAACTTGTGGTCAATTCTCAAGAGCAGGGTGGACAAACAAAACCCCACAAATTCTGACAAACTCCAAGCATTGATTATGCAAGAATGGGCTGCCATCAGTCAGGATGTAGCCCAGAAGTTAATTGACAGCATGCCAGGGTGGATTGTAGAGGTCTTGAAAAAGAAGGGTCAACACTGCAAATATTGACTCTTTGCATCAACTTCATGTAATTGTCAATAAAAGCCTTTGGCACTAATGAAATGCTTGTAATTATACTTCAGTATTCCATAGTAACTGTCTGACAAAAATATCTAAAGACACTGAAGCAGCAAACTTTGTGAATATTAATATTTGTGTCATTCTCAAAACTTTTGGCCACGACTGTATGACTCGGGCTTATATGGAATATGAGCTTGATGTCTGTGTCATGAGTCATGATCCAGGCTGGCCAGACATGCTGTTACCGATGGCCAAGTACATGTGGGTCCAGTACCCGGAATAGCTCAGGTTTGATGGAGTAATTAAATATTTTCCACTGATCACATCCTAACCACGATGCCTATCTGCTTCCCCTACTGCTTACAGAGGGCATGAAGAGGCCATGGCCCTGTAGTCTACTGGGTCTCCGATAACAAAACCATCCTCTTGCATACCTTAACTTTTACCTACCTCAATATGTAGTGATACCTATGTTTATTATTTGCTACTTTTTTCATTAGATCAAATGTATGTACATTTAGCTGACTTTAATATTTGATGTACACATTTAATAATTTTTTGTCCAGTTCTTTTTTTTCTCTGAAACGTTTTTTCCCCCCTCACAGTATCTGCACATGTGCACGGGTTTGCTTCACACTGTTACAGCGTGGTAGCTACGGGACCAAAACAGCAGAGAAGTTGAGCCTTGCTCTTCAACGCTCTTAGTAGTTGCGGAAATGTATCCACTATGCTGTTTACGTCATATCACTGACTGTATCTGTAACTTTTTTGTTGTTGTTTTATGTTGGAATATATGAAGAGCTCAATGCACCATCAAAGACCAATCTATCTTGTGTGATATGTAGGCTACTGATTGGTCATTTTAGTTAAGACTACTTTCAATCACACCGCCATCTTGTGTTGTTTTAAAGCACACTTTCTTTTTTTTGCAAATGCTTTGTAGTACTTGTGTTAACTGCTTGGAAAGGCAGTGGATTTCTTTACCTGAATGAAAATGTTTCACATTGCAACCACCTAGAAGCATCAACTCTTGAAATCCAAATGGACTAACTGCATCTACCCTGATGGAACAGCTATGTGCATTTGTGCAGGAGAAGCACATATTGGGGAAGGGGAATCGGTGTTTACTCTGTTAAATGAGTTGCAAATAAAACAGTTTACAAAAGCCAGACTGACATGATCGTTTCTTCACCCTTTGTTTTTCGTGTTTGTAGAGAATATCCTGTAGATGTGTATAGCAAGCCTTTGAAGTCGATTAGCATACCCCCAGGGGGAATAGTTTAATATGAATGTCTCAATTCATTGCACATGAAAAGCTATTCAACGGGGGAAGAGGAGCTCCACCCTCTACCACTAACCCCCTCCCCAGCCTCCCCTGATGCTCCCTTCCTCTACAGACCTCAAGACAATGGAGGAGAACCCTATCCCTAATTTCTACCCTCCCTTTGCCACTAAACAAATAGTTAAGAAACTGGAGACTTGATACTGTAGGCCTTGCAAAGTGTAAAGAAACTGTAAGTAATCATTGCAAATTAAAAATGTAAAACATGTTAGTCTCTCAAAATACAAACCACAGCTGAAAGACAAAATAAGGAAGTACAAGCCATGCATAGTCAAAAATATAATAACATAACTATTTTCTTTTTCAGAAATGGACATCTTAATTTTCAGAGGATTTCTGAGATGTTTTGTAACATCCCTTGTGTCCTGTGTCCTGTGTTCATTCACTTCACAGATCATAAAGTTGTACAACATTTTTCATTAGTGGAAAACTGTGGGAGGGGGAAATATATTTATAATCCAATGATAGGAAAGGGAGGTTATAGTAGCCCCTCCTTCTTTGGACGGATCGGTAGGGGGTATTGAAAAGGCAGTCCCAGGAGGTGGGAAGTGGGGACTCTGGAGTAGGCAAGGGGGGTTGGGTAATGGATCATTCTCGCTAGCTTTGTTTACAAAGCAGAGAGGGGAGGGGCTGGCTGGTTACAAAGAGAGGGGAACACTCATTCACCCCAGACATCCCCTCATCTGTCTATTGTTTTGTAACTATCCCAGAGAGCTTAATTGCTCTAAACTCAGTATGCATGCACATCCTAAGAGAGTGTGGCACACAAACCTGTTGTTTGCTTGTTAATGTTTAATCCTAAAACCTAACAATGTACATCTATCATGGTGGAAATGGAAAAACCAACTGGTTTCCAGATTCTATTCTACACACTGCTTAATCTTGATGTTATAGGGTATGAATCTTTCTAGCAAACTCTTGAAAACTATTATTTCAACCTTTTATTAAAGTTGCTACTGAATTGTATAGTGTTTAAAGATAGATTGCCTGCCCCCCCACCACCCAATGGTTGTCCCATAACAAATGTAGTGACATTTGTCAAGAGGTTTTCCTTTACCATTATGTGGCAAACGTCATCAAGCATAGGAGAGACACAAAGACCAAGGCAGCAGGTTGGCTAAGCAGTCTTACTTTATTTACTCATTATTCCGTGTTTTTTTGTGTGCTAATGGCACGGTCACAATGTGTTTAGATCTTCTTGCTGGTTCTTTTCAGCACGACTGAGCCCGCAATTGAGGTCTAAGCAGGGGGAAAATACACAAAACATTACTTGAACTGCCAAAATGTATTTTTCCTTCTCCCCTCTAATATACACCGTTTTCTGCAAAGTGCCACTTTTACTTACCTCAATCAGCTTTCCTCCGCTGATTTCAGATGTGTGGTGGTAGTTAGGGAATTTCGTGCTCAGCTTGCCCCCCTCCATTGTAACTGTGGCCTGAAATGGATGGACACAAATGCTATTTATTCATACTATAATTTGTTAAACCAACAATCTGTTTGTTTCATCTAGATTCTAGATTACAATACATGCATCTGAGTTCCCCTATTATAAATATTAATTGAACCTATATTTAACTAGGCAAGTCAGTTAAAAACAAACTCTTATTTTCAATGACGCGGCGCCCTACGGGACTCCCAATCACGGCTGGTTGGGATACAGCCTGGATTTGAACCAGGGTGTCTGTAGTGATGCCTCGAGCACTTAGACCGCTGCGCCACTCGGGAGCCCCCTAGACAATTTTTTACTACAGTGACTATATGAGACTTTTGTCTGAAGTACTATATTACAGAAGCTTACACAACAGACACCAGGATAGGATTTCTTTTGAAATGAATTCCTGATCTGAACTGACTGAAAGTTGTATGACACATCATAGAGATTTTTACCTTGAACTTTTTCCCTCCAATAGTCTCCATGTCACATTCCTGGTCAATGACAAACTTGTTGCTGATGGTCTTGTTTGTGGGATAGAGCTGGGACCATGAGAACACATTGCCTTTCTGCACCACCTCAGTAATGAGTTTGTAGTCACGACCCTTCTCAACGATGTCATCAGGGATGCCTTGGATTACAAGAAAATATGTAGTTAGACTAGGTGTAAATGAGGCAATTGTGAATCATATTCTCATGTCTGAGCACCATAGTTTGTCTATACTACTACTGCTAATCACCATTGAATGTGCAGTGATGTGAATACATCCATTTCAATATATTGCATAAACCAATTGAATTCAAGACAAAGACTAAGGCTTTCATAGGCTTACTATTACTTTATAAAGGTGGTTATTGAACTTGAATAAATGTCTTACCAAGGAGCTTGCAGAATTCATCGTATCCTTCCTGGGACTCAGTTTCCCATTTTCCAGCGAAGGCCATGGTGTACAGAAAGCAAAGGAGAGGTAAAGGAGAGGGAGAAGCAGTTCCAAGACCAGCAGGGAAGAGTCAGGTACTGAGTGACAACCTGTCCCTCTTTAAATAGACATGGCAACCATCTCCGCCCTTCTTTCATTACAATGGGTACATCACTACACCATAAACTTTTATGTTGCCATCAGAGAGTTGGTGACCATGGGGTCACTCACCTTTGGCACATAATCTACTACTGTATGTGGGGGAAAAAACACCTGATTATTAACAGTATTTCAATACTACATCAATGGCAACAGAGGACCAAAATGCCCTCAGAACAGAGGACATGATTGTTAGTCAACAGTGAATTACATGGTGAGTTTACAGTCTGCCTCAGTCTGGGACCTAAGGCTGCCATACATGACACAGGTTCTGAATCAACAACAGCTTCTCCTTGTCTGTTTAGTTATCCATTAGGAGTGTTGCCATGATCTCTATGACAGCTACAGAGCGTTACTCTGCATTTTCCACCCTTAACCAAAGATCCTATGATGAGACCAGACATAGAACTTGGCAGCAAACAATATCAGCTCATGGAGGACAGTAAGCTCGTTACACCACCGCCAAAACACCAGGGATAATCGTCAGGGGTGGACAGTCTGTTCGAGCACATTGGAAACACACATACACACACCTAGCCTCTGAGACCTTTCCAAAAAATGCACGCCCACAAATTCAGTATTCCACTTGTACATCAAACTTCCTACGGCTCCTATTTTTAGATGCTACTCAGTGCAAGTCACAGCACTTGCAAAAAACTATGCAGAAATACACACAACACATTTTCATATCAGCGCGTTTTTAAATTCAAAAGGCGTTGGTGAGGAAGCGACACATGCAGGTCAATACCCTTAAAGTCATAAGGGTTAAACCCCACTGCTCATCCAAGAACCTCTACTAAAGAGTATGCCTTTTCAAAATGCAAGCCACAAGACTGAATACATCTCACACTTTTGCATTTCTTGTAGCTCCAAATCTTGATGTGATTTAACTATGAAATTACACTGAGTGTACAAAACATTATGAACACCTGCTCTTTCCATGACAGACTGACCAGGTGAATGCTATGATCCCTTATTGGTGTCACTTGTTAAATCCACGTCAGTAGAAGAAGAAGAAGGGAAGGATACAGGTTAAATAAGGATTGAGACAATTGAGATATGGGTTGTGTATGTGTGCCATTCAGAGGTTGAATGGGAAAGACAAAATATTGAAGTGCCTTTGAACATGGTATGGTAGTAGGTACCAGGCACATTGGTTTGTCTCAAGAACTGCAACGCTGCTGGGTTTTTCACTGGGTATCAAGAATGGTCCACCACCCAAAGGACATCCAGCCAACTTGACACAAATCTGTGAAGCATTGGAGTCAACCTGGGTGCAACTCAATCTGGTCCAACTCAATATTAGGAAGGTGTTCTTAATGTTTTGTACACTCAGTGTATTTTCAACTAAATTATACAATCCAGTGGATGAGCTATGTAGTGCTTATGGCATGGGCAGAAAGTCACAGTAAATATTGTAGACATGCTTGATGAGATGGTGCCATACGTGTTGACATACTTGAATAACTTACAGTTGAAGTTGGAAGTTTACATACATCTTAGCCAAATACATTTAAACTCAGTTTTTCACAATTACTGATAATTAATCATAGTAAACATTTGTTTAAGTGTTCTATAGGATTGAGGTCAGGGCTTTGTGAGGGCCACTCCAATACCTTGACTTTGTTGTCCTTAAGCCATTTTGCCACAACTTTGGAAGTCTGCAAATGTATATATGAACTTTAACCCCTGAGGTCAACGTGTATATGAACTTTAACCCTTGAGGTCAACATATATGAACTGGTGACTGGGTGGAGGAACGTTCTCAGAAGAGGAAGAGTCGATGTTTATTGTCCATTTGGAAGACCCATTTTACGACTAAGCTTTAACTTCCTGACTGATGTCTTGAGATGTTGCTTCAATATATCCACTTAAATTTTCCTCCCTGATGATCTCATCTATTTTGTGAAGTGCACCAGTCCCTCCTGCAGCAAAGCACCCCCACAACATGATGCTGCCACTATCGCGCTTCACGGTTGGGATGGTGTTCTTCGGCTTGCAAGCTTCACCCTTTTTCCTCCAAACATAACGATGGTCATTATGGCCAAACAGTTCTATTTTTGTTTCATCAGACCAGAGGACATTTCTCCAAAAAGTATGATATTTGTCCCCGTGTGCAGTTGCAAACCGTAGTCTGGCTTTGTACGGCGGTTTTGGAGCAGTGGCTTCTTCCTTGCTGAGCAGCCGTTCAGGTTATCACAAGGTCCTTTGCTGTTGTTCTGGGATTGATTTGCACTTTTTGCACCAAAGTACATTCATCTCTAGAAAACAGAACGCGTCTTCTTCTTGAGCGGTATGATGGCTGCGTCGTCCCATGGTGTTTATACTTGCGTACTATTGTTTGTACAGATTAACATGGTACCTTCAGGCATTTGGAAATTGCTCCCAAGGATGAACCAGACTTGTGGAGGTCTTTTTTCTTAGGTCTTGGCTGATTTCTTTTGATTTTCCCATGATGTCAAGCAAAGAGGCACTGAGTTTGAAGGTAGGCCTTGAAATACATCCACAGGTACACCTCCAATTGACTCAAATGATGTCAATTAGCCTATCAGAAGCTTCTAAAGAGATATCATCATTTTCTGGAATTTTAAAGGCACAAGCTGTTTTAAGGCACAGTCAACTTAGTGAATGTAAACTTTTGACCCACTGGAATTGTGATACAGTGAATTTAGTGAAATAATCTGTCTGTAAACATTTGTTGGAAAAATGACTTGTGTCATGCACAAAGTAGATGTCCTTAACCGACTTGCCCAAACTATAGTTTGGAAGAAATTTGTGGAATGGTTGAAAAACGAGTTTTAATGACTCCAACCTAAGTGTATGTAAACTTTCGACTTCAACTGTATGTAATAAGATCCACATTTTTATATCTACCCTACTGTTGGCTACTATTTTTGATAGTTCATTGAATTACGTAATGCTCATCTAAATGTAAGAAAATGCTCATGTGAAATTCTTAAAAAATGTAAATGAATAAGTTTATTCGGGTATTGGTTACTCATTGACTCATACTGTATTACCTTTGATTTCAACACTTGAGTCGTTGTTGTACTATGCCAAGATAACACATAAAACTTTTTCATGATTATTTGCTCAACAGTGTCCTTCAGCACAGAGCTAAATCATTTTATTCTCCCCCGAGGGTTGAATCAGTTTGAAGAGTGTATAACACACTGAAACATCAACTTTTATAGTGCACCATACTACTTAAGTACCCCTTACCAATGACAAATGTCATACAATCTTTCTCTGTCAGAAGTCATTTTTGTAAGGTGATACTCGCAAAAGGGGTCTCTCTTATGGATAATCTCTAATTCACACAAAGGACACACGTAACACAAATGCTCTTCCTCAACTGAAAATGTGTTTCAGCTGCCTTGTCAAGTAAATACTATTATCTTCCATCCACCCCCATATAATATCCAATGGTATTTCCTGCTGAGATGCTTTGACAGTTCTTTTCAGAGTAACCACCTTAAGCTCAGGTCAAAAGTTCGCTATGAACACATTAGGCCTAGGAGTGTATGCTACAGGCCAAGATCTATATGAGGGGTGTATTTCAGACACTGCTGGTACTGCTGTAAAAATACTGTAAAGTATCCATTGAATAATATGGATAAGAGATATATAGCAATGCATTATATTTATAGAATTTATCCATTCAGATACAACTTTTATGCAGATGTAAACAGGATCCTCGTTTTTTGGATCCTATTTTTAGAAACTGTGGTATACATAGACCTACTGGTAAGCTTGGTTTCTAAAGGAAACAACTATAGTGTGAGAATGAAATAGCAATGTGCAATTGTGGCCTAAGACTTAAAGCCGTATAAAGCCTTGCACCAGACCAGTCAGCAATCGTGAAGCTGAAGGCTATGGCAAGCACCAAAGACATTAATTGTGCTTGTTGTTTTCGTCATTTGGACTGCTACTTAGATAGAGCTACAACCGGACGTTACTTTTTCGTAGCAGATTAGGAGAATTTAAGCAGCAGGTTAAGATAATTAACTTTATATGCATTTACTCTATAATCTTGCCTCATTTTTTTAACCTTTATTTTACTAGGCAAGTCAGTTAAGAACAAATTTTTATTTTCAATGACAGCCTAGGAACAGTGGGTTTAACTGCCTGTTCATGGTCAGAAAGACAGATTTGTACCTTGTCAGCTCAGGGATTCAAACTTGCAACCTTTCAGTTACTAGTCCAAAGCTCTAACCACTAGGCTACTCTGCCACCCCATATGAGACATAATGACACAGTTATACATAGTTTATACTTGTGAGTCCCCACCTGACGAATTTGAAGTGACTGATAAGTGTTAAATGCAATGCATTCAGTGTTGCCCAGACAATATGTTTGAAGGATAGGGATAGAACTAGAACCAAAGACAAAAGGTCCAAAATCAATATAGGCCTACTGTACATTTTTTAACATCTCTGCTTGAATCTCGCTGATGCTTGAAATACAATACAATATCGCCCCTTGTGGAAAAGGTTCACAAAAGGTTTATTTTTTTGCCTGTTACGTTAGGTTAAGGTTAGACAAAGGGAGCCAATTACAAAATTGTTTCCAGGGTTTCCTTTGAATGACGTGGATATTGACAACTCAACTACAACTTTATAGTTCGCTGGCCTATCAAGTGTTCCTGACTTTCAAGTGGGCGGGCTCTAGTGCTATCACAGGGAGAGGACGGGACCTGGCCGTAGAAGCAAAGCGGAAAGAAAATGGCGGCCGTGGCTGCGGAGCCAGGAGCTGTTGCGGTATCAACAACAACAGCGGGGGACTGTGGTGAGCTCGAACCGGTGCCAGCTGTGCCGGGGGGCAAACTCGACTCCGATGCAACGCAGCAGTACGCGCCAGTAATAGACCTTGTTCACCAACTCAAGGATGGGGATGCAGTTCAGGAATGCAGCCAGGTCCAAATGGAGCTATTGAGCAGGCCAGACCAAGAAGCCGCGGGAAAAGTCCTCGCTGCTTGTGCATTGGATGAACACATCGATACAGGATGTCTCATGGTCGGCTTAGAAAATACCGATAACCATTCTCGCGGGGACTATGGTTCGAAATACACAATGTCGAGGGCAGAACGTTTGAAACAATTTTTTTCGCCTAATGTTGATCCTGCAAACGAGCTCAGTAAGCACGAGCCCTACGCCTGCCATCAGAATAGCTCCATCTCCGATTCACAGCCATCGGTGGTCTTTTTGCATTCGTTCCCTGCGCATCCTGTGACTACGGAGGCTGGGCTGTCGTTGGCAGAGCCAGCAGAGCCCATGATCAATTACTATCAAAACACAGAATCAACCCAACCTACTATTATCGAGTGTGACTATAGAGCTTTAATTAAACCGTCCCACGAGGCTGAACTGGAGCCCGAATCAGCAGATAATGCTCTTTCTGGTACCGAGTACAAGGCCGAGTCTTTGGGAGATGCCTCTCTTGAACATCCCCAGTCCATAGAACACGTCGACTCTCTGTCAGTTCTAGAGACGGAGACACTCATTGGAACACCCATGGAGACTGGATACATTTATGACTTTTCGAGCATCACAAACCAGAACTCTCCGAGTCCCGAGCTTCCTGTAATGGCAGTGGGTCAGGTTGACTCCTCGGCAGAGCCTGGGGACTCGTGCTCACGACAGCGGAGTTTGGAAACGAACTTCCACGAGAGCGAGACGGTATTGAATCCCCCTCACTCCATGCCCGTTGCTGATACTGAGGAGGTACAGTCCGATTCAGTGGACAATCTGATACCTGGTTCTGAAGTTCGAGTATCTCTGGATCACATCATCGACGACGCACTGGTGGTGTCCTTTCGGTTAGGCGAGAAGATCTTCTCTGGGGTTCTGATGGACCTCTCTAAAAGGTATAGTATAATCCTTCTCGGAAATGTCTCTTGTATTTTAGTTTTACACCACATTTGTTTTTCTATGTAACTTCCTAAGACTTTTCTGTCCATTAGTTAACTTCTGGAAACACACCACATATTTTTTGTTTACTACTGACATCCACTGCACATTATGCACATACAAAATTACTCAACAATTCACACCTGAAAGATGTGGCGTGTCCTCATTCCGACTTGTCAGCTGTCAGTAAAGGACCTTGTTCTTTGCAAACCCCTGCCTCCTGAACTAAACTGATAGTTTTCTACATTTGCCAGGGGTCGAGGGGTCAAGCTAACATGGTGATCTCTAGTTTGACAGCGTATCACAAAAATACAGAGGAACTGCTCTTATCCCCAGTTATGTGGGCAGTGCTTTCGGTTTGTCATTTCAGTTTACAAAACTAAACTTGATGTTTCTATTTACAAAGTCCAGGTATATCACAGGTCAGCTGGAGAGGATGATCACATGCTCAGTCTGTAGTGTAAGGTCATACTAAGAAGAATGCTGCAGTTGGTAGAGTAGTCATGTAGCACTATGCCACCATCAACAACCCCTCTTTGGATTCTATCTAATAATGTCCTTCTTGCAATTTGCCACCTGTCTCATCAACACCTTTCCTCCAACCCTCCCTTTATCATCTGCAGGTGTAGATTTTGGGTCATAATTAAACTTGCTGACATGCCTGGGGACTATGTTGAACATCTTCATTATGTTTAGCAAATATGACATCTGCACACACAATCAACACCTTGTTGTGTTTAGTTTCCCCTCACAAGCTGCTTACAGCTCATTGTGTAGTTGCTCTTCAGGACTTCATATAATTTCAAGGTATTCTTCTGGTGTTATACCATATGCGCTATACCATATGCGCTATTAGCTTATCAATACATGGTAGAATATGCTATAACTTGGAAGCCACTTTAGTGTAAGTTGCTTTGATAAGAGCCTGAGCAGCAGTGATCCCAAGGACAATGGCCGGTTTATTACAATGACAAGATGGAGGCCACTCAAACCTTACTCCTTCATTTTCTACAGTACTGTAGATAATCAACACCATCCCCGCTCTACAAACAAGACTGAATTTTTAGATCCTCATTGTTGAGTCTAAGGGATTTGTTTATGGCTTTTGTTTTCCAACAGTCCCCTGAGTGCAGGCCTTGTGGCTGTGATTTGCCAGAGTGTGTTCCATAGCATAGGTCATATGGAATCATTGTTTTTCCTATTGGATATGTGCTCAAGATGAGAGATTAGTCGCTGTCTTCGATTCAGACTAACTCGCCTCTAGACATCGACCTGGTCCTAAAATGTCTACTCTACCCATCCCCGACTTGTGTGACAGGTGTATGCATCTGGAAAGATGGAAGTTAGGACAGGTGGGTGGAATTTCCACCCTATTGTTGCTATCAGAGGAAAAGTTGGAGCTGCTACCATATTGTATACTTATTAAATTATTTCAATTCAATGAAGTGCCAAGGAGAAAGGGCTTGCTGATGTTTCTGGACCAGGCCAACCTTTTACCTAGCTGACAGTCACCTGGTGTTGATTAGGAAGGAAAAGATGGTGGTTGTGTGTTAATGAAAGGTGTTGGTTGATAAGGAGGCTGCTGTGAGAAGCTGTGACGCAAAGGAAAGACAGTGGTGAGGAAAGGCATGTTCCCCTCTTTCTCTTGGCTGTTTCATTCATTGTGATTAGAGTGAGGCACTCACTAATCCTTAACTCTCCAGTGCAATTTTACAGTTGGTTTTGGCTGTCAGAGGAATCTGCATCTTTCTACAATTTCAAGGATGTTTATAAGTAGCAATGGAGGGGCTCATGGCCATATTAATGCAGGTATAGATGTAGACTACTTGCTTATGCGCAATTTCCATTGGAAAGAACCCATGAGCACCATCATGTGAAATTCACAGGAGCATGTCAAATGAAAGTTAAGTCTATATTTTGGGAAATTAAGGCATGGTTACATTTTCAAAAATGTTTAAATCATAAAGGCATATGGAAAAAGGGGTCTTAGAAAACATCTACCCGATAAAGTCTTAAGCTATCAAAAATACATCAAAACAAAATGTTGATGTAAAAACCCTGCCAACTAATATCAACGCTTATATTTAGTTTTGGAGAAATGGTTTACCTTTGGCAAGTTTAAGAAATGTTGCCTTGTAATTCCATTACAAAAAATGCACATTTAAGATATTTTGTAATTTTGGATAATGAAAGTTCACAGAAGTAACAAGTAATGGTAAACCTACCAATTAGTATTTTACTGATATCGATTTTGTTTATGAATTAAGTCATTCAAATTGGTAACGTATTTACAAAAATATATGTAACGTAATTAATGGCAAATTAATTGGCTACGATAGGAAATCATAATAGTCACAAATCACAGTTGGGTCACCTGCTACTGTCCTCTCTTCCACTGGCATTATAACAGTTTTCTTTCTCCTTCTGTCGTCTGGTGGTCAAACCAAGAGTGTTATAACAGTGAGTCTGGACAGCCCGTGCCTCTCCCTTTTTCCTCGCTCTCTGCCCTTCTCTCTTACTCTCCAGTTAATGTTACCTCTCCCAGCTCTTACTGACACCTACCCATGAGCCCCTTGTAACCAGCTTCCTAACCCATTAAGCACCGATCAACACCGGATGTTGAAAAGTAGTTAAAATTTGGTCAGTCCACCCTGACCTTGATGGTAATGTCCACAGACTGACTGGACCAATCGTAGACATATGTTTCACAAGTTTGGATAGTACAGTGATTAGAGATCACAATACAGCACAGTAGAATACAGTCCAATACAGTAAAGTATAGTATTGTACTCTACTGAACTTTATTGCACTCTACTGAAGCCTACTCTGCTGTTTTGTACTGCAATGTACTCTACTGTGCTCTGCTGTGCTGTGATGTCCAAACTTGTTAAACACGAGAATCAGGGGTCACGTTAATAGTTCAGAAATCTGCATTTTCAAAATGCAGCCCATCAAAAATAATCTGCTTTTAAAACCATATCACCTGTGTTTTATATTGGCAGTCAAGTGTTTTGCTTCAATAGAGTAATCGGGGATGTGCAACTATAGTTTTCGTTCACAGAAAATACATTCGTGCAGAAAATGGCTTCATTTTCATCAGGTGACAAAAGAAGTGCAAAGCTATTTGGCTAGCAGTCATAAGTAAAATGAGTGTACAACGAAAAATTATTTTTTTTTCAAAAATGATGCATGGCCATTTCTATAGAAAGAATTTAGCCAGCTACAGTTCCTAATGTTTTGCTTGATGTTAATCTTGCATTTTACCAGAGGCTACACTGAGAAAAGTACCAGAGAAAAGTAGCTACACATCGGTCAGCGCTGTCTGCTGATAGAATGCCCATTTGTGAATTCTCTTCCAAGTGGAGAAGTGCAACTGAATCAGAGGTGGAGAAGTGCAACTGAAGCTCAAAATGAGTCTGATGCCAAGGAGAAATTACAATATGAAGCATTTTAGATCAGCATTTACAAAACACAGCAAAATAACGTAAGAAATAGGCCTATCTTTTTTAGTGCGACCCCTGAGAATAACATTCATATCCATAATTATGCATTTCTGGGTATTACAGATCAGGGACCCATGATGTAATTAATTTACCGGGCGTAAATCCACTTCACTTATAGACATCTTTGAAACGGGTTTGCATAAAATTCTGATGGAGATTTTACCTAAATTCCATTACCGAAGTTTGCATCTGCATCTATCCACTAAATTTGTTTTTGTAATATTGTCAGTGGAAATTGTTAAGTTGTCCTTCTGCATAGACTTATGGTTCATTAAACTTTGAAATCAATGGTTTTTGTTTGGCATACATTTTAAAGTGGAAAAAATGGAATCAAAGCATCATTCCGTTAACATGGAATTGCCCTAATGTAACTGCCAGAGAAACAATACATTTTGAATCGCACACATCCCCTCCCATTTAAAGAGATTGAAAGTTTGAATGTAGGCAGTAATTGAGTACAAGAATCCCAAACCTCCACTTTTAATATTATGCCCCCCAAAGGCCGTAGCTTGCCGTAGCATTGTCCAGTTTTACTTTTAGCTCTGGACAGTACAAATACTACGTGGCCTGCGTTTTCAGTTTCCATAACTTTATAAAACCAGACACATTTAACAGTTAGGCTATTGATTACAGTGCATTCTGGAAAGTATTCAGACCCCTTCACCTTTTCCACATTTTATTACATTGTAGCCTTATTCTAAATTGGATGAAATAAAAGCACTCAAATCTACACACAATACCCCATAATGACAAAGCAAAAACAGGTTTAGAAATGTGCAAAATTATTTAAAAAAAAATACATACCTTATTTACATAAGAATTCGGACCGTTTGCTATGAGACTCAGTTGAGCTCAGGTGCATCCTGTTTCCATTGATCATCCTTGATGTTTCTACAACTTGATTGGTCCACCTGTGGTAAATTCAATTGATTGGACATGATTTGGAAAGGCACACACCTGTCTATATAAGGTCCCACAGTTGACAGTGTATGTCAGAGCAAAAACCAAGCCATGAGGTCGAAGGAATTGTCCGTAGAGCTCCGAGACAGGAATGTGTCGAGGCACAGATCTGGGGAAGGGTACAAAAGAAATTCTGCAGCATTGAAGGTCCCCAAGAACACAGTGGTCTCTATCATTATTAAATGGAAGAAGTTTGGAACCACCAAGACTCTTCCTAGAGCTGGCCACCCAGCCAAACTGAGCAATTGGGGGAGAAGGGCCTTGGTCAGGGAGGTGACCAGCAAATCAGGCCTTTATGGTAGAGTGGCAGGACAGAAACCACTCCTCAGTAAAAGGCACATGACAGCCCGCTTGGAGTTTGCCAAAACGCACCTAAGGTACTCTGACCATGAGAAACAAGATTCTCTGGTCTGATGAAATCAAGTTTGAGTTCTTTGGCCTGAATGCCAAGCGTCTCGTCTGGTGGAAACCTGGCACCAGCCTGTGGGAGTGGGGATGTTTTTCAGCGGCAGCGACTACGAGACTAGTCAGGATCAAGGGAAAGATGAACGGAGCAAAGTACAGAGAGATTCTTGATAACCTGCTCAGAACCTCACACTGGGGAGAAGATTCACCTTCCAACGAGACAACGACCCTAAGCACACAGCCAAGACAATGCAGGAGTGTCTTCAGGGGCATGTTTCGGAATGTCCTTGAGTGGCCCTGCCAGAGCCCTGACTTGACGCCGAGATTCCTGAAAATAGCTGTGCAGCGACTCTCCTCATTCAACCTGACAGCGTTTGAGAGGATCTGCAGAGAAGAATGGGAGAAACTTCCCAAGTGCATGTGTGCCAAACTTGTAGCGTCATACCCAAGAACACTCGAGACTGTAATTTTCTAAAATAAATGTGTAAACATTTATGAAAAACATTTTTTTCTTTGCCATTATAGGGTATTGTGTGTAGATTGAGGGGGGGGGGGGTATTAAATCAATTTTAGAGCAAGGCTGTAACATAACATAAAATGTGGAAAAAGTGAAAGGGTCTGAATAGTTCCCAAATGCACTGTATGTCACGTCCTCTGCATCCATTTTGCTCTCACGTGTTCGGAGTTTATTATAACCAATTTATTGATGCGATTATGATTTGCTATAGGTCAGGCCCCATTGGTCATGTGCATGCGATGCATACATGTGTCACAAAAAACGCAAGGGTTGCGGGAATGTTTTTCCTAAACAAATGAGGTATTTTGGTAACAGAACTTTTAAGTAAGAAATGGCAAATTATGTTGCAGCTTCAGCAACACGGACAGCACGTGTTTGTAGTGGTTTACTGCATCAGGGTAGAGCGAGAGAGACACCGGGTGCTAGTCACGGTCGCTCACTGTCTTCTTTTTTTTTTTTTTTTTTTTTACAACGCTGCAAGCCCGAGTACAATCAAATCAATTGAGGTTGGACTCCCTCTAGTAATTTCTGTCTTCATTATTTAATCAAACAGTGTGCTTAAAGCATCAGACAAGCTCAGTGCATATATTTGATTTGATTAACACACATAGGATGTGTCTACATGTGCAAAAATACATGTTTAAACATTTCGACCAATTGGTCGAAAGAACAGTCTGTCGACCAACATTTTTGCTATTGTTGGGGACAGCCCTAAGGTACAATTGGGGACAGCCCCAAGGTACAGAAATGTGAAAGATCCTACTTTTGCATATTTGGGTATTTTTCTACACATTGGTAATTTTTTGTAATAAGCTCCGCCCCCAAACAAGACCTCATTTAGTTGGTCCGGACCAGACCAAATCTGAAACAATCATAGATGTCTTAGTTTCACAAGTTTGGACGTCACAGTAGAGTTCAGTATAGGGCCCATACCCCAAAAGCATCTTAAGGCAAAGTTCATCGTTATAACCTTCATAAGAGCATCTTTACATTTCAGAGCTGTTTCCCAAAACATCTTTATTGACGTTGCACTTGCTTGACAAATACAAAATATTCTTGCTCTTATCCATAAGAATCCGCACTGTGTATGCTAGCTGTTTGATAGAGCGCACATGCGAAGACCAGAGTAGGCACATTTGCTATTTAACGCAACAGTTTGTTACAAAACTATTGGTAGATTTGAAAATGCGATGTAAACACACTGAACTTTAGATTTGTATTCGGTACATGAAAACTTAAGCAAAAAAAACAAACATTTTGTGTGCTCTACGTCATCACGCACTGATTTTTGGATGGGTAAATGTGCAATATTTTCTAATGTCGCCAGTTGGATGGAAACCTAGCTATTGATCCATTGTTTTGTTCTCCAAAGGGGAGGAAGGGTGGTCCAGTAGAGTTAGCATTTGGTCCAGTAGAGTTAGCATTTGGTCCAGTAGCATTAGCATGATAAATCTTGTCCTGTATTTGCGCTTGATGCAGCATAGGCACACATTTACCCAAGGCCATCTATCTCTGTATAGCTCTGTCATCTCCCATGTAACATGGGGATTATTTTAAGAGGTGTTCTGGTAGGAAACAGTTTCTAGGCTGAGATATCATATGCAGTACACTAACTCAACTAGGTCTATGTAGTGGTAGTTGAACCACTTGACATATAGTATCTGGATAATGTTCAGTAGGGTCGGCAGTTTTAAAGATTTTGGTTGAGCTGAAGTTGTCAAGGTGTATAGGGGTTCTTCTGAGGTAAAAATAAATATATATACAGTGCCTTGCGAAAGTATTCGGCCCCCTTGAACTTTGCGAACTTTTGCCACATTTCAGGCTTCAAACATAAAGATATAAAACTGTATTTTTTTTGTGAAGAATCAACAACAAGTGGGACACAATCATGAAGTGGAACGACATTTATTGGATATTTCAAACTTTTTTAACAAATCAAAAACTGAAAAATTGGGCGTGCAAAATTATTCACATCTCCACACCTCCTGGAATTTAATTTTGAGGAAAACACAGTCAAATAGAGAAAACAAGACAGGCAGCGCAATTCAGATTTTTCTTCACTACTTGGTCTGTTGACCGATCAGATCAGGTCTGAAAAATATCTGATGTGAAAAGATCTGTGATTGGTCAAAAGACCAATTAGTGTAAACTTCACTTGTATCTGCCGTATTAAAACATTAGTGAATTAAGCTGGAGGGTGAGCATTAATATTGTAAACAAGGATAGTTTTTTCCCTTTGTTTGTAGGGCCTTGTGCACTCTAGTTAGCTATGGTGATGTTGTGTTTTAGGCCGTGGGAGCTTCTTTGATCTTTTGCAACACTAATTTAATATTTCCTCTTTGAATGTTCAGGTTTTAATTGATTTAGATTGATTTCCTAAATGTACAATGTAGGCCTAAATGAGAAACATCTTGAATTAGCATGAAATCTTTGACGAATACAAGACAAAAAACAAGTTTAGAGTTGAGTTTTTATAGTTATCCACAGTTTCTAAATCCTCATTCTCTCTTCTCAGGTTTGGACCCTATGGAATTCCAATCACTGTGTTCCCAAAGAGAGAATACAAGGATAAACCTGAATCTATGCAGCTAAAGACAGAACCATTCCAGCCAGAGAAGGTGGAAATGCCAGTTCAGGAAGATCCTGACAGCCAAGTTGTCGCAATCCCCGAACCAAACCCTGACCCCCAGCCTAAGCCTAACCCATGGACTTCAAAACCTCCACCACTGTTTCAGGAGGGAGCCCCTTACCCTCCGCCATTGTTCATCAGGGACACCTACAACCAGTCGTTACCTCAGCCGCCCCCCCGCAAGATCAAGCGGCCCAAGCGCAGGCTGTATCGCGAGGAGCCCACCTCTATCATGAACGCCATCAAGTTGCGGCCCCGCCAGGTGCTCTGTGACAAGTGCAAGGGGACTGTCATGACCGTGGACAAGAGGGAGCCACGTAGAGGCCCTGTGTCGGACTCTAGGGGCGAGGACGCCAAGCGGAGACGCAACGACAGTGCAGCTACTGTCAGCAAGCGGCCACGTAATGACTCTCGCTCTGAGGAGAAGCGCCATGCTGCTGAGGCGTCTAAACGGCAGGCCTCAGGGATTCGAGTCTCCTCTTCCTCTTCTCTGGGCCAGGTGAAGGCCGGAGCTGGAGGCAACAGGGTTCTGAGGACAACAACCACCACAACAACATCACCGGTCAACAGCAGCTCCAGAGTCCAACTCAATGCCAAGAAAGTGCTTCAGAGCAAAAATGTTGATCACTCCAAGGCAAGGGAGGTGCTGAAACTGGCCAAGGCGCAGAAGAGGCAGAGAGAGACTACAGTGGTCACTGGCAGCAGTGGCAACGCCAAGACGATGACGAGGGCCGCTGCCCTGCAGGAGGCCCACGCCCACCAGAAGGTCCACTTCACCCGGCGGCTGCAGCAGATCAGCGGGGTGGGACCAAGCAACGCCACCCCTCTGCCACCCAGGATGCGCATCAAGCCCCAAAGGTACCGTAATGAAGAGAATGACTCTTCTACATGTAAGCCGCCTTGCCTCGAGAAAGTGCCGGGAAGTGGCCGTTTGTCCCCTCCAAAGCCAGGCGCGCCCCGCTGCACCTCCACGCGCTCCTCCTCCTCCTCCTGCTCCACAGGCGAGGCCACTCTAGACCAGGGTCTAGATAAAGGGCCAGAACCTGAGCTCAGTCCTCAGACCCAATCCCAGACCCAAGTGGAACCCCTCACAGCCACGGAGCACAGCGACCCCAAGGTGGAGCCAGAGGAGCAGGGGGGGCGGGAGGAGAGGCGGGAGACGCGCGGCAGCAAGGCTGGCAACCTTGTGGTGTACATGACCCTTAACCCCAGCCAGCCTGACTCCTCTAATACCTCCATGTGCAGCGTTGATAGTGCAGATGACTTAAAATCTTCAAACTCAGAGTGTAGCTCCACCGAGACCTTTGACTTTCCCCCTCCCGGTGATTTGCACTCGCCCCCCGCCCCCGGCACATCCTCCGCAGTCACTGACCCCTCGCCAGCACCTACGGAAGAGAAAACCCCTCGTAAATCTCAGAAAGTGTTTTCCAAAAATGTGTCTAAGTGTGTCTCTCTGGACGGCAGGAGCATTTGCGTAGGGGACATTGTTTGGGCCAAAATATATGGTTTTCCTTGGTGGCCAGCCCGCGTCTTAGGCATCCAGATCAGCCGCAAAGATAATGGGCTCTTAGTCAGGCAGGAGGCCCGTGTCGCCTGGTTCGGTTCACCCACCACCTCCTTCCTGGCACTTGCACAGGTCGCCCCCTTTCTAGAAAGCTTCCAGTCACGCTTCGACAAGAAGAGAAAGGGCTTGTACCGTAAAGCCATCACAGAGGCAGCCAAGGCTGCCAAGCAGCTCACTCCTGAGGTTCGCGCATTGCTTACGCAATTCGAGACGTGAGGTGGTGTGCTTTGGGGAAAAGGAAAGGTAGGCAAACATGGTCCCCTTCCCCTCCTAGTCACCTACCATGTCCCTTCACCTTCCTGAGAGAAAGAAACTAAATATTTCAGGCCAGACAACCAGGACTCCTCTTTTTTTTCTATAATCAAAAAGGGACTGAATGGGTTGGGGTTATACACACTACTGCATATATAAAAATGGCAGCGTTTATTTTATTTTATCATCCTTCTCAAATTTCACTTATTTATCCAAACTGGTGGAAATCTGGTAATTTCATTTAACTTTTTTTTTTTTTTACAGAATGGTTGGTGATGGAAATATTCACCTTATCTTGAGGCCTTTAAGTTTCACTCACTGTTCAAAGAAACTCATGTCATGTTCTAACACCATGGTTCATAGGTTTTCTTAATTGGCTGCCAATTGTCAAAATCTTAAGAGACAAAAAGAGTAGTTCTTTCAGTCTATGCAACAAGCGGTTCAGTTTCAGGTACTGTGAACGGAAAGTTACAGGATCTGAGCAGCAGTAAATATGATGTATCTGTGCTGGTTGAAGACATGTACTGTAGCTGTGATTTGACGAGGAAGTGGACCCTTGTGGATTTGAAGAGCGAGCAGTTATAGGGGCTTAGGTACCTGCTGTATCTCAGACACAGTCAGAGCTGACTGGCTGTGGGAACTGGCTGCCGGGCCGGTAAGCTCTTGATCACCGTGTGGCACACTGCCAGCCAGGGCTTTCCAGACAGTTGAGCTGGGCTTGTGAGGATGTGCCTGTAAGCCAAAGTCACCTCAAGTGCCGGTGAGAGGAGGATGGTGCCCTGTTTCTAATCCTCTCTGAAAACAGAGATGGTTACAGGGCAGTAGATACTGTACTGAGAGCGTGCCCGCTCAACCGGGCAGTGGGCACATCCACCCCCCTCATACCTGTCCAGTCCCTTTGGGCCACCTCACTTCTCCCCCGTTCTCTCTCATCTGACTCTGTCCTGTGTAGTCTCTATACCTTGTGCTCCTCAGTTAACCAAGACTGTTTTATTACTCTCTGGTCTTCCTATCTAGCTCCGTGATTTTGCATGCTGTTATACATAGAATGATACCCAATTTGTTTTAAAATCACTGATTTGAATTGTCTGCACATCGGGACATTTTAAACAAAGATGTTTGTTGATGGAGCGACGGCGTACTATGAAAATGATAAAACCAACTAGCATTGACAGAGGGAAGCCATTTTAGTTACTCCTCTCATATACGTGTGGTATGGCACGTTACAGGGATGAACTATTTTTGCTGTTATTTTCTACAACTTTTACTATGGGTTTGCCATGTCTTGTTGACTTGTACAAGTAGTTCAGTGATTTCTCAGAGTTCTCAGTGTTCAGCTGTTACTCAACCCTGTTTGAGTTGGAATGTGTTTGACTTTATTTGGTGCTCCTGAACTCAACCTTCTATCACTTCACTGCTTGGCTAATCTGATACGACTGCAAATCCTAATTTTATGTATTATGTACAGTACAATCTGTATCAAATTATTTTTAGTGGATTTTTATGATGAATAATGGAAAAAAGGCTTTTTTTTGTTTGGCTGAAGTTGGGGGAGGGTTGTGAGGAAGGGTTACCTCACCAGTTCTGATCTCTACCAGTTCTGTTCACTTCAGATTTGACAATTTCATTACCAATGACAAATTACATTTCCTAAAGATGTTTCTTCATTTACCTGCCTACATACCTATCCACCAGGGACATACATCGCCTCACCTTTGCCCTTTTGGCCCCGAACAGGTAGAGATCAGAGGCTTATTGCTCGGTAGAGTACACTGACCTGACCGTTGTTACAAGCAGAGACGAAGTGTATAATGACGGGTTGGCTCTGTTTCTTCTATTTCGGACATCATCTGTTTGCAGATCAGAGAATGCTGTTGGAAAAAGTAACAGTTGAAGAACACTTGTGTAAATGTTTTTCTGATGTTTTTAAAAGGTATTATAAATAAAATGTCAACTTCAAGAATCTTACACCTAGTTGTCTTCATTTTAGTGCTCCTACTTCCATTAACACCTACAAATCCAATGCCATTTATAAGGCTTCAGTTTCACCTTGAAACAAGCTGGAATAAAAACATTGGTCATTTGGAATTTGAGATATTTCTATTGTCCCCCTCGTACTAAAATGGGGGCTTTTTAAGTTGACAATGACCATGCCTTTTAAATTGTGGCTTGTGGTCTTATAATAGCTGCCATTAACTGCAAATGTTTGTGGGGCTTTTATGAAATAGCAGACCTGTAGAAAACTACTTGCCAGTCAAGCCCCTGTTTACCACTTGAGGCTATTGGTACATTAACAATAATGAGAGGAAATGCCTGAATGTTGAGATTTTGGGGGGGAGTAAAATCATTCCTTTTATTGAACAGATTTTCTTACCTGCAAACAGATCTAGGACATTGACATCATATGCTAATAGAAGCCATTGTTCAATGGCTGTCAGTCAGTGTATCTGAAGCAATGCATCTTTGAATGGCATTGTAGAATTTAACATTTCGGAGGAGTTTGATGGTTCCGTCCTCTAATTGTTTGTAAATGAAATAGTACTGAGAAGTAATGTTTTGGTTTGAAATACAAATGAAAAGGCTACTTACCTTCCGAATATTGAGTTGCACCCCCGTTTGCCCTAAGATCAGCCTGAATATGTCATGGAATGGACTACAAGGTGTTGAAAGCATTCTATAGGGATGCTGGCCCATGTTGATGCCAATAATTCCCACAGTTGTCAAGTTGGCTGGATATCCTTTGGGTGGTAAGACAGTTCTTGATGCACACAGGAAACTGTTGAGCGTGAAAAACTCAGCACTGTTGCAGTTCTTGATACATGCAAACCGGTGCGCCCGGCATCTACTATCGTACCCCATTCGAAGGCACTTAAATATTTTGTCTTTCAGATTCACCCTCTGAATGGCACAAATCCATCTGTCCACCTGTCTCCTCTCCTTTATCTACAGTAATTGAAGTGGATTAAACCGGTAACATCAATAAGAGATAATTGCGTTCACTTGGTCAGTCTGGCATGGAAAGGGCAGGTGTTCCTAATGTTTTGTACATTCAGTGTATATATATCCATGTCCGGGAGCAGCATACACATAACATTACGTAAATCAAGGAGCTGATCCACAGAGCAGCAGCATTTCAAGGTAAACTAGGTTAAATCTCAAAACATTTGAATGATCAGTGGATCAGTGCACGCCAGACCAGCAAACTGCTGAAAAAGTTATCACAGATCACGATGACTCGTTTGTGATGTCTATCTCGGTTGTACCACTGTCAATCAGACACTTGCTAGGCTGAGGCATCCGTGCAGCAGAACTCAGGTATAGATCTCTCATTGAGAGACATACAGGACCCCTCCCAAAATGCATTAGAGGTGCCATTGAGCCCAAAAATGGTGCTGTTGCAACATGAACAATGCACCGTTAAGGTTTATTCCTGATTTCACTCAAGATCACTGGAGGCCCCTCGAAAAATGTTGTGTTGTTGGCTAACTAATGTGCACTGACCTACAGCCTTTTATTCAATGAACATTTTAGTATTCGTAGGAGTGCCCTTCCTGTCATGTACGCTGACGTTTCCAATGTCTCAGTGCTTTGATGAAAAAGCTTTTTTAATGGCATGCACTAAAACCTATTGAATCTGCTTTGTTGAAGCCAAATACAGAAAGAGCATGCCCTCTGATTTGGATGAAAAGATCCCTGATGTGTTCATGTCTCTCTCTGTCTTCTCTTCCAGTGCTACAACGCTGAAGGGCTGCTGATGGGTCCTTTACACTGCCAGACGGAAGGATATGTCCAGAATTGGAGACGTCATCGATATAATTATTTTTATTTAAGTATCGGAAGAAGGAACATTTATATATTTATAATGAATTGCAGACCTACTCCACCTCTGGGCCTGTCCATCATGCTGAATACCATTTGATTTCTTTGAGCAGGCGTCCATGTCCACAAGCATGTGACCTTAGTTTGAGTGAGGACATCTGCAGAGTCGACGAGCACTCTGACCATTATAGATATCTAGTACATTTGTATTACATACATGTTGACAGGACACAGGATTTTGCAGGGTTTTTAGTATGTTCAGTGATCTTGAAATGCAAAGACAAAAAAATGAATAAAAACAATACTATGTAAAACATTTATATTAATGCAATAAAGATTGCATGTGCTATGCTATTACAGTGCATTTGCAGAAGGCTGTGCTTTGTTGTGTTGAAGCAGTCTTGAAAAAGAATACTGGTGTCTCAAGCCCTGTTTATACCTGGTGCTAACATGCCTAACGTGTGTCCCGATCCTGTCCACAGTCTGATTGTGCCCACATTTGAAGTGAAGTGATTGTGATCAGATCTTCCTGACCACCTCAGGAGGTAGTCAGGGACACGTATCTGGATTATCAAACATTTTAAATCGTCCCTCTTGACTCGAGGCAATATTTGTTTTATTTATCCCTTTTTCTCCCCAAATTGGTATCCAATATCCAATTGGTAGTTACAGTCTTGTCCCATTGTCGCAACTCCCGTACGGATTTGGAAGAGGCAAACCAGGATCTCTAATGGCACAGCGAGCACTGCGGCGCAGTGCTTTAGTCCACAGCGCCACCCAGCAATATTTGTGTTAACATAAAATAAGAATTAGCATTAATATGCTGAATTATACCTTTTTTGAGAAAGGTGATTGGGAGGATTATAGAACCCGTGACCTTCTGGTCCCTTGCCATATCCATTGTACCAGCAGGGGGATGGTACTAGCCCAGTCTTGTCACATATTTAAAGCTGTTCAGCCAGAAAGTTAGTAGATTAGAAATGTGATAAATTGAAAATGTTGGTTAAATTTAAAAAAAAGAAGTCGCAACTGGGATTCGAACTGGCAACCTTGCGGGTCGCAACCAATGATATATATATCTATATACACACACACGTACGTGTATTTTTTCTTAATGTCTACATTTGTTTAATTCTATTACAGACACCTTAATGCATACTTTCAAATTATATGTGAGCTGAACATACGTTTTAAATTTTTTATATTTAAAGTACTTATGTCCCCACTACAACAACAAAATACTTAAATCAATGTAATTTTGTCCTTGAAAACAATAATAAGTAATTGAAATACTGTAGAATTACATTAATTCCTATTGAGGATTGCTTCTTCTGAGTTCCAATATGGCCGACCAATGGGTTCTAAGCCTCTCATCGACCAATACATAGCATCAGCAATCTAACGTTCATATACATCATTTGTTGCAACCCGCATTTAACGCCCTCCATCCTACCTCCCTAAGGGCCTTTTTTTTCTGTTGCTCTCACCTGTAACTCCAACCACTGATATTCTAAGCTTTGCCCACTGAGCATTAGGCCTAGATTAAAACAGATCAAGCAATAGCTGACACCGAGACTCTTCCTAGAGCTGTCCGCCCATTCCACACTGAGCAATTGGGTTTGAAGGGCCTTGGTCAGGAGCTGACCAAGAACCCGATGGCCACTCTGAAAGAGCTCCAGAGTTCCTCTGTGGAGATAGGAGAACCTTCCAGGACAACTATGTCTCCAGCCCTCCACCAATCAGGCCTTTATGGTAGAGTGGCCAGACGGAAGCCACTCCTCAGTAAAAGGCACATGACAGCCCGTTTGAAGTTTGCCAAAAGGCACCTAAAGGACTCAGACCAATGAGAAACAAGATTCTCTGGTCTGATGAAACTCCCGATCGAACATCTCTGGAGAGACCTGAAAACAGCTGTGCAGCGACACTCCCCATCCATCCTGAGTTTAATTCTAGTTTAAGTTGAATCTACATAAAGTTCTTCAAACATGCAGTCAATATGCTGTTCTGACCTTGTTCTGACCTTGTGTGCAAAGTCAAATGGCACGGACAAATCAATACGAATAGATATGTTCTCTCAGCAATGGAACCAAAAGCGCAAATACGGACAGCATGGGAAATGAGAAGTGCAGAGCTTGAGAGGATCTGTAGAGAAGAATGGGAAACTCCCCAAATACAGGTGTGCCAAGCTTGTAGCGTCATAGCCAAGAAGACGAGGCTGTAATTGCTGATAAAGGTGCTTCAACAAAGTACTGAGTAAAGGGTCTGAATACTTAAGTAAATATGATGGCAAACATTTCGAAAAACCTGTTTTTACTTTGTCATTATGGTGTATTGTGAAGATTGATGAACGTAACAAAATGTGGAAAAGGTCAAGGGGTCTGAATACTTTCCAATCGCACTGTAGAAATGACACTCAAATTGAAAATCATTAAACAAAATAATGAGGATCAGCCTTATCAAGGTGTAGATTTACATCTCACAGTTCAGTGTTAGAAATGGTAAACAAGGCTGCATGGGATTTCTCTTAATGTGACTCCATTGCCAATGTCCACTTTAAGTATAATGCTGGGAACTGCTTGTGGATGTAACGCAGTTCCACCTCTTGACACCGTCAAAAGATCAGCTATGTGGATGTAGGAGGATCACCATAAGTTATTTTGATCGTCTACACCGGTCTAAAAATGTGGGCCCAATCAGAATGTGGACGATATCAGCACCAGGTATAAACGGGGCTTCAGTCTTCCCCAACCTTATACCAGCTCCTGTTGTTTCACAGTAAGCTACCCGCTGAGCTACAAGCAGCCTTAAAGAACAGGAGTTAGCTGAACAACTCCAAATGTCTAGACTGTTCCTGGGGAGATGCAGTACTTAGTGTGTAATCTACAATTGACTGGCAGAAACAGAAAATCAAAGATATCACGCTCCCTCAGTCAGGGTCCTGTAGGGCTCTATTCAATCGGCTTCACTGAAGCGTAAGAAATGTAAAGGTAATATCCTTATGAGCCGACATTATGCAGCGTTTAACGCGAATGCAGTCTCCACTAACGCGGGAACATTGCCTTTATATTTCAATCACGCTAACGCTGAAGCCCCCCTCATCCAGCAGATTATTTTGATGACATTTATGTGCAAATTTAAGCGTACATGTCATTTTCCTTGCCAGATGTCCCTATTCAGTCACTCTCTAGGGTTAAAACCACAATATTCCTCCCTGACTTTCCTCCTCACTTCAAGACAAGCAGAGCCAGTTGACTGGACCGATTGTGAGGTCACAGGCTGGATTGGGGATTCCCAAAGGGAAACAAACACATGGTCAAGTCAGTCAGGAGCAGCTGAAGAGAGCCACAGTGACTGAATCAGCTGTGACTCATCTCTCGCCATCTCGTGTACATGTATGCGTTTTGATACAATCTATTAATGTCTTGACTTAACAGACTGGTGGATGTGGGAAATCCTGTTTTGTAATTACTGTATATCTCCTAAAATCAGTAAATCTGCTTTTTGCCTTTGTACTTGGTGTTTTTCAATATTGTACTGTAATTCACCATGACACCAATATGCATATCCTCTGAATATATAAGCCAATGGAAAAGGCATACACAGAGTAGTTCATCTTTTCAACACAATTTAACAACTACACTCTGGCCCTGTACACACTGAGGTTGTACAACTGATGTACAACCCATTTGACAAAAAGGTGTGATACCACAGATATTCTCCAGAAGTTGTCAAATGTGTTGTACATCAGTATAACGTTTATGGGGTCAATGACACTTTCAATCCTCACATTCCGACATCAAAGAAGTGGCAAAGGAAATAGCGCCATATAAAAACAAGGACAACGCAGCAAAGTAACAGTCATTGATCATTTAATGGCTATACCCTTAGGAAACACAGTTGACTGTTAAGACAGTACACTCTCACACACACACACAAATGCACACACAATAACATCTTATTTAACCACGAAATACTAATTTGTCGTGTGGATTTCAAACGGATCCCACTCAGACTTCTGACACACCAGTGGAGGGTCCTGAGTGTCAGTGTCTTAGCTCTGGGGATGGAAGGCCAGCCAGGTGTGACAGCTCTCAGACTGGCTTGTCATGCTGTTATCTGTTGTTGTTATTTGGACTCTGAACAAAGTTGACGGAGTAGGATCCAGTGCCTGTATCCTGGTTCACTTGGAAGTTTGAAGTGGACAGGCCAAAAGGCCGTAGGAACATATTGCCCAAGTCCTTCAGCTTGCCTATGGTCAAACAAACAGGTAGGGTAAGGCAAAATACATGAAGGCTAAATTATGACAAAAATTGTGATGAAAACAATAAAATGACCAATAACATATGAAAACATTTCCATTTAGGTCCGTATTATTAAACAACCGTTCTCCTTCCTCCCAACACACTGCTTTTTGGTTTACCACTCCCAGCCTAGTGAGTAAACAGCTGGATCCATACAACATTATAGGTGACCATGATGGAACAGAACCACCCTAAAACTGCCACGGCATGTTGCGGCCACCCTCACTTGCGAACAATCTGATTTAACATATCACAGTGCACCGTTCATTGTTTCTTGCTGGTCAGTGAATGTACTTTAGTCTCTAGCCTTTTGAAACGTTCCCCTGGGGGTGCAATCTAATCTAGAAAAGCAGTAGATGAAAAATACAAAAAGGTCTCATACCCATCATCTCTTCCTTCAGCTTCTCATTTCGCTCGTGGATCTGTTGTGGAAGCCGCTGTATGGAGGAGAGAGAAAGAGAGTCAGTCAGTCAAGGTGGCTGGTTACTATTCTGTGGCCCCAACATTTCACACACACAACAGTGCACATCAGATATGATTTAGCTCCCTCTGATCTCACTACCTTGACCTGTTTGGATTAGAACGTCAAGGACATGGTGTTACTACTTTACCCCCTGGTTGTCTTGACAACATCACTGTGGTGGGACTATTGCATTAACCCCTGGACTAGAGCTAGTAACCTCAGATGTAGTGGGAAAGGGGGATACCTAGTCAGTTGTACAACTGAACACCAACTGAAATGTGTCTTCCGCATTTAACCAGAGGTGCGGGGGGCTGCCTTAATCAACATCCACATCTTCGGCACCCGGGGAACCTGCCTTGCTCAGGGGCAGAACGACAGATTTTACCTTGTCAGCTCGGGGATTTGATCCAGCAACCTTTCGGTTACTGGCCCAATGCTCTAACCACTAGGCCGCCCCACAGGTTTTTCCCCTCAATCCATCACAGTAATATCTCATTATCCACCTCAGAAGGACCCCTTTTCTTTGCTTTGTAATTATTGGCATATTATGTCTAGGGTGCTGGTCTATACAGCATGCTTCCAATGACATACAGTGCCTTCAGAAAGTATTCACACCCCTTAACTTTTCCACATTTTGTTGTGTTTGAATCGGAATTTAAAATGGATTCAATTGAGATTTCTCCTCACTGGCCTACAGTGCATTCGGAAAGTATTCATACCCCTGGACTATTTCTACATTTTTTTACATTACAGCCTTATTCTAAAATGGATTAAATTGCTTCCCCCCCTCAATCTACACACAATATCCCCTAACGACAAACCAATAACAGGTTAAGATATTTTTGCAAATGTATTACAAAACTGAAATATCACATTTTCATAAGTATTCAGACCTTTTACTGAGTACTTTGTTGAAGCACCTTTGGCAGCGATCACAGCCTTGAGTCTTCTTGGGTATGACGCTATAAGCTTGGCACACCTGTATTTGGGGAGTTTCTCCCATTCTTCTCTGCAGATCTTCTCAAGCTCTGTCAGCTTGAATGGGGATCGTCGCTGCACAGCTATTTTCAGGTCTCTCCGGGCTCTGGCACTCAAGGACATTCAGAGACTTGTCCCTAAGCCACTCCTGCATTGTCATGGCTGTGTGCTTAGGATCGTTATCCTGTTGGAAGGAGAATCTTCGCCCCAGTCTGAGGTCCTGAGAGCTCTGGAGCAGGTTTTTAATCAAGAATCTCTCTGTACTTTGTTCCGTTCATCTTTCCCTCGACCCTGATTAGTCTCCCAATCCCTGCCTCTGAAAAACATCCCCAAAGCATGATGCTGCCACCACCATGCCTCACCGTAGGGATGGTGCCAGGTTTCCTCCAGACGAGACACTTTGGCATTCAGGCCAAAGAGTTAGATCTTTGTTTCATCATGGTCTGAGAGTTGTTCAGGTGCCTTTTGGAAAACTCCAAGTGGGCTGTCATGTGCCTTTTACTGAGGAGTGGCTTCCGTCTGGTCAATCTACCATAAATTCCTGATTGGTGGAGTGCTGCAGAGATGGTTGTCCTTCTGAAAGATTCTCCCATTTCCACAGAAGAACTCCGGCGCTCTGTCAGAGTTCTTGGTCACCTCCCTGACCAAGGCCCTTCTCCCCGATTGCTCATTTTGGCCGGGCGGCAGGCTCTAGGAAAAGACTTGGTGGTTCCAACCTTAAATTAAAAATGATGGAGGCCACTGTGTTCTTGGAGACCTTATCATGTCCAATTGAATATACCACAGATGGGACTCCAAGTTGTAGAAACATCTCAAGGATGATTGATGGATGCACCTGAGCTCAATTTCAAGTCTCATAGCAAAGGGTCTGAATACTTCCTTAAATAAGGTATCTCTGTTAATTTATGAATTTGGAAACATTTCTAAAATATGCGTTCACTTTGTCATTATGGGGTATTGTGTGTAGATTGATGAGGAAATGTAATCCATTTTAGAATAAGGCTGTAATGTAATAAAATGTGGAAAAAGTCAAGGGGTCTGAATAATTTCCGAATTCACTATACACACACAATACCCCATAGTGGAATTATGTTCCAATTTTTTAATAAATAAATAAATATATGATAAAATGTTTAGAGTCAATAAGTATTCAACCCATTTGTTATGTCAAGCCTAAATAAGTTCAGGAGTAAACATGTGCTTCACAAGGTCACATAATAAATTGCATGGACTCTCTCAGTGCGCAACAAGTGTTTATGATTTTTAAACGACTACCTCATCTCTGTACCCCACCAATACAGTTATCTGTAAGGTTCCTCAGTTGAGCAGTACATTTCAAACAGATTCAACCACAAATACCAGGGAGGTTTTTCAATGGCTTACAAAGAAGGGCACCTAATGGTAGATCGCAAAAAAAGAAGAAAAAAAGCAGACATTGAATATCTAATTGAGCATGGTGAAGTTATTATTTACACTTTGGATGTTGTATCAATACACCCAGTCACTACAAAGATACAGGCGTCCTTCCTAACTCAGTTGCCGGAGAAGAAGGAAACCACTCAGGGGTTTCACCATGGTGGCTTTAAAACAGTTAGAGTTTAAAGGCTGTGCTGGGCAAGGAGAAAACTGAGGATGGATCAACAACACTGTAGTTACTCCACAATACTAACCTAATTGACAGAGTGACAAGGCACTAAAGTAATACTGCAAAAAAATTGGCAAAGCAATTCACCTTCTTCCTGAATACAAAGTGTTATTGGATTTTCCCCAAACATAGCACATTACTGAGTACCACTCTCCATATTTCAAGTATAGTGGTGGCAGCATCTTGTTATTGGTATGCTTGTAATTGTTAAGGACTGGGGAGTTGAAGATAAAAAATAAACGGAATGGAGCTAAGCACAGGCAAAATCCTAGAGGAAAACCCAGTTCAGTCTGCATTCCACCAGACACAGGAAGATGCATTCACCTTTCAGCAGGACAATAACCTAAAACACTTGGCCAAATCTACACTTACCAGAAATACAGTGAATGTTCCTGAGTGGCCGAGTTAGAGTTTTGGCTTAAATCTACTGGAAAATCTATGGCAAGACCTGAAAATGGTTGTCTAATAACAGCAACCAACTTGACAACTTGTGTGTAAAACTCTTAGACACTCACAGCTGTAATCACTGCTAAAGGTGCTTCTACAAAGTATTGACTCAGGGTTGTGAATACTTGTGTAAATGAGATATTTCTGTATTTCATTTAATCAATCCATTTGAAAATGTCTAAAAAAACAATTCACTGTCTTTATGGGGTATTGTGTGTAGATTGGCAGATAAATATATATTTAATTAATGCAGTAACAACAAAATGTGGAATAAGTCAAACGGTATGAATACTTTCTGAAGGCTCTGTAACTGCTCTCATCTCACATTATCCATTCTAGACCAAACAAAGGAAATGTGGAGCTGTTGGGAGGAGTGGAGTTGATTCTTGGGTACGTGTGTGTGTGTGTGTGTGTGTGTGTGTGTGTGTGTGTGTGTGTGTGAGAGTTAGGGCCGGAGGAGATACATTAGACAGAGTATTTCGAGACCATTTAGTGTCTGCCGGTGTAGTTTCATATGAAAATAATTGCACTATACTCCTTCCTCTCCGTATTTGATCTGTCTTCTCCTTGCCTTGGTCTACTCTTCTGTTTCAGGCCAGGCCAAGATGTGCCGACCACGTTCCAAATGGGTCCTAATCCCATATAAAGTGCACTAGGCTAGGCCAGTTGTGCGCACCCGTAGGGCGGCACACAATTGGCCCAGCATCTTCCGGGTTAGGCCAGGGTAGCCCGTCATTGTATGATAAGATTTTGTTCTTAACTGATTTGCCTAGTTAAATAAAGGTTCATGTTTTTTTTAAAGGACTGGGCAATATGGACAAAAATCCATATTGTGATAAATTGCCTGAATTGATGCGATAATGATAAATAGAATGATACATTTATAACATTAGTGTCGAGCACCAGTTATTATTATTATATTTTAAACTACTACTGGTTTGATGGTTGTAGCCAACAATTGTCCCATTAACAATAACCTATATTAGCAAACTTTTTTAATTTCAAACTTCACATTTCTCTAGTATTGGCCACAAAATGCCTGCGATAAGCGGTCGGTGTGGATAATTTTGGGTTTATCGTCCCTGCTCTACTACTTAGTGCACTATATATGTAATAGGGTGGCATTTGAGATGCAAAGGCTGTGAGCTTGTGTTGTGTAAGCCGCCTCCTCATGGCTACATTAGTAAGAGCTGCTGCTTGGCTCTTGTTGCTATGCATGGCCTCATTCAGAACAAAAAAAACTTATCTACCCTTGACACAGATACAGCCAACTCCAGCACAGACAGCCTCATAGAATGGAAAGATGAAAAAACCCTTTGTCCAAGCCATTTCAGTTTGCCAATATTGCAAGTTAAACAGTGATGATTAATTCAAACCCTAGCTATTGAACGAGCAAGATCAATGAAATTGTCAAATAAGTGGGCCTCATATCAAAATCTTGTTTTTTCACCCAAGGCAACTCTAACAACATGTAAAACCCAATCCTTATACAGTTCTCTCCAAGTGTTAAAAATGAACTATGTGCATGTACTGAATAGTGACCTTTAAGTGCTAAATTGTTACTTTGAGTTAAATGCCAGTTTTTGCCACTAACCATGCAGGCCTCTCTGGCTGCAGGCAGGTTTGGGTCTTTCTCCAGAGCAGCCTTGTAGTCTTCCAAAGCCTCATCCAGCTTGTCTGTTTTCTCATAGAGCTCTGCCCTCCGCAGGATCGCCCGCATGTAGTTTGGGTTCAACTCTATAGCTGGAGGTGAAAAAAAAACAAGGAAACAAATGTTCAGAGTGCTAGTTACGTAGCAATGGGTATGAATAAATGTAATTCACCCAAATCTGCACCTGGTGTTGGCGATTTTGATAATAGCAACTGCAATTTACCGGATACACCTGGTTTGGGTGAACAGAAAATATGTAGAAACATGGGGGGGGTTCTGGAGTGGGAAGTGTGTTTTCTACACACACCATACACTGGTAAAGTAGGACACCAGGTCCCAGACAGTTCAATCATCTGACATGGTTGAATTACAATACATACAGATTTAACAGTCTCACCTTTTGTGCAGTCAGCAATGGCTTTCTCATTCTTATCCTGTTGGCGGGGAAAAGGTTTGATTGAAACTCAGTCTGCATTTTGTTGTGTATTTGTCTAGGTGTTGTACATCTTTTTGGGTAGATAAGTTATGAGATGACATCATCAACTCCAAATGGCCCGTTGATGTCTTGACACATAGGACTCGAATGAATCAGGCAAGAGCATAGCTCCCATTCAAACCTATAGTTACAGTGGAGTACCACTAGGTGTCACAAGAGCTCTGCGTCTTTTTGCCCCGCCAAACTGCGCACATGACTTCGCAATAGTAGAAGATAGTTTACCTCGAGACAATTGTGCCATAAAAGTACACTTTAGCCATATGTTATAATTTATATAGGTAGCCGTCTGAGAGGGTATTTTGACAAAACAAACAGAAATGTAGGAAACCTCAGGAGGGTAATAACAATCAACTAGGTAAACTCAGATAGGTCCTCAGAATTCCCAACTTGGTTAAGTTTATTGTTGATATCAGTCTTACCAGGTGCAGGCGGGCAGCAGCACGGTTAGAGAAGAGAATAGCCCTCTCCTTGCTGTAACACACAGGGCACACTCCCAAAGCTGCCGTGTAAGACTCCTCTGCCTCAGTGTGCTCTAGGAAGATAGAGGGTCAGTCAATTCCTATTGGACACGTTTCCACTAACAGCAGTCCTACAGCAGTTTAGCCTGCAGCAGCTTACCTCCACTCTTGAACTGACTGTTCCCCTTGTCCTTTAGTGTCATGCTCTCCTCTCTGCGGCTCTATGGCACAAAGGAAACAAACATTAAACACAAAAGATGGGGAGCTTTTGCAATGTCAACTTACTAAGCACCAAATGATGGTTGTAGAGTTTCAAGTTGGAAAAAAAGCATCTTGCATTTTGGTGAGTTATTATTATAACAGAAACGTCGTAGGAAACTAATGTTTAGACTAGGATAAAAATTCACCTCCTTTTCTTCCTCTGTCAGGACTTTCTCCACTTCTCTCAGATACTCCTCGTCAAACTCAGGAGCTGGGTTCTCTTCTCCTTTTAGTTCAGTATCAGAATCTCCCCCTTCAACTGCCAAACTCATGTCTTCTTCAGTGCACTCATCCCAACTCTCTTTCTCCTCCTCCATTCCTTCACCTCTCTCACCCTCTTTATCTTCCAATATTGTCATTCTCACCCCTGACATCTCAGCTTCTCCTAACTCTGCATTGATGTGTTCTTCCTCTGTGTTTTGTGAGTTGGTCAATAGGACTGTCTCTTTACTGTCTCCCTCTGCTCCCTGGCATAACGGTGGGGCTTCTGAACAGTCAGTCTTCCTTTCCTTGTCACCCATGGAGCCGTCTGCTCCATCCAGAGACTCCTCACAGTCAAAGAAGGCATCGTCCTCCTGCTCAGTACCCCTGTGGGCTGCTGTGCTTTGGCTGTCTGGACATTCATGTTGTTTGGATACTCTCATAGCATTGGTCAGAGAGTTGGTCATCTTGTCAAGGAGCACCTCGGACTCCTTTTCTGCTGTGGAATCCATACAATTCTCTCCCTGTACAAAACTTCACATAAGAAGAAGGCGTTGTAGTCAGTTCTACATTCTGTCAATTTAACCTGCATATCAGTTTAATCTAAGGACAGACTATGTCACAGTGCACTGAGATACCAGTGACCGGAGATAATATAATTCACATAGCTAGCCAGAGCAAGTGGCCTCGAGCTCTCAAATCTCAGCTCGCAGGGTGATTCTCATTAAAACAGTTTTAAAATGTCTGTAGCAAATTGAGTTACAAAACTATGATGCATCCTAAAAAAATCAATTCATCATTCTGAGGAATAAGATGTGTAGTTTTTGGGAAAGTGTCTTATTTTAAATACATTAACATTTAACACATTTAAAAAATGTTCACCTCAAAATCTTATTACCGAAATGAGTCCAGATTAATTTCTCGAGTCATTTTATGAAATGTTTTATTTGAATAAAACAAAATACTGAGTGTACAAAGCATTATGTACACCTGTATTCTAGCTTGAAATATGTTCAGAACCTAACAAGGGGGAGGAGACAGGTTAAGACTTTTAAGCCTGGAGACAACTGAGACACGGATTGTGTATGTGTGACATTCAGAGGCTGAATGGGCAAGAAAATATTTAAGTGCATTTGAACAGGGTAGTAGGTGCATCGGTTTGAGTCAAGAACTGCAATGCTGGTGGGTTTTTCACGCTCAACATGGGCCAGCATCAGTGTGGAACACCCTCTAGAGTCCATAAACTGACAAATTGAGGTTGTTCTAAGGGAAAAGGGGGTGCAACTCAAAAACAGGCGTGGAGGCTATTATAGCAGCAAAGGGGGGGACCAACTCCATATTAATGCCCATGATTTTGGAATGAGATGTTCGACAAGCAGGTGTCCACATACACTACATGACCAAAAGTATTTCTTTTCAAGGACCATCAATTTGTCATTAGTTCTTATTTTGCAATTGTTTCTAGTCGCCACCAGATGGCAGGATATATATCAGGACAACCTGATATGTGGATACTTGCTCATGGAACATCTCATTCCAAAATCATGGGTATTAATGTGAAGTTGGTCCCCCCCTTTGCTGCTATAACAGCTTTAACTCTTCTGGGAAGGCTTTCCACTAGATGTTTGAACATTACTGTGGGGACTTGCTTGCTCGCAGTCGGCGTTCCAATTCATCCCAAAGGTGTTTGATGGGGGTGAGGTCAGGGCTCTGTGCAGGCCAGTCAAGTTCTTCCACACCGATCAACAAATCATATCTGTATGGACCTCGCTTTGTTCACGGGGGCATTGTCATGCTGAAATAGGAAAGGTCCTTCTATAAACTGTTGCTACAAAGTTGGAAGCACAGAATCATCTAGAATGTCATTGTATGCAGTAGCGTTAAGATTTCCCTTCACTGAAACTAAGGGGCCTAGCGCAAACCATGAACAACAGCCCCAGAACATAAGTCCTCCTCCACCAAACATTACAGTTGACACTATGCATTGGGGCAGGTATGTTCTCCAGGCATCCGCCAAACCAAGAGTTGACCGTCGGACTGCCAGATGTGCCACGTTGAAAGTAACTGACCTTTTCAGTAAGGCCATTCTACTGCCAATGTTAGGCTATGGAGATTGCATGGCGGTGTGCTCAATTTTAAACATCGGTGTGGCTGAAATAGCCAAATCCACTCATTTATATATATATATATAAACGCAACATGTATATATTTGAGAATCTACTACTTAACAGCTACGAAAAAGCATCTTGCTTCCAACTGGCAGCTTTATAGTGTCACCGGTCATGAGAAGGGCAGGTGGACTGTGTGAGGAAAACACCACGCGAACGGCAGGATCTGTGCTGCCGCTTGATAAAGAGGAATATCGCGGGCGCCCCTGAATGAGGAGATTGGCAAAAAAAAGCACTTGAGTTTGTTGAAGAGAAAAAGTCAATGTAGAACTGGCGCCAGAGCAGGATGCAGCGTTGTGTCTCTCCCCCTTCATGTGGCTATTCAGGGCCGATTCACCCATGCTGGCAATGTCGAAGTCTTTTTCTTTGCACTTTACACGATGTGGGTTGGTTAAGTTCAGTGATGTAGTGGTAAAAAAAGGTAGGTAAACTATAATGAACAAAAATATAAAACAACAAGTAATACGTTGGTCACATGTTTCATGAACTGAACTAAAAGATCCCAGAAATGTTTCATACGCAAAAAAAAAGCAAGATTGAATCTACATTTGCCCATCATTTTAGCTATCAATGTGATGTTCGGCAGCACCTAATCAATCAGTTCTGTAACTGCCTGGCTGAGTGGAGGTGTGTGGGTAGAATGAGCGAGCTCGCCTGGCAACCAGAGCGCAAAACACGTGAGGAAATAAAACTCAATAGTCTGCCTGGAAATTAATTTGCAAGACCAACATATTTTTCTAATATTTTTTAAAACATATTTGATCCTTTTCTGTTCCACTCATTTTAATTCAAGTACCAAGTTGAGAAAGTGTCTGATTTTCAAGGAATTCTAGGACTTGAAATACAGAATGCCAAATTAAAGTACTTTAAGCACCTTGTGCGAAACAAAAGTCAGACCGTTTCATTAGGTAAGCAATGGCAAAAAATATTTGAAATATTGATTTGTATATTAATTTTTTTGAACTGTTGAGGTAATGAGAATTTTGTGAAAATGTTGGTTAAATGCATAACATCTGATTTAAAAATATAGATAATTAAGATATAGATAAGTACAGACTAATCGCAGTGAATCAAGAGAAAATTGAGTGGAGAAATCACAAGGATTATTATTATATTTTGACAGTTTCGTGAAAATGACCCAGCTACACTTTGAAATGGCAGTGAAATGTGAATGCATCCATACAGACATTAAAGAGTAGGTAGTGTAAGGCAAGGCACAGAGAATGTTTGAACAACCTTAACTTGGAGACAAACACGTCTTCTAAACTTCCATGTGTAGTTGCAGGGGTTTGTCAATTCAGAAAATGATCTGTTATTCAATAAAATAAAATAAGCAATCCAGTAAGTAACCCAACAACGTGTACTCTGCCATCTTGTATTTTTAAAATCTTCCCATTGATCGAGAGGCGAGTGTCATCATGACATGCTGCACTTTGGGTAGGACACCCGTCTCAAACAATAACAGAAGATTTGAAATAGATGAGATGGCAGCGTACATATTGTTGGATTACTTAATGGATAAATATTTTTAATTAACTGAATAACAGAACATTTTCTAAATTCAAACAAACCCCTGCAACTACACATGGAAGTTTAGAATACGTGTTTGTCTTCCAAGTCAGCAATTGAAGAAGTATCGCCAAGTAAAGGTTGGTCAAACATTCTCTGTGCTATGCTTTACACTACCTACTGTGTAACAGCTGTATGGAAGCATTCATATACAGTGACTTCAGGAAGTATTCACGTCCCCTTTACATTTTCCACATTTTGTTGTGCTAAAGCCTGAATTTAAAATGGATTAAAATGTAGATTTTGTCACTGGTCTACGACACACAATACCCCATAATGTCAAAGTGGATTTAAAAAAAAAAAGTTTTACAAATGATTTAAAAATGAAAAGCTGAAATATATTGAGTCAATAAGTATTCAAGCCTAAATAAGTTCAGGAGTAGAAATGTGCTTAACAAGTCACATAATATGTTGCATGGACTCTGTGTACAATAATAGTGTTTAACATGAGTGTTGAATGACTACCTCATCTATGTACCACACACATACAAATAATTGTACGGTCCCTCAGTTGAGCAGTGAATTTCAAACACAGATTCAACCACAAGGCACCTATTAGTAAAACGAATAAAAAGTAGACATTGAAAATCTCTTTGAGCATGGTGAAGTTATTAACTACACTTTGGATGTTGTATCAATACACCCAGTCACTACAAAGATAAAGGCTTCCTTCCTAACTCAGTTGCCGGAGAGGAAGGAAACCGCTCAGGGATTTCACCATGAGGCCCACGGTGACTTTAAAACAGAGTTTAATGGCTGTGATAGGAGATAACTGAGGATGGATCAACAACACTGTAGTTACTCCACAATACTAACCTGATTTACACAGTGAAAAGATAGAATATTGTACAGAATCAAAATATTCCAAAACACGCATCCTGTTTGCAACAAGGCGCTAATGTAATACTGTCAAAAAATGTGGCAAAGAACGCTCGGATTACAGCCTCGAGTGTTCCGCCCTGCTCAACCCGGTGTTGCTCATTCAGCCGACAGAAACTTTCAACCGGTTCTCCCCATTAAGCAATGAGATGGAGTCAGAGGGCGAGCCCTCTCAGGTTTCTCCTCCACCCGCTATGGGTCTGGGCCGCCGAAGCCTCCCACCATTTGCTCTAACAAACTGAAAACCCTAGTCATTGACAACTTCATTACCCGTGATATTTGGCTTAAAAATAATCATCCAGGGGCCTCCCGGGTGGTGCAGTGGTTAAGAGCGCTGTACTGCAGCGCCAGCTGTGCCATCAGAAACTCTGGGTTTGCACCCAGGCTCTGTCGTAACCGGCCGCGACCGGGAGGTCCGTGGGGCGACTCACAATTGGCCTAGCATCGTCTGGGTTAGAGGGGTTGGCCGGTAGGGAAATCCTTGTCTCATCGCGCACCAGTGATTCCCGTGGCGGGCCGGGCGCAGTGCGCGCTAACCAAGGTTGCCAGGTGCACAATGTTTCCTCCGACACATTGGTGCGGCTGGCTTCCAGGTTGGATGCGCGCTGTGTTAAGAAGCAGTGCGGCTTGGTTGGGTTGTGTATCGGAGGACGCAGGACTTTCAACCTTTGTCTCTCCCGAGCCCGTACGGGAGTTGTAGTGATGAGACAAGATAGTGATGAGACAAGACTAAACAATTGGATACCACGAAATTGGGGAGAAAAATGGGGTTAAAAAAAAATCATCCAGCAATCATTCACTGTTTACCAGGGGACAGACCTACCAGCGTAAAGGCTAATCTGAAGATGGTGCTGGCTAAGACTAAAACTGGCGAGTGTAGAAAGTATAGGGTTATTGTTATTCACGTCTGAACCAACGATGTTAGGATGAAACAGTTAAAGGTCACCAAGTGCAACACATCTTCAGCGTGTAAATCAGCTAGAAAGATGTGTCGGCATCGAGTAATTATCTCTGGCCCCCTCCCAGTTAGGGGACTGATGAGATCTATAGTCTCACAACTTTATCACTGGTTGAAAACTGTTTTCTGCCCCTCCCAAAAGAAAGGCCCTCTTTCTGGGACTCACCCACAAACAGGACCATGGCCTGCTGAGGAGTGACAGACTCCATCCTAGCTGGCAGGCTGGCTATCTCATTGTGGCGCTAGAGGAGTTAGAGCCCTGTCTATGAACTGTCTCTAACTCCTCTAGCGCCACAATGAGATAGCCAGCCTGCCAGCTTAGAGTCTGCCACTAGCACAGTCAGTGTAGTCAGCTAAACTATCCCCATTGAGACTGTGTCTGTGCCTCGATCTAGGCTAAGCAAAACAAACATGGCTGTGTTCACCCTCAAAATCTCACTGGAATAAAGACTTCTTCCATTATTGTCATTATTGAGATTGACATCTCAAAATAGTGTTACTTAATGTTAGATCCCTCACTTCCAAGGAAGTCAGTCAATTCACTAATCACCGATCATAATCTTGATGTGATTGGCCTGACTGAAATATGGCTCAGGCCAAATGAATGTACTGTGTTAATTGAGGCCTCTCCTCCTGGTTACACTAGTGACCATATCCACTGTGCATTCTGCAAAGGTGGAGGTGTTGCTAACATTTATGGACAGCAGCAAATTTCAATTTACAAAAAAGAAAATGACTGCGTTTTCATTTTTTGAGCATCTAGTCATGGAATCTATGCAGCCTACTTATAGTTACTGTTTACAGGACTCCTGGGCCGTATACAACGTTCCTCACCGAGTTCCCTGAATTCCTATCAGACCTATCGGCAGGTAACATAAAAACATTTGGACTTTAATATTCACATGGAAATGTCCACAGACCCACTCAAAAAGGCTTTCAGAGTCATTATCGACTCAGTGGGTTTTGTCCAACATGTCATCCAGACCTACTGTACTCATTGCCACAGTCATACCCGGATCTAGTTTGTCCCGTGGAATAAATATTGAATATCTAAATGTTTTTCCTCATAACCCTGGACAATCGGACCACCATTTTATTAAGTTTGCAATCGCAACAAATAATCTGCTCAAACCCCAACCAAAATCAACAAAACAGTGCTATAAATTCTCGGACAACCCAAAGATTTCTAGATGCACTTCCAGACACCCTCCACCTACCTAAGGATGATGGAGAACAGAAATCAGTTAAGCACCTAACTGAGGATCTTAACTTAACCTTGCATCATACCCTTGACGCAGTTGCACCCCTAAAAAAAACACATTTGTCATGAGAAATTTGCACCCTGTTATACAGAAAATACTCGAGCCCTGAAGCAAGCCTCCAGAAAATTGGAACGGAAATGGCGCTCCACTAAACTGTAAGTCTTCCGACAGTACCGTGAAATATCAAAGAGCCCTCACTGTTGCTCGAGCGTCCTATTTTCCCAACCTAATTGAGGAGAATAAGAACAATCCAACATTTATTTTTGATACTGTGGCAAAGATAACTAAAAAGCAGCAGTCAACATTAGAGGATAGCTTTCACTTCAGCAGTGATAAATTCATGAACAGCTTTGATGAAAAGATTATTATCATTAGAAAGCAAATTACAGACTCCACTTTGAATCGGCGTATGTCTCCAAAACTTAGTTGTCCCGGAGTCTGCACAGAACAGACAGGACCTAGGATCAACAGAAACACTCAAGTTTTTTAATTCTGTATCTCTTGACACATTTATGAAAATAGTAATGGCCTCTAAACCGTCAAACTGCATACTGGACCGTATTCCAACTAAACATCTGAAAGTGCTACTTCCTGTGCTTGGCCCCCCAATGTTGAACATAATAAATGACTCCCTATCCAATCGGCTTATATAAACTCTCCCATTCCTTTCAAACATTTTTGAAAAAGCTGTTGCGCAGCAACTCACTGCCTTCCCGAAGACAAATAATGTATACCAAATGCTTCAGTCTGGTTTTAGATCCCATCATAGCACTGAGACTACACTCGTGAAGGTGTGAAATGACCTTTTAATGCCATCAGACCAAGGCTCTGCATCGGTCTTCGTGGTCCTAGACATTGGTACTGCTTTTGGCACCATCGATCACCACATTCTTTGGGAGAGATTAGAAGCCCTAAATGGTCTACACAGACAAGTTCTTGCCTGGTTTAGATCTTATATGTCGTAAAGATATCCATTTGTCTCTGTGGATGATTTGGCCTCTGACAAATCAATTGTAATAGGCGTTCCTCAAGGTTGCCTACCCTGGAAGCCTCTGTTTCAGACATAAGGAAGTGGATGGCATCAAATGGTTTACTTTTAAACTTGGACAAAAGAGAGATGCTAGTTCTAGGTCCCAAGAAACAAAGAGATCTGCTGATGGATCTGACAATTATTCTTGATGGTTGTACAGTCGTCTCAAATAAAACTTGTGAAAGACCTCAGCGTTACTCTGGACCCTGATCTCTCTTTTGACAAACATATCAAGAATATTTCAAGGACAGCTTTTCTCCACCTTCGTAACATTGCAAAAAATCTGAAACTTTTTGGCCAAAGATTATGCAGAAAAGCTAATCCATGCTTTTGTTAATTTTACTATAGCAATGCTTTACTCTCCAGCTACCCGGTTAAAGCACTATAAACTTCAGTTAGTGCTAAACACGGCTGCTAGAATCCTGACTTCGTGGGCTATACTCAGCCTTGTCTCAGGGTAGTAAATTGGTGGTCTGACGATATCCCTCTAGTGGGGTTATATACTGCCTGGTTGGCCCTGTCTGGGGGTATTGTCGGACAAGGCCACGGTGTCCCCCGACATACCCTTCTCTCAGTCTCTAGTGTCTTTGCTGCAATAGTCTATGTGCCGGGGGGCTAAGGTCAATCTGTTATATCTGGTGTAATTCTCATGTCTTATCAAGTGTCCTGTGTGAATTTAAGCATGCTCCCTCTATTTATCTCTCTCTCCCTCCACTCCCGGAGGACCTGAGCCCTCGGATCATGCCTCAGGACTACCTGTCCTGATGACTCCTGGCTGTCCCCAGTCCACCTGGTCATGCTACTGCTACAGTTTCAACTGTTCTACCTGCAGCTAGGAAACCCTGACCCGTTCACTGGACGTGCTACCTTTTCCCGGCTGTATTCGACTCTCTACCGCACATGCTGTCTCGACCTCTGAATGCTCGGCTGTGAAAAGCCAACTGACATTTACTCCTGAGGTACAGACCTGGGTGCAAACCCTCTACAACCGCTGTGATTATTTGATACTGCTGGTCATCTATGAATGTTTGAAAATCTTGAAGAACAATCGGTCCTTAAATGGCCATGTACTCTTATAATCTCCACCCGGCACAGCCCGAAGAGGACTGGCCACCCCTCTGAGCCTGGTTCCTCCCTAGGTTTCTTCCTAGGTTCCTGCCTTTTTATGGAGTTTTCTCTAGCAATCGTGCTTCTACATCTGCATTGCTGGGTTTCTGTATAGCACTTTGTGACATCTGCTGATGTAAAAAGGGCTTTATTGATTGAATTAACATCTCGTCCTAAATACAAAGTGTTATGTTTGGGTTAAATCCAATATAACACATTACTGAGTATCCCACTCCATATTTTCAAGCATAGTGGTGGCTGCATCATGTAACGGGTACGCTTGTAATCATTAAGGACTGAGGAGTTTTTCAGGATAAAAAAACAAAACAATGGAGCTAAGCACAGGCAAAATCCTAGAGGAAAACCGGGTTCAGTCTGCTTTCCACCAGACACTGGGAGATGAATTCCCCTTTCAGCTGTACAATAATCTAAAAACAAGGTCAAATCTACACTGGAGTTGCCTACCAAGAAGACAGTGAATGTTCCTGAGTGGCCGAGTTACAGTTTTGACTTAAATTTACTTGAAAATCTATGGCAAGACCTGAAGATGGTTGTCTAGCAATGGTCAACAACCAATTTGACAGAGCTTAAATAATTTTGAAAAGAATAAATGGGCAAATGTTGCACAATCCAGGTGTGTAAAGCTCTTACACAGAAAGACAAACTGCTGTAATCACTGCCAAAGGTGATTCTACAAAGTATTGACTCAGGGGTGCGAGTACTTATGTTAATGTAATCTTTCTGTATTTCATTTTCAGTAAATTTGCTAACATTTCTAAAAACATGTATTCACTTTGTCATTATGGGGTATTGTGTGTAGATGGGTGAGAAATGTATTTAAACCAATTTGAATCCAGGCTGTATCAACAATTGCGGAATAAATCAAGGGGTGGGAATACTCGGAAGGCAATGTATCACCGCCGTTTAAGCCTCTCGATGTCAGCTCCCTCTCTAACACGAATGTAGAGGCATGGACACTTTTTTTTCTTTTTACTTCTAGCTACTACGTTCGCTACAAACCTGTTTACTTAATATTAGCAATATTAGCAAAAAATATTCTTTACTTCAGCGATAAAGCTAACGCTTGCTTGCCAGCTAGTCAGCTAAATTCATGCGTTCGCTAGCTAGCATAATGCTACCTAACAGTTGCAGACCCAAATTATACACATTTTGACATTTGAATTATGTTTTCTTTATATACATTTCAATACTTGAATCTAAATTACTTATTCACCATCATAAACATATATATATATTTTACAAAGGTTCGTTAAGGAGTATAATATTGCATATTTAGGATTTAGTACAGTCCTACCTCTACTCACGATGACGTTTCCTCTGTAAACAATGCTTCCGCTTGCTTATCCAATCACATAAGGGTTACGACCCCGAGGAGCTCTGGGACATGTAGTCATTAAGGAAACACTTGGCTTAATGAATGTTTCACATAAATGCTGTCTGTTTCGTCACAGAATTATTCTTTGGATTCACCCTGAAGAAAACCATTAAAAACCGACTAATTCATGAATGAACCTCTCTCAAACGTGCCTTTCAGAAACACTTCTAGGGAGAGAAAGCGTTTTTGTAATGTTACTCTAATGTTTGAGTGTTCTATGTTAGCAAGAATATTATAATATTTTGGTGTTAAAGTTAGGTGAACATTCCCTCAATGTCAAGCAGAACTGATTTAGAACGTGTTTGCAAAGTTCACAGAATATACTACATCAATGTTCTAGATGTGTTATATGGGACATTGCAAGAACATTCATGTGTCCAGTTAGGAGAATATTCCCTCAACGTCCCACCAAACATACACAGGACATGGATGCCATTGTTCTCACAATACAATATATTAATGTTCTAGACAAGTTTCATTGAAATGTTGCAAGAACATTTCTGTGTATCAGTTGTCAGGATGTCAATCTGATGGTCTCAAAGAAACATTGTCCAAAAAAGGTATATTTCATTAAACTTCACACCTTGTTACTTTTGTCAAGCACATCAAGGCCATGATTGGTGAACCGCTGATTCATTACCAGGTCTTTTTATCTGTTGACAAGTTTAGGGATACTCACACCGTGGTGTTTCACATACCGCAGTATTTTCAACTTACATGTTTGACAAACTTTGCATGTTAATTTATACAGTAATTCTTATTTAGCATGTCCTCACCTGGGCTTTGAACTCACAAACCTATTGGTTTACAGTACTCTGATCTTCTTGCTACGCCACCATGTATGTGTCAGTTATCAGTTAATTTGACTTTTTTCTCGCCATTCTCTCATTTCCTTATTTCAACCATTTAAGAGATTTCTGTATAGTTGTTTAATGGTTTTGACACATAATAACCTGTTATAATGATACTCCTGAACCACTATGATCAATGCAAGTTTTTCTTGAGTGTACTTTGAACAGAACTCAGATTTACTTCAAAGTGCATTCACCCTATTGCTTAGACATATCAAGTTGTTTCAGACCTACAAAAGTGCATTGTTCAGAGGAGTTAGGTTTTCTACCCCACAGAAAAGTCGATAATTGCTTTTGCAACGTTCCCATGAAACATGTCTAGAACATTATTTTATGTTCTGAGAACATGGTAACCATGCTCTGGGTAAGTTCTATTTTACATTAAGGGAATGGACTCTTGGAAACATTCCTTGCACATCACAGGAACATTCCAATGAAAACATTCGATGTATCTCGTGCTGCTCAGTTGGTAGAACATGGCACTTGCAACACCAGGGTTGTGGGTTTGATTCCCACGGGGACCAGCATTGAAATGTGTGCTCTGGATAAGAGTTTCTGCTAAACGACTTAAATGTTAATGAGACTAAGGGAACATTCTCTAAAGCTGTGGGAATGTTTGTTGTTAGCTGCGATCTGTGTAAAGATTAGCCCTCATTCTTCTTATTTAAGGGCTCTGGAATCAATGAATGGGCTTGCTTGAACTGGATGGAGTGGATAGAAGGTTATTTGACTGGATAAAACCCTGTCTCAGTAATTTCTCATTTGTGTAGCCCAGTTAGCGCTAAAACATTCATCATCAACATCCCTTTGAGATCACTTTTTAGTATTTGCTAGAAAAAGCCTGAAATATGCATAAGAGATGGTACTTGCTCTACAAATCCGAATGCTGTTATCTTGGGTACAAATACAAGTTGTGGTCATTTTGGGAGGGAGAAAAGAGTATTATTGAGATCAAATGACATGGACAGATACATCCTCAAAAAGTGCTTTATAGCTGAATGCTGACATAGAAAATGTCTCTCTCACATTCTCTGCTGAACATCTATTTTTATGATGTACACAGTATTCTGTAACAATACAGAGGCGGATGCAAGATGCAAGCAACGATGGTTTAATGAATATAGTTCACAGCAGCAACAGGACAGACAGACTGTACTCAGACGGAATCCGACCCAGGGACTCGGGCGCATCTTCCGATGATAGCGTGCTGAGAAAACCAGGGGAGTGTGTCCGGATGAGTAGGAAGGAGCACAGCAGATAATCCACACAAGAGAAGAGCACGGACACACGACACAACCTCAGGGAAGAAATAACGATCTGACAACAAGAAACACTGGTTACAGAACATATAAAGGGAAGATAAGTGGTTCCAGGTGGCGCAGACAATCAGGCCGAGATTGGGAACCACGCCCACACAAACACGGGAGAGAGAGAGAGAGAGAGGCAGTGGATTCATGAACCGTGACAATACCCCCCCCCCAGGAACGCCTCTTGGCGTTCCCAGGCGAATTTACCTGTCGATTGAAATCATCGATAAGGGAGTGATCCAGAATGTCCCTAGCAGGTACCCAACTTCTCTCCTCCGGGCCGTAACCCTCCCAGTCCACCAGGTACTGGAATCCACGTCCCCTCCTTCTAGAGTCCAAAATACGATTGACAGAAAAGGTGGTTTCCCCATCAACAAGTCGTGGCGGCGGGGGAACCGGGACCGGCGGGTTAATGCGTGCCTGAAACACAGGTTTTATTTTAGACACATGAAAGGTAGGATGAATTCTCCTATATGCCGGAGGAAGCTTGAGCCGATCCGCCACCGGACTAATGATCCTGGTGACTTTGAACGGGCCGATAAATTTGGGGGCAAGCTTGTTCGAAACGGATCGGAGTGGAATGTTCTTAGTAGAAAGCCACACTCTTTGGCCAATGACGTATACCGGAGGCTTCGACCGGTGGCGATCAGCCTTAGCCTTGGTGCGCGCCCCCACCCGGAGAAGAGTCTCACGGGCTCTGCTCCATGCGTGACGGCACCTCTGGATGAAAGCGTGAGCGGAGGGAACAGTGACCTCGGACTCCGTACTGGGAAAGATAGGTGGCTGGTAACCTAAACTACACTCAAACGGAGAGAGACCCGTGGCTGCCACTGGCAACGAATTGTGAGCGTACTCAACCATAGAGAGTTGTTGACTCCAGGAAGAGGGATTCTTAGAAACCAAACATCGCAACACTCTCTCCAAATCTTGGTTGGCCCTCTCCGTTTGACCGTTGCTCTGGGGATGAAACCCTGAAGACAGGCTGACACTCGCTCCCAGTAACCTACAAAACTCTTGCCAAAACTTGGACACAAATTGGGGCCCCCGGTCAGAAACTACGTCCATCGGCAGGCCATGTAAGCGAAAGACGTGATCCACGACAGTTACCGCTGTCTCCTTGGCAGATGGTAATTTAGGCAAGGTTATAAAATGAGCCGCCTTCGAGAACCGGTCCACCACGGTCAAAACAACCGTCTTGCCCTGGGAGGGCGGGAGGCCGGTAACAAAATCTAGCGCGATGTGGGACCAGGGTCTCGAAGGGACCGACAGCGGTTGGAGTAACCCATCTGGGGGTCGATTAGAAGTCTTCCCAGTGGCACAAACCGAGCAAGCCAAGACAAAACTGTGAATGTCACGAGCCATCAGTGGCCACCAAAAGCGTTGCTTAACCAAAAAGCTAGTGCGGCTGACTCCTGGATGACACGCTACGTTGGAGCAGTGCCCCCACCGAATAACATCGGATCGACACCCCTCCGGCACAAACAACCGATTAGGCGGGCAACCGGGCGGAGGCGTTACCCCTTCTAAGGCCGTTTTGACCCTCGATTCAACCTCCCATGTGAGTGTGGAGACCACTAGGGTCCCGGGTAGGATGCACTCGGGAGTGGATGGGCGTTCGAAATGGTCAAAAATGCGAGAAAGGGAATCGGGTTTGACATTCTTGGAACCCGGGCGATACGAGAGAGAGAAGTCAAAACGTCCGAAAAAGAGTGCCCACCGCGCCTGCCTGGAGTTGAGTCGCTTAGCGGTTCTGATATATTCCAAATTCTTGTGATCGGTCCAAACTATAAAAGGTACCCCCGAACCCTCTAACCAATGGCGCCACTCCTCCAGTGCTAACTTCACTGCCAACAACTCTCTGTTGCCAATGTCGTAGTTGCGTTCTGCAGGTGATAACCGATGGGAAAGGAACGCGCAAGGGTGCATCTTGTCGTCAGAAGAGGAACATTGGGAAAGTACCGCACCTACCCCCACCTCTGAAGCGTCCACCTCCACCACGAACTGACGCGAGGGATCGGGAGCTATGAGGATGGGAGCCGAAACAAAGTGGCTCTTGAGTTTGGCGAATGCAGCCTCGGCTGTATCGGACCACCTGAACGTCACTCTGGGGGATGTTAAGGCGGTAAGAGGAGCGACTATCTGGCTAAAGTTGCGAACGAAACGCCGGTAGAAATTGGCGAATCCCAGAAACCTCTGTAGGGCCTTACGGGAATCTGGGCTTGGCCAATCCACCACAGCCTTAACCTTGTCAGGATCCATGCGAATACCTTCTGTCGAGACGATGTAACCTAGGAATGGAACGGATTGTGCATGAAAAATGCATTTCTCCGCCTTGACAAAAAGTCCATTCTCCAACAACCTCTGAAGCACTCGTCTGACGTGCTGAACGTGTTCCTGGAGAGAAGAAGAAAAAATCAGTATGTCATCCAGGTAAACATATATGAACTGATCAATCATATCTCTCAGCACGTCATTGACGAGTGCCTGGAAAACCGCTGGGGAGTTGGATAGCCCAAAAGGCATGACCAAATATTCGAAGTGCCCTCTGGGGGTGTTAAACGCAGTCTTCCATTCGTCCCCCTCCCTTATGCGAACCAAATGATATGCATTACGTAAATCCAACTTAGTGAACACGGATGCTCCCTGTAACCTTTCAAAGGCTGAGGACATCAACGGTAAGGGATAGGTATTCTTCACTGTGATGTTATTCAACCCACGGTAATCAATGCAAGGACGCAGAGATCCGTCCTTCTTCCCCACAAAGAAGAACCCCGCCCCCGCTGGAGAAAAGGAAGGACGAATGAATCCAGATGCCAGAGAACCAGAGATGTATCTCTCCATAGCCTCCCTCTCAGGAACGGAGAGTGAATATAACTTGCCTTTAGGCGGAGACTCACCTGGCAATAATTCTATTGCACAGTCATAGGGACGATGCGGAGGAAGAGAAGCAGCAAGGGACTTACTGAACACCTCCTTCAGGTCGAGGTATTCAACGGGCACGTTAGACAAATCCACTGCCTCCTCTAGAAACACAGAATCAGACACAGACGAACAAGCAGACACTAAACAGGACTCAAGACACTTGTTACTCCACATGGATATAGAGTTATGACCCCAGTCAACTCTGGGGTTGTGTTGGGTGAGCCAAGGGTGGCCGAGAACTAATGGTGCAAGGGGTGAGTCCATGAGTAGGAATGATAGTGTCTCAGTGTGATTGCCAGAAGTGATGAGTGTGATAGGTTCAGTGGTGTGAGAAATGTTGGGGAGTTCTTGACCATTGAGAGCGTTGACGGATATCTTGTGCGTGAGTGAGGTGATAGGGATCTGGAGTTTGTGAGCGAGCTTGAAGTCCATGAAATTACCCTCTGCTCCTGAGTCCAGTAAGGCTTGGGTGTCGTGCGTGTGGGTGGCCCATCTTAGTCTTACCGGGAGGAGAGTAGATGATGAGGTCTTCTCTGTGGTGACACCACCCGATAGTAGCCTCATGTTTACTACCGGGCCTGATCTTTTACCGGGCAGGAGTGGATAAAGTGGCCCGCTCTACCACAGTAGAGACAGAGTCCTTGGGATCTCCGCCTCTCCCTCTCTTCCCGGGAGAGGCGAGCTCTCCCCAGCTGCATGGGTTCGTGAGCGGAGGCTGAACTGGTCGTGTTCCCGCCGCTGGCATGCCAGCCCTCCGTGTCGTTATGCGGTCTGTTAGGGCATGCTCGGCGGCCAATACGACTCAGACGAGCGTCGACCCTCAAGGCTAGTTCCACTAGTCCATTTAAACTCCTGGGAAGGTCCAGAACATAAATCTCCTTCTGGATCCGGTCCTCCAGCCCATGCAGGAACATGTCCCACTGCGCCTCCTCGTTCCACTGACACTCTGCGGCCAGAGTGCGGAATTGGATGGAGTATTCCGATACTGAACGGTCTCCTTGGCGAAGGTCAGCGAGTAGTCTGGCCGTCTCCTACCCGCCACGGCCCGATCGAAGACCCTTCTCATCTCCTCGGAGAGTGTCTGGAAAGAGGTGCAGCATGGGTCCTGGTTCGCCCACACCGCCGTTCCCCAAAGAGCCGCTTTGCCTGATAGCAGTGTGAGTACGAATGCTACCTTAGACTGTTCACGGTTGAAGGTCCGTGGCTGCAACGAGAAATGCATGGAACATCTCGTAAGAAAAGCTCTGCAATAGTCAGGATCACCTGAATAACCCTCTGGTGTCGGTAGCCGTGGCTCTAGCTGGGAATCCGGCTCTGGCGGGGCGGGTTGAACTGCCGGTGTAGGTGGCGCAGCGGAACCCCTCAGATGTTGCAATTGATGGGTCAGCTGGGATACCTGCGTTGCAAGGGCTTGTACTGCCCGACCTGTGCTGGAGATGTTCTCCTCTTGTTGATCCATTCTCGTGATACTGCGGGAAATGAATTCGGTCAGACTCGTTGAACTCGCTGCATCCATGGTCTGGTCAGATCGTTCTGTAACAATACAGAGGCGGATGCAAGATGCAAGCAACGATGGTTTAATGAATATAGTTCACAGCAGCAACAGGACAGACAGACTGTACTCAGACGGAATCCGACCCAGGGACTCGGGCGCATCTTCCGATGATAGCGTGCTGAGAAAACCAGGGGAGTGTGTCCGGATGAGTAGGAAGGAGCACAGCAGATAATCCACACAAGAGAAGAGCACGGACACACGACACAACCTCAGGGAAGAAACAACGATCTGACAACAAGAAACACTGGTTACAGAACATATAAAGGGAAGATAAGTGGTTCCAGCTGGCGCAGACAATCAGGCCGAGATTGGGAACCACGCCCACACAAACACGGGGGAGAGAGAGAGAGAGAGAGAGAGAGAGAGAGAGAGAGAGAGAGAGAGAGAGAGGGAGGCAGTGGATTCATGAACCGTGACGTATTCTGTATCACTGAATGGATTAGGGACATATTTGCAAAGGAGTGTGTTCTTGAACCTGATGATAAACATCATGCCTTGACCTCTGTTGCTATGCTTTCATGCTGCCATCAAACAGACAGTGCTTAAGATCATTACTTGCATCGTTCTATAAACACTTCAGGCTACCAAATTCCACAAGACCCAGACAAGTGATGCCACACTTAATAAGGAGCTTATTTTCTGGTCCTTTATCACCTGGTGAATGCTGTTGTTCACCCACAATAAATACTGTTGATACTGGAATGTGTGATCTATTAAGTTATCCATAAATATTTGTCCCATTCCCTTAAAAGGAGGGTGATATGTATGTTAAAACCTTCATTATAATGATGAAACTGAGAAATGATGAGGAACAGCCAGGAACGTTCAGAAATCACGTTTATTTAACCTCTGCAATCAAAACTAAATAACAATGCACTACAAATCAATGTATTTACACAGAAATCACCTCTGTGCTGTCTTATCTGTGTCTGCTGAACAGAATGTACAGTGATTGGTAGGAGAAATGGAGTAGTATACTGTACGTTTCCAACAGTCCGTTCTCCCTCACATAGTCCAGCTGTAAAGTAATAACTTTTGTCTGAATTAAGATTGATACATTTTAATATGACTACATATTTTCAAGAGGGCTAACATCCATTATCGTTATTAGTAGTATTTCTGAATTAAGGCATTTGATTTTACAATATCTTTCAATTCAGAGCTTGCAAGAAAGGCATTTCACTGTACTTGTGCACATGACATTAAAACATGAAATCTGAACAGCCATAGAGGGTCTTGATTTTTGAAATCTTATTCGGCATAGTTAGATTGTTACTGCACTGTCCCTCTAAATTGTTTGAGATAAAAAGCACATTCCCCCTTTAAATAAAACATTTTCTATCACATATATCCTGCCATCTAAATAAATAAATACAATATTTAGCAGATGTGAACTACAAATGCTGCAGATGTGTACAAACGCTGCAATACGATACTGTAAATCAAGATACATCACACATATATATATATACATGCCTTCAAACAATAAAAATGCAATATTACATTACACAGTGGCTGTTGTGGAACACTACATATACATTCTTAAATTGAGAGAACAAACCCAAATACACATGGGGATTGATGTCAACCATGAACCTAAATGATCTCAACACAATGCTTTCAATAGCCTTTACTGGGCAGCTAGCTATCAAATATAAATGTTTCACTCAACATACAAATAGAACAAATACAATATGACAAGAAGAATATGTTTCACCCTCCAAAATAGTCGAGACAATTATCTTTTTATACACACTGAGTGTATGAAAGATTAAGAACACCTTCCTAAACTCAGCAAAAAAAAAGAAATGTCCCTTTTTCAGGACCCTGACCCCAAAGATAATTCGTAAAAATCCAAATAACTTCACATATCTTCATTGTAAAGGGTTTAAACATGGTTCCCCATGCTTGTTCAATGAACCATAAACAATTAAGGAACGTGCACCTGTGGAACAGTTAAGACACTAACAGCTTACAGACCGTAGGCAATTAAGGTCACAGTAATGAAAACTTAGGACACCGAATAGGTTTTTCTACTGACTCTGAAAAACACCAAAAGAAAGATGCCCAGGGTACCTGCTCATCTGCGTGAATGTGCCTTATGCATGCTGCAAGGAGGCAGCAGATTTGGCCAGGGTAATAAATTGCAATGTACGTACTGTGAGACCCCTAAGCCAGCGCTACAGGGAGACAGGACGGACAGCTGATCATCCTCTCAGTGGCAGACCACGTGTAAACAACACCTGCACAGGATCGGTACATCCGAACATCACACATGCGGCACAGGTACAGGATGGCAACAACAACTGCCCGAGTTACACCAGGAATGCACAATCCCTTCATCAGTGCTCAGACTCTCCGCAATAGGTTGAGAGAGGCTGGACTGAGGGTTTGTAGGCCTGTTGTAAAGGCAGGTCCTCAACAGACATCACCGGCACAAACCCATAGTCACTGGACCAGACAGGACTGGCAAAAGTGCTCTTCACTGACGAGTCACGGTTTTGTCTCCACAGGGGTGATGGTCGGATTCGCGTTTATTGTCAAAGGAATTAGTGTTACATCGAGGCCTGTACTCTGTAGCGGGATCGATTTGGAGGTGGAGGGTCCGTCATTGTCTGGGGTGGTGTGTCACAGCATTATCGGACTGAGCTTGTCGTCATTGCAGGCAACCGTACTGCTCGTTCTGTGTGTGATTTCCTGCAAGACAGGAATGTTTCGCCATGGCCAGCGAAGAGCCCGGATCTCAATCCCATTGAGCACGTCAGGGACCTGTTAGATCAGAGGGTGAGGGCTTGGGCCATACCCCCAGAAGTGTTTGGGAACATGCAGGTGTCTTGGTGGAAGAGTGGGGTAACATCTGACAGTAAGAACGGGCAAAACTGGTGCAGTCCATGAGGTGGAGTACTTAATGCAGCTGGTGGCCACACCAGATACGGACTGTTACTTTTGATTTTGACCCACCCCCTATGTTCAGGGACACATTATTCCATTTCTGTTAGTCACATGTCTGTGGAACTTGTTCAGTTTATGTCTCAGTTGTTGAATCTTGTTATGTTCATACAAATATTTACACATGCTAAGTTTGTTGAAAATAAACACAGTTGACATTGAGAGGACATTTCTTTTTTTGCTGAGTTTGTTATCGATTTGCACCCCCTTTGGGGTGGTGGACCATTCTTGATACACATGGAAAACTGTTGAGTGTGAAAACCCAGCAGTGTTGCAGTTCTTGACAAAAAATGGTGCGCCTGGAAACTACTACCATACCCTGTTCAAAGGTACTTAAATATTTTGTCTTGCCCATTTACCCTCTGAATGACAGACACACAATCCATGTCTCAATTGTTTCAAGGCTTAAAAATACTTATTTAACCTGTCTCCTCCACTTCATCTACACTAATTGAAGTAGATTTAACAAGTGACATCAATATGGGATCATAGCTTTCACTTGGATTCACCTGGTCAGTCTATGTCATGGAAAGGTGTCCTAATTCTTTGTACACTCAGTGTATGTTACAATGCAGAGCAGTGCAACCAAAGTCAAGACTTGGGCAAAGTTGATCCCCTTCAAGGGCCTAGTTACAGTTTTTTTTGTCACCTCGGTGCAATTTTCACAAGTATGTGGTACATTTTCACAACTCTTAGTACAAAACTCAAAACAGATAATAAAAAAGGCAGTTATTTCAAAAGTCTAAGCAAATTTTCAATTGACTGTGTTTAATCTGGAAATACATTTTTCACATTGCTATACATGTTCAGATAAAGTAATTGCTATTCACAATGCAATGCTCTCATAATTTTGATATAATTCTCATCTCTTTCTTTAAGAGACATTTACTGTTACTTAATTCGACTGCTTTTAATTGATAATCACTTAAATGTATGGTAGACCTATAGATTTAACATGTTAATTGGTTTGTTAACTACAGATTTTGAGAACTACATAATGAAAATGTATGTTTGTAAAGTAGAAACATAAAATGTAAGATATATATGTATATATATATATATATTATATATATACACTATACACTATACACACACTACCGGTCTAAAGTTTTAGAACACCTACTCATTCAAGGGGTTTTCTTTCTTTCTTTTTTACTATTTTCTACATTGTAGAATAGAAGTGAAGACATCAAAACGATGAAATAACACATATGAAATCATGTAGTAAACCAAAAAAGTATTAAACAAATCAAAGTATATTTTGTATTTGAGTCTTCAAATAGCCATGTTTTGTCTTCATGACAGCTTTAAACACTCTTGACATTCTCTCAACCAGCTTCACCTGGAATGCTTTTCCAACAGTCTTAAAAGAGTTCCCACATATGCTGAGCATTTTCTGGCTGCTTTTCCTTCACACTGCGGTCCGACACATCCCAAACCATATCAATTGGTTTGAGGTCGGGGGATTGTGGATGCCAGGTCATCTGATGCAGCACTCCATCACTCTCCTTATTGGGAAAACAGCCCTTACACAGCATGGATGTGCATTTGGTCATTGTCCTGTTGAAAAACAAATGATAGTCCCACTAAGCGCAAACCAGATGGGATGGCATATCGTGGCAGAATGCTGTGGTAGCCATGCAGGTTAAGTGTGCCTTGAATTCGAAATAAATCAGAGACAGTGTCACCAGGAAAGTACCCCCACACTATAACACCTCATCCTCCATGTTTTACAGTGGGAAATACACATGCGGAGATCATCTGCTCACCCACATCGCATTTCACAAAGAACCAAAAATCTCAGACCAAAGAATAGAAACACTTTTTTGGTTACAACGTGATTCCATATGTGTTATTTCATAGTTTTAATGTATTCAATGTTATTGTAGTCAAAATAGTCAAAATAAACAAAAACCCTTGAATCAGTAGGTGTTCTAAAACTTTTGACTGATATATATATATATATATATATTCTATATATATACAGTATATATACAGTGGGGAGAACAAGTATTTGACACACTGCCGATTTTGCAGGTTTTCCTACTTACAAAGCATGCAGAGGTCTGTAATTTTTTATCATAGGTATACTTCAACTGTTAGAGACGGAATCTTAAACAAAAATCCAGAAAATCACATTGTCTGATTTGTAAGTCATTAATTTGCATTTTATTGCATGACATAAGTATTTGATCACCTACCAACCAGTAAGAATTCTCTCACAGACCTGTTAGACCTGCTCTCACAGACCTGTTAGTTTTTCTTTAAGAAGCCCTTATGTTCTCCACTCATTACCTGTATTAACTGCACCTGTTTGAACTCATTACCTGTATAAAAGACACCTGTCCACACACTCAATCAAACAGACTCCAACCTATCCACAATGGCCAAGACTAGAGAGGGTGTAAGGACATCAGGGATAAAATTGTAGACCTGCTCAAGGCTGGGATGGGCTACAGGATAATAGGCAAGCAGCTTGGTGAGAAGGCAACAACTGTTGGCCCAAATATTAGAAAATGGAAGAAGTTCAAGATGACAGTCAATCACCCTCGGTCTGGGGCTCCATGCAAGATCTCTCCTCGTGGGCATCAATGATCATGAGGAAGGTGAGGGATCAGCCCAGAACTACACGGCAGGACCTGGTCATTGACCTGAAGAGAGCTGGGACCACAGTCTCAAAGAAAACCATTAGTAACACACTACGCCATCATGGATTAAAATCCTGCAGCGCATGCAAGGTCCCCCTGCTCAAGCCAACGCATGTCCAGGCCCGTCTGAAATTTGCCAATGACCATCTGGATGATCCAGAGGAGGAATGGGATAAGGTCATGTTGTCTGATGAGACAATAATATAGCTTTTTGGTCTAAACTCCACTCGCCGTGTTTGGAGGAAGAAGAAGGATGAGTACAAACCCCAAGAACACCATCCCAACCGTGAAGCATGGAGGTGGAAATATCATTCTTTGGGGATGCATTTCTGCAAAGGGGACAGGACGACTGCACCGTATTGAGGGGAGGATGGATGGGGCCATGTATCATGAGATCTTGGCCAACAACCTCCTTCCCTCAGTAAGAGCATTGAAGATGGGTCGTGGCTGGGTCTTCCAACAGCCAGGGCAACTAAGGAGTGGCTCCGTAAGAAGCATCTCAAGGTCCTGGAGTGGCCTAGCCAGTCTCCAGACCTGAATCCAATAGAAAATCTTTGGAGTGAAATTTTTTTGGAGGGAGCTGAAAGTCCGTATTGCCCAGTGAGAGCCCCGAAACCTGAAGGATCTGGAGAAGGTCTGTATGGAGGAGTGGGCCAAAATCCCTGCTGCAGTGTGTGCAAACCTGGTCAAGAACTACAGGAAACATATGATCTCTGTAATTGCAAACAAAGGTTTCTGTACCAAATATTAAGTTCTGCTCTTCTGATGTATCAAATACTTACGTCATGCAATAAAATGCAAATTAATTACTTAAAAATCATACAATGTGATTTTCTGGAATTTTGTTTTAGAATCCGTCTCTCACAATTGAAGTGTACCTATGATAAAAATTACAGACGTCTACATGTTTTGTAAGTAGGAAAATCGGCAAAATCGGCAGTGTATCAAATACTTGTTCTCCCCACTGTATATATATATATATAGATATATATACAATTGAAGTCGGAAGTTTTCATACACTTAGGTTGGAGTCATTTTCTTGTTAACAAACTATAGTCTTGGCAAGTCGGTTAGGACATCTACTTTGTGCATGACACAAGTAATTTTTCCAACAACTGTTTACAGACACATTATTTCACTTATAATTCACTGTGTCACAATTCCAATGGGTCATAAGTTTACATACACTAAGTTGACTGTGCCTTTAAACAGCTTGGAAAATTCCAGAAAATTATGTCATGGATTTAGAAGCTTCTGATAGGCTAATTGACATGATTTGAGTAAATTGGAGGTGTACCTGTGGATGTTTTTCAAGGCCTACCTTCAAACTCAGTGCCTCTTGGCTTGACATCATGAGAAAATCAAAATAAATCAGCCAAGACCTAAGAAAAAAAAGTTGTAGACCTCCACAAGTCTGGTTCATCCTTGGGAGCAATTTCCAAACGCCTGAAGGTACCACGTTCATCTGTACAAACGATAGTACGCAAGTATAAACACCATGGGACCACACAGCTGTCATACCGCTCATGAAGGAGACGTGTTCTGTGTCCTAGAGATGAACGTACTTTGGTGCGAAAAGTGCAAATCAATCCCAGAACAACAGCAAAGGACCTTGTGAAGATGCTGGAGGAAACAGGTACAAAAGTATCTATATCCACAGTAAAACGAGTCCTGTATCGACATAACCTGAAAGGCCGCTCAGCAATGAAGAAGCCACTGCTCCTAAACCGCCATTAAAAAAGCCAGACTATGGTTTGCCCATGGGGACAAAGATCATACTTTTTGGAGAAATGTCCTCTGGTCTGATGAAACAAAAATAGAACTGTTTGGCCATACTATCCATTGATATGTTTGGAGGAAAAAGGGGGAGGCTTGCAAGCCAACGAACACCATCCCAACCGTGAAGCACGGGGGTGGCAGCATCATGTTGTGGGGGTGCTTTGCTGCAGTAGGGACTGGTGCACTTCACAAAATAGATGGCATCGTGAGGAAGGAAAGTTATGTGGATATATTGAAGCAACATCTCAAGACATCAGTCAGGAAGTTAAAGCTTGGTTGCAAATGGGAATCCAAATGGGCAATGACCCCAAGCCTACTGGCAAAGTTGTGGCAAAATAGCTTAAGGACAACAAAGTCAAGGTATTGGAGTGGCCATCACAAAGTCCTAACCTCACTCAATCCTATACAAAATTTGTGGTTAGAACTGAAAAAGCTTGTGTGAGCAAGGAGGCCTACAAACCTGACTCAGTTGCACCAGCTGTGTCAGGAGGAATGGGCCAAAATTCACCCAACTTATTGGGGGAAGCTTGTAGAAGGCTAACCGAAACATTTGACCCAAGTGCAACAATTTAAAGGCAATGCTACCTAATACTAATTGAGCGTATGTAGACTTCTGACCCACTGGGAATGTGATGAAAGAAATACAATCTCAAGTAAATAATTCTCTCTACTATTATTCTGACATTTCACATTCTTAAAATAAAGTGGTGATCCTAACTGACCTAAGACAGGGATTTTTTACTGGGATTTACATGCCAGGAATTGAGAAAAACTGAGTTTAAATCTATTTGGCTAAGGTGTATGTAAACTTCCAACTTGAACTGTATATATATACTCTCGAACGTTCATGATTTTACTCCACAGTACTCTTTAGGCAGTTAAACAACAACTACTTGCCTATGTTGATTAAGGCAGCCCCCTACACCTCTCTAATTCAGAGGGGTTGGATTAAATGTGTAAGACATATTTCAGTTGAATGCATTCAGTTGAACAACTGACTAGGTATCCCCTTTTCCTAGTGCCATGCTCTTATGCACTGAGCCATGTACAGAACCAATACAATACACGATTACAATACATTTGGAAGATGTATGAATGTCACCTCCATGAGTGTAACACCCTCCTTCAGGCCATGGACGAGGCATATGATTACATCAATTCAGACCAATGTCAGGCTTAGATTCGCCATGCCAAAAGCTTTTCCCCCAGGTGCATGAACAATGAAGATATTTACTGCGAACTAGTGCCTGTTAAACAGATGTCTTCAATGGTCACACCTTTCATCACACATGGGATAATGGACATTATGGAAATGTAATGTTCAGTCAATTTTAATGGGTAGTGTAGGTGTATTGCCTAATGTGAAAAAGGTGTAATGTACTGTAATTTACAGTACTGTAGCATATTACATAAAAAATGCCATTTTAAACTGTCACGCCCTGATCTGTTTCACCAGTCCTTGTGCTTGTCTCCACCCCCCTCCAGGCGTTGCCCATCTTTCCCATTGTCCCCCTGGTACTTATTCCTGTGTTCTCTGTTTGTCTGTGCCAGTTCGTTTTGCTTGTCAAGTCAACCAGCGTTTTGTCTCAGCTCCTGCTTTTTCCCAGTCTCTCTTTTTCTCACCCTCCTGGTTTTGACCCTTGCCTGTACTGACTCTGAGCCCGCCTGCCTACTGCCTGACCTGACCCTGAGCCTGCCTGCCATCCCGTACCGTTGTCCCACTACTCTGGATTATGGACCCCTGTCTGACCTGACCTGTCGTTTGCCTGCCCCTGTTGCTGTGCTAAACATTGTTACAACAACACAGTCTGCATTTGGGTCTTACCTGAAACATGATAGAAACACATGTCTAAGATGTTTTGCTAGTGGATGAACTGGTATTTAAAATAACTAAATTGAGAAGATATTATTATGTTGTGTTTTGATGATAAAATCAATGTACTCACTATATGTCAGAGCTAACCTATATTGTGGATCAATGGTTGTGTGGTAAAAGATGTCTACAAATGAAATAAATGGACAATGAAAGACAGGCTGCATTACAAGTGCTACCCATTTTCAGTTTTGTACTAAGAGTTTTGAAAATTCACACCATAATTGTGAAAATAGTACCAAAATGATAAAAATAAAAAGTTGTATGTGCCAGAGCTGCACATGTTATTCTGAAAAGGTTTTGTGCAGTAGCAGAGGCCTTCAGTGTTCTGTCTAAAAGTATCATTTAATAATACAAATGATTATTTAAAAGGACATTTGGAGGACATGGAACTACAAACACTCAGACTTTTAGTAATAAATACTTACGGACACATTGACCATTGACCCTCTGGTGTGATGTGTAAATCTTAAATCCAGACTGCTACAGTAGTTAGGCCTTTGTCCATATTTCATCAGCCAGTATAACATACCCACATGCACCTGGATGTAAAGGCTACCGTTGCATAAGTACAGACTATCAAACGGCATTGTCCAGGCTTATGACTGATGCTCCAACCCGCCATTACATTATTGTCTCAGGTGTTGCCCGGACTGCCCCATGCTCCACCTTTCCATTCCCACTCTGTCCATTGGCATGCACTGGCCCCCTGGCCAGGGGGGAGGCCAGGTTGACTCTGATAGTTCTGCTGGTGCTCTGGCAGACAGCCCCAGGAAGGGCCCTCATCTGGCTGGTGAAGGGGCTCCCAGGCAGAGACAGGCAGGGGGACAGGGAGCCATGGCCCCACCCAGACTCCAGGCGAGAGCCGGATCCTTTGCTCACACAGCGAGGGCTGGGGTTGACAGAGGACAGGGTCTGCTGACTCCCATTCAGGTAGGAGTTGTTGGCGGAGCCCAGGTGAGAGGAACGGTAGTTGTAGTAGGCCCTCCAGCCCTTCTGCTTTTTCTTCTGATGGCAGCGGCACTTGAGGATCCGGATGAAGGCCTGTTTGAACTCTCGGCTGTAGCAGGGGTAGATGATGGGATTCAGGCAGCTGTTGAAGTAGCCCAGCCAGAAGATCACCTTAAAGAACGTCTCCGGGGGACGCAGGTTGGCGTTGAATGACCCTGGGACATTACATGGAGAAAACGTGTCATAAATGGACAGAGATGTCCAAAAACAATGTCATTATATATTATATCTTATATCTGTTATATATTTTAACTTAACTTGACATTTCAAATATAAGATGTGGTATGCACTGTGGTGGTAGATATACTGTATCTGAGAAAACTATGTAAACGCTGAACCATCTCTTCAATGCATTATGTTTGGTTATCAATAGATGGCAGCATTCATCAAAAGAACCTCACAGACAGTCAATGTACCAGCAGCTACTTTATCACGGGCATCCTCCTCTCTCTCTCTCGAGACCAAGGATCTGGAAAGACGGGAAAGGTGAAATATAGGCTTGGTGGGGTTTCAATCGCTCAACTTTCCCCTTCCCAGACTTTTCAGATCAACGATCAGTGACCGATGAGAACTTTTAAAGAGTACAAGCGGGGCTTCACTCAACTGGTTTTGTTGAAGCATCAAACACTATTATCAATTGTACAACTGGCAAAAGTATTTATTTTTATTCATACATTCATTCAACTATAGAGGGCATAATCTATAGTGTATGAACTCCCATGCCTCAGGTGTATAGTGACACGGGAGTATCATACACTATAGAGATATAGAGATTGGTGGTTCTCCAATTATTACAATGTTTGCACAGTGATTCCAAGTATTACCATTTTGGTGCTGATTCTACTGTCTTGACTGTTTCCTGTTTTGGAATTTTTTAGAGAAAGATAGCATGACTCACTGACAGCACACGTCATTAGTGTACAGTACTATACTCTCCTTAAAGGCCCAATTCAGCTGGTTTTATATCAATATAAAATCATTTATGGGTCACAATTAAGTACCCTATTCCGACTTGAACTGGGGGGGGACTGAAAACTCTTTGTTATTGGTCTATTAACCAATTACCGCATGAAAGACAAAAATTCCCACCCATGCAAACCTGCTGATTAGAAGGTCCTGTGTAGATTGTGTTTTCAACCAGCAATTATCAGGAAATAACACTGATCATTTGTTTTCACACTTTTTCAGTGTTAGTTTCATCAGCTGTTGTACAATATGATACAAAACACAGGAAAAACTGCACTTTGAATGCACTGGGCCTTTAATCACTAAGGTCAACCCTACCAACCTTGCATGTGCTTCCACTGATTCTGAATAAGCTACTAAGCTTCCAATACTATTGAAGAAAAGTAGTAAAAAAAGTTATAGGCAGGATTTACAAGCAGCCTAATTAAGTATAGAATTCATTACAGTAAGCTATAACAATACTGTGCCGACACTACTGTGCACTTTTTCAAGTTTCATCTTTGCAGTCTCCAGCTCATAAACAAAGGTCACAGACATCCGCCATCATTCCAAATTCTTCCCCATTTTACAGGCATACAAACCCTCGCACTCATCCCCCGATGCACATCACATCCCCTTTTTTGGCCCTTTTGGACTCAGCATTGTGTAATCATCCACTTTGGTATGTCCTGCCACAGAAGCCTTGGCTGTCACGTTATTGGATGAAAACCTGAAGAGAAAGATGTTGCATTCTATCCTATTTCTCTCTTTCGGCTTTGGGATGGAGAGAGGATTAACCAGAGTTATTACAGTGTTTCCTCAGAATAGAGCCATGGCTCATAGAACCATCTAATTCAAGGACACATTTGTCATTTCCCAGCCTGTCCCTAGGAGAGACTGTGTTTACACTTTAATCATGTGCTACTGGCTGGCTTTATTGTCCAGGGCAAAGTGCCTTCATAGCTGGAGCTTCCACAACGCTATTCCACTAACTATAACGTCCTCATCCCCCAACCTCCGTAGTCACCAGAAGCCAGGAACCCACTTTACTCTGATAGTGCTTACATGCAAAGATTTAGGATGCTTCTTCGCGCCGTGCAACTGTGGAATCCAGGCTAACAAATCACAGTGCACTCTGTCCAACTTCTCTCTCAATTCCACTTGCACAGTCCATCTCCTAGGGCTTTATTTACACATACCAATTGACCATTTCATCTACTCGCCAAGTCTTTCACACATCCGGACAACATTGACTGCCCGTCTTATCTACAATAGTGTATGATACTCCCGTGTCCGGCTTGACGGCTGCTGAATTTTGACAAACTAATAAGCCAAACACAGAAAGGTAGTCAATGTTGCTCTATAGAGAAGAGGTAGTAAACAACAAAGCAAAGACTGATGCAATACATTTGACTATGAATGGGAGGACAGTCAAATGTACAGTAGGCTTCCAGTATGCAGAGCCCTGTGAGGCTGCTGGCTTTCAATACATCTCCTGGCTATGTCCTGAGTGCTGCTAAAAAACAGCATGCTAGAGGGAGGGGGAGGAGAACTCAGGATAATGCAGCAAACTCTTCAATCTATCATGGTTTCACAATCAATCACCATACATAGAAATAATCTCAAATGGAATCTCTCAGTCCATGCCCTCTTCTACAAATGTGGAGGTCCTTAGAGGAACTGTATGCCCGGGCATTGATTTGAGTAACATGGAATGAGAAAACAACAGTCATGTCGGCACATTAATTTCTCAGAGGTCCAGACAGACTGGGAATATTTTTACTTTTATCACTGATGCTGTCAAATTACTATTTGTACTACGCATTTTAGCTACATAACTGGTATTTCCATTTTAGGACATAGACATTTGACTACAGATTCAGCCAAAAGGAGCAGTTAATTTTTATAGGAAGGATTTATCCATTTTCTGGTTTGGGCATGTTTGCCAACACATACCTGATTATGATAGGAAGGAGGTCAAGGAATCAAATCAAATCCAATCAAATAGTATTTGTCACATGCGCCGAATACAACAGGTGTAGACCTTACAGTGAAATGCTTACATAGAAGCCCTTAACCAACAATGCAGTTTTAAGAAAAAATAAATAAAAATAATAATAAATAATAATAACAATAATTTAGAGAAGCAATAAACAATAAACAGCCATAGTGGCAGGTAGCTTAGGGCCAGTAACCGAAATATTGCTAGATTGAATCCCAGAGCTGACAAGGTAAACATTTGTTGTTCTGCCCATTAACAAGGCAGTTAACCCACTGTTCCTAGGTTGTCATTGTAAATAAGAAGTTGTTCTTAGCTGACTTGCCTAGTTAAGTAAAGGTTAAATAAAAAATGTACAGGGGTACCGGTACAGAGTCACTGGTTACTCAAGGTAATTGAGGTAATATGTAGGTAGAAATACAGTGCCTTGTGAAAGTATTCGGCCCCCTTGAACTTTGCGACCTTTTGCCACATTTCAGGCTTCAAACATAAATATATAAAACTGTATTTTTTTGTGAAGAATCAACAACAAGTGGGACACAATCATGAAGTGGAACGACATTTATTGGATATTTCCAACTTTTTTAACAAATCAAAAACTGAAAAATTGGGCGTGCAAAATTATTCAGCCCCCTTAAGTTAATACTTTGTAGCGCCACCTTTTGCTGCGATTACAGCTGTAAGTTGCTTGGGGTATGTCTCTATCAGTTTTGCACATCGAGAGACTGAAATTTTTTCCCATTCCTCCTTGCAAAACAGCTCGAGCTCAGTGAGGTTGGATGGAGAGCATTTGTGAACAGCAGTTTTCAGTTCTTTCCACAGATTCTCGATTGGATTCAGGTCTGGACTTTGATTTGGCCATTCTAACACCTGGATATGTTTATTTTTGAACCATTCCATTGTAGATTTTGCTTTATGTTTTGGATCATTGTCTTGTTGGAAGACAAATCTCCGTCCCAGTCTCAGGTCTTTTGCAGACTCCATCAGGTTTTCTTCGAGAATGGTCCTGTATTTGGCTCCATCCATCTTCCCATCAATTTTAACCATCTTCCCTGTCCCTGCTAAAGAAAAGCAGGCCCAAACCATGATGCTGCCACCACCATGTTTGACAGTGGGTATGGTGTGTTCAGGGTGATGAGCTGCTTTTACGCCAAACATAACATTTTGCATTGTTGCCAAAAAGTTTAATTTTTGTTTCATCTGACTAGAGCACCTTCTTCCACATGTTTGGTGTGTCTCCCAGGTGGCTTGTGGCAAACTTTAAACAACACTTTTTATGGATATCTTTAAGAAATGGCTTTCTTCTTGCCACTCTTCCATAAAGGCCACATTTGTGCAATATACGACTGATTGTTGTCCTATGGACAGTCTCCCACCTCAGCTGTAGATCTCTGCAGTTCATCCAGAGTGATCATGGGCCTCTTGGCTGCATCTCTGATCAGTCTTCTCCTTGTATGAGCTGAAAGTTTAGAGGGACGGCCAGGTCTTGGTAGATTTGCAGTGGTCTGATACTCCTTCCATTTCAATATTATCGCTTGCACAGTGCTCCTTGGGATGTTTAAAGCTTGGGAAATCTTTTTGTATCCAAATCCGGCTTTAAACTTCTTCACAACAGTATCTCGGACCTGCTTGGTGTGTTCCTTGTTCTTCATGATGCTCTCTGCGCTTTTAACGGACCTCTGAGACTATCACAGTGCAGGTGCATTTATATGGAGACTTGATTACACACAGGTGGATTGTATTTATCATCATTAGTCATTTAGGTCAACATTGGATCATTCAGAGATCCTCACTGAACTTCTGGAGAGAGTTTGCTGCACTGAAAGTAAAGGGGCTGAATAATTTTGCACGCCCAATTTTTCAGTTTTTGATTTGTTAAAAAAGTTTGAAATATCCAATAAATGTCGTTCCACTTCATGATTGTGTCCCACTTGTTGTTGATTCTTCACAAAAAAATACAGTTTTATATCTTTATGTTTGAAGCCTGAAATGTGGCAAAAGGTCGCAAAGTTCAAGGGGGGCGAATACTTTCGGAAGGCACTGTATATAAGTGACTTATACATAGATAATTAGAGAGAGCAGGAGCGGCGTAAAAGAGGGAATAGGTGGTGCAGTGGGGCAATGTAAGGAGTCTAGGTCGCCATTTGATTAGATGTTCAGTAGTCTGATGGCTTGGGGGTAAAAGCTGTTTAGAAACCTCTTGGTGTAATGTTTGTCATTTTCCTCTGATGAGGAGTAAGATAGATCGGACCAATTTGCAGCGTGGTAAGTGTCCATAATTTAATAAGAAAAACTGAACATGACAAAATACAAAACAACAACGTGAAACAAACAAAACAGTCCCATGTGGCTCAAACACAAACACGGAAAATAATCACCCACAACTCAAGTGTGAAAACAGGCTGCCTAAGTATGGTTCTCAATCAGGGACAACGATTGACAGCTGCCTCTGATTGAGAACCATACCAGGCCAAACACAGAAATACCAAATCATAGAAAAAAGAACATAGACTGCCCACCCAACTCACGCCCTGACCAACCTAAAACAAAGACATAACAAAAGAACTAAGGTCAGAACGTGACACTTGGACCTAGACTTGGTGCTCCGATACCGCTTTACGTGTGGTAGCAGAGAGAACAGTCTTTGACTAGGGTGGCTGGAGTCGTTGACAATTTTTAGGGCCTTCCTCTGACACTGCCTGGTATAGAGGTCCTGGATGGCAGAAAGCTTGGCCCCAGTGATGTACTGGGCCATACGCACTACCCTCTGTGGTGCCTTGCAGGCGGAGGCCAAGCAGTTGCCATACCAGGCAGTGATGCAACCATGCTCTCGATGGTGCAGCTGTAGAACCTTTTGAGGATTTGAAGACCCATGCCAAATCTTTTCTGTTTCCTGAGGGGAATAGGATTTGTCGTGCCCTCTTATCAACTGTCTTGGTGTGCTTGGACCATGTTAGTTTGTTGGTTATGTGGACACCAAGAAACTTGAAGCTCTCAGCCTGCTCCACTATAGATCTGTCGATGAGAATGGGGGTGGGCTCGGTCTTCATTTTCCTGTAGTCCACAATCATCTCCTTAGTCTTGATGTCATTGAGGGAGAGGTTGTTGTCCTGGCACCACACGGCCAGGTCTCTGATCTCCTCCCTATATGCTGTCTCGTCACTGTTGGTAATCAGGCCTACCACTGTTGTGTCATCGGCAAACTTAATGATGGTTTTGGAGTCGTGCCTTGCCGTGCAGTCATGAATGAACAGGGAGTACAGGAGGTGACTGAGCACGCACCCCTGAGGGGCCCCAGTGTTGAGGATCAGCTTGGCGGATGTGTTGTTACCTACACTTACCACCTGGGGGCGGCCCGTCAGGAAGTCCAGGATCAAGTTGCATCCAGGATCCAGTTGCAGAGGGAGGTGTGTAGTCCCAGGGTCCTTAGCTTAGTGATGAGCTTTGAGGAAACTATGGTGTTGAACGCTGAGCTGTACTCAATGAACAGCATTCTCACAAAGGTGTTCCTTTTGTCCAGGTGTGAAGGGGCAGGGTGGAGTGCAATATTTTATTTTATTTTATTTTACCTTAATTTTACTAGGCAAATCAGTTAAGAACAAATTCTTATTTTCAATGACGGCCTAGGAACAGTGGGTTAACTGCCTGTTCAGGGGCAGAACGACAGATGTGTACCTTGTCAACTCGGGGATTTGAACTTGCAACCTAGATATTGCATCATCTGTGGATCTGTTGGGGCAGTATGCAAATTGGAGTGGGTCTAGGTTTTCTGGGATAATGGTGTTGATGTGAGCGATGACCAGCCTTTCAAAGCACTTCATGGCTACAGATGTGAGTGCTATGGGTTGGTAGACATTTTGCCTTAGTGTTCTTGGCCACAGGGACTATGGTGGTCTGCTTGAAACATGTTGGTATTACAGACTCAGACTGGGAGTGGTTGAAATTGTCAGAGAAGACACTTGCCAGGTGGTTAGTACATGCTCGGAGTACACATCCTGGTAATCTTGTAACTAGGGGGCAGTATTTTCATTTTTGGAAAAATAACGTTCCCAGAGTAAACGGGCTATTTTGTCAGGACAAGATGCTAGAATATGCATATAATTGACAGCTTAGGATAGAAAACACTCTAAAGTTTCCAAAACTGTAAAAATATTGTCTGTAAGTATAACAGAACTGATATTGCAGGCAAAAGCCTGAGAAAAATCCAATCCGGAAGTTACTCATGTTTTGAAAGCTCTGCGTTCCGATGCGTTTTAATGAGCAGCGAATGGGCTATCAACCAGATTCCATTTTCTACGTATGGCTACCTACGTACGTAAATAATCTTTTTGGAAAAAAGGAACATTTGCTATCTTACTGGGAGTCTTGTGAGTGTAAACATCCGAAGCTCATCAAAGGTAAACGATTTAATTTGATTGCTTTTCTGAATTTCGTGACCAAGTTGTCTACTGCTTGCTGGGCATAATGCTATGCTAGGCTATCATTAAACTTACACAAATGCTTGTCTTGCTTTGGCTGTAAAGCATATTTTCAAAAACTGAGATGACAGCGTGATTAACAAAAGGCTAAGCTGTGTTTCAATATATTTCACTTGTGATTTCATGAATAGGAATATTTTCTAGGAATATTTATGTCCGTTGCGTTATGCTAATTAGTGTTAGATGATGACAACGATCCCGGACACGGGATGGGTAGTTACAACAGGTCTTGCTCACATCGGCTGTGGAGAGCATGATCACACAGTCGTCCAGAACAGCTGATGCTCTCATGCATGTTCCAGATTCCTTTTTCTACGTATTCCCCAAGGTGTCTACAGCATTTTGAAGTAGTTTCACACATTTATGTTGACTAATGAGCGTAAGTGACTATATTGCATAAGTGGACTCAGAGTGATTCTTGCGTAAAATACAGAGGTAGCCATTTTTTCTCTCGGTCCTACTGAAAAGCCAACTGTCCCAGTTGATATATTATCGAATAGATATTTGAAAAACACCTTGAGGATTGATTATAAACAACGTTTGCCATGTTTCTGTCGATATTATGGAGGTAATTTGGAATATTTTTTGGCATTTTCGTGACCACAATTTTCCGTCAATTTCTCAGCCAAATGTGAAGAACAAACGGAGCTATTTCGCCTCCATAAATAACATTTTTGGAAAAAAGGAACATTTGCTATCTAACTGGGAGTCTTGTGAGTGAAAACATCCGAAGCTCATCAAAGGTAAACAATTTAATTTGATTGCTTTTCTTATTTTCGTGACCAAGTTGCCTACTGCTAGCTGGACATAATGCTATGCTAGGCTATCATTAAACTTACACAAATGCTTGTCTTGCTTTGGCTGTAAAGCATATTTTCAAAAACTGAGATGACAGCGTGATTAACAAAAGGCTAAGCTGTGTTTCAATATATTTCACTTGTGATTTCATGAATAGGAATATTTTCTAGGAATATTTATGTCCGTTGCGTTATGCTAATTAGTGTTAGATGATGACAACGATCCCGGACACGGGATGGGTAGTTACAACAGGTCTTGCTCACATCGGCTGTGGAGAGCGTGATCACACAGTCGTCCAGAACAGCTGATGCTCTCATGCATGCTTCAGTGTTATTATCCTCGAAGCGAGCACATAAGTAATTTAGCTAATCTGGTAGGCTTGTGTCACTGGGCAGCTCTCAGCTGTGCTTCCCTTTGTAGTCTGTAATAGTTTGCAAGCCCTGCCACATCCGATGAGCGTCGGAACCGGTGTAGTACGATTTGATTTACCTGTTTGATGGTTCATTGGAGGGCATAGCGGGATTTCTTATAAGCTTCAGGGTTAGAGTCCCGCTCCTTGAAAACGGCAGCTCTACCCTTTAGCTCAGTGCAGATGTTGCCTGTATCCATAGCTTCTGGGTGGGGTATGTACATACAGTCACTGAGGGGGCGACGTCATCGATGCATTTATTGATGAAGCCAGTGACTGATGTGGTGTACTCCTCAATGCCATCAGAAGAACCATATTCCAGTCTGTGCTAGCAAAACAGTCCTGTAGCTTAGCTTCTGGTTCGTCTGACCACTGTTTTATTGACCGAGTCACTGGTGCTTCCTGCTTTAATTTTTGTTTGTAGCAGGAATCAGGAGGATATAATTATGGTCAGATATGTCAAATGGAGGGAGAGGGAGAGCTTTGTACGCGTCTTTGTGTGTGGAGTAAAGGTGGTCTTGAGTTTTTTTCCCTCTGGATGCACATTTAACATGCTGGTAGAAATTTGGTAAAATGGATTTAAGTTTCCCTACATTAAAGTCCCCGGCCACTAAGAGTACCGCCTCTGGCTAAGCGTTACCTGTTTCCTTTTGGCGGTATACAGTTCATTGAGTGCAATCTTAGTGCCAGCATAGGTCTGTGGTGGTATGCAGACAGCTTCGAAAAATACAGATAAAAACTCTCTAGGTAGATAGTGTGGTCTACAGCTTATCATGAGATACTCTACTTCAGGCAAGCAAAACCTAGAGACTTCCTTAGATATCGTGCTCCAGCTGTTATTTACAAATAGACATAGTCTGCCTCCCCTTGTCTTACCAGAGGCTGCTGTCTATCCTGCTGATACAATGTATAATAACCCGCCAGCTGTATGCTATTCATGTCGTTGTTAACTACGACTAGGTGAAACACAAGATATTACAGTTTTTAATGTCCCGTTGGTAGGATATAAGTGCTTTCAGTTCGTCCAAGTTATTATCCAGCAATTGTACGCTGGCCAAAAGTACTGATGGCAAGGGCACATTATCCAATCGTCGGCGGATCCTCACTAGGCACCCCGATATCCTTCCGCATGATCTTTTCCGTCTCTTTCTTCTGCGAATGACGGGATGAGGGCCTTGTTCGGGTGTCTGGAGTAAATCCCTCTCGTCCGACTCATTAAAGAGAAATTATTCATCCAGTTCAAGGTGAGTAATTGCTGTTCTGATTTCTAGAAGCTCTTTCCGGACATAAGGGACAGTAGCAGCAACATTATGTACAAAATAAGTTACCAACAGTGTGAAAAAATCTAACCAAATAGCATGGTTGGTAAACAGCCCATAAAATGCCAGCCATCTTCTCCGGCGTCAAGAGAAAGACCCTTAGATCTACCTGGGAACTTAATGCCCTTGGACAGCTCCGTACACACATTAATGGACAAAAGCATGGAATAAAACATCACGTCAAAAGCCATTTTTAAAGAGGGCTTAGGATGCATGATAGTAAGTGGGACCTACTCTATGAGTGCCTTGGCATTCCCACTGCAATCCTGCCCCCTGCCATCTAAAAGCATCAGGAACCTATCACCATCATATCACACTCAAGGTCCAGCTCACTGGAGAATTTGGTTTGATAAGTTAACTAATCTGAAACATTATGGGAAACATCTATTAAATATGGTGGGAATGCAATATCATGCATATGCATTTAACTGTAACCGTGCATTATCTACCAAGAGAATTCTCTTCGATTATAATCACAGCCGTATATATTCCCCCCCAAGCAGACACATCGATGGCTCTGAACGAACTTTATTTGACTCTTTGCAAACTGGAATCCATACATCCTGAGGCTGCATTCATTGTAGCTGGGGATTTTAACAAGGCTAATCTGAAAACAAGACTCCCTAAATTGTATCAGCATATCGATTGAGCAACCAGGGCTGACAAAACCTTGGATCATTGTTATTCTAACTTCCGCGACGCATATAAGGCCCTGCCCCGCCCTCCTTTCGGAAAAGCTGACCACGACTCCATTTTGCTGATCCCTGCCTACAGACACAAACTAAAACAAGAAGCTCACACGCTGAGGTCTGTCCAACGCTGGTCCGACCAAGCTGATTCCAGACTCCAAGACTGCTTCCATCACGTGGACTGGGATATGTTTCGTATTGCGTCAGACAACAACATTGACGAATACGCTGATTCGGTGTGCGAGTTCATTAGAACGTGCGTTGAAGATGTCGTTCCCATAGTAACGATTAAAACATTCCCAAACCAGAAACAGTGGATTGATGGCAGCATTTGCGTGAAACTGAAAGCCCGAACCACTGCTTTTAATCAGGGCAAGGTGACTGGAAACATGACCAAATACAAACAGTGCAGCTATTCCCTCCGCAAGGCTATCAAACAAGCTAAGCGTCAGTATAGAGACAAAGTAGAATCTCAATTCAACGGCTCAGACACAAGAGGTATGTTGCAGGGTCTACAGTCAATCACGGACTACAAAAAGAAAACCAGCCCAGTCACGGACCAGGATGTCTTGCTCCCAGGCAGACTAAATAATTTTTTTGCCCGCTTTGAGGACAATACAGTGCCACTGACACGGCCTGCAACTAAAACATGCGGACTCTCCTTCACTGCAGCCGGGGTGAGTAAAACATTTAAACGTGTTAACCCTCGCAAGGCTGCAGGCCCAGACGGCATCCCCAGCCGCGCCCTCAGAGCATGCGCAGACCAGCTGGCTGGTGTGTTTACGGACATATTCAATCAATCCCTATACCAGTCTGCTGTTCCCACATGCTTCAAGAGGGCCACCATTGTTCCTGTTTCCAAGAAAGCTAAGGTAACTGAGCTAAACAACTACCGCCCCGTAGCACTCACTTCCGTCATCATGAAGTGCTTTGAGAGACTAGTCAAGGACCATATCACCTCCACCCTACCTGACACCCTAGACCCACTCCAATTTGCTTACCGCCCAAATAGGTCCACAGACGATGCAATCTCAACCACACTGCACACTGCCCTAACCCATCTAGACAAGAGGAATACCTATGGGAGAATGCTGTTCATCGACTACAGCTCGGCATTTAACACCATAGTACCCTCCAAGCTCGTCATCAAGCTCGAGACCCTGGGTCTCGACCCCGCCCTGTGCAACTGGGTACTGGACTTCCTGACGGGCCACCCCCAGGTGGTGAGGGTAGGCAACAACATCTCCACCCCGCTGATCCTCAACACTGGGGCCCCACAAGGGTGCGTTCTGCGCCCTCTCCTGTACTCCCTGTTCAGCCACGACTGCGTGGCCACGCACGCCTCCAACTTAATCATCAAGTATGCGGACGACACAACAGTGGTAGGCTTGATTACCAACAACGATGAGACGGCCTACAGGGAGGAGGTGAGGGCCCTCGGAGTGTGGTGCCAGGAAAATAACCTCACACTCAACGTCAACAAAACTAAGGAGATGATCTTGGACTTCAGGAAACAGCAGAGGGAACACCCCCCCTATACACATCGTTGGAACAGTAGTGGAGAGGGTAGTAAGTTTTAAGTTCCTCGGCATACACATCACAGACAAACTGAATTGGTCCACCCACACAGACAGCATTGTGAAGAAGGAGCAGCAGCGCCTCTTCAACCTCAGGAGGCTGAAGAAATTCGGCTTGTCACCAAAAGCACTCACAAACTTCTACAGATGCACAATTGAGAGCATGCTGGCGGGCTGTATCACCGCCTGGTAGTACGGCAACTGCTCCGCCCACAACCGTAAGGCTCTCCAGAGGGTAGTGAGGTCTGCACAACGCATCACCGGGGGCAAACTACCTGCCCTCCAGGACACCTACACCACCCGATGTTACCGGAAGGCCATAAAGATCATCAAGGGAAACAACCACCCGAGCCACTGCCTGTTCACCCCGCTATCATCCAGAAGGCGAGGTCAGTACAGGTGCATCAAAGCTGGGACCGAGAGACTGAAAAACAGCTTCTATCTCAAGGCCATCAGACTGTTAAACAGCAACCACTAACATTGAGTGGCTGCTGCCAACACACTGACTCAACTCCAGCCACTTTAATAATGGGAATTGATGGGAAATTATGTAAAATATATCACTAGCCACTTTAAACAATGCTAGCTAATATAATGTTTACATACCCTACAATATTCATCTCATATGTATACGTATATACTGTACTCTATATCATCTACTGCATCTTTATGTAATACATGTATCACTAGCCACTTTAACTATGCCACTTTGTTTACATACTCATCTCATATGTATATACTGTACTCGATACCATCTACTGTATCTTGCCTATGCTGCTCTGTACCATCACTCATTCATATATCTTTATGTACATATTCTTTATCCCCTTACACTTGTGTATAAGACAGTAGTTTTGGAATTGTTAGTTAGATTACTTGTTGGTTATTACTGCATTGTCGGAACTAGAAGCACAAGCATTTCACTACACTCGCATTAACATCTGCTAACCATGTGTATGTGACAAATAAATTTGATTTGATTTGAAATATATCCTTCTATTCTTCACCAGCTCCGCCTGAGGACAAGCCATAAAATACAGGCACAATAGGTCACAGAGCACTATAGTTTGTGGTTACTACATCATGTTGGGTGACAAAAACAAAATATGCCTTTGGTGGGTCAAGGCAGAGAGTTTGAAAATGTTAAAATTTATTCTGGCATTGAAAAGTGGAACTATTGTCACACACAATCTGCAAAAGCTCTCACAAAGATACTTTAAAATCCTGGCAGTTGCAATAGCAACAAGTCTGTCAAATATGAACACCAAGTGTTCTTCACCCAACTATTTTTATCCAATTTGTCTAAGGGAGTGCTTTTAAGGACTACCATTCATTTCCAATGAAAACACCATCTATATTTCAATTCTTACTGTTTAAATCTACGGCTTTAATGCATAACTGATAAAATAAACACTCCCAATCTCCATACATGAAGTAAATAATAACAGGTGATGTAACAGATTATATAGTTTTAATATAATTTAGATAATATCACTGATATACTGGTAGAGATAGCAAAGACAGGGCTATTCAGGGCTTGTTGTTGCTTCCTGGACTCATAACAAATATATCAGACATCATTTTCCAAAAACCATAGAAGGAGGAAATTACAACCGATGTCAGGAAAGCTACAATCCTTCAAACCAACAACATTTTTATTATCTTTAACAGAAGTCCCTAAGTGTTTGGATGAGGGTCCAACGACACCGACGTCTGCAGCAGTCACTCTATGCACACTCTACACACTCACTCACTCACACTCACTTACACTGACACTCCAAAACTCACACTTAATTTGCTCATACATAACACGCACACACATTCATATTGACTCTACACACACACACACACACACACACACACACACACACACACACACACACACACACACACACACACACACACACACACACACACACACACACACACACACACACACACACACACACACACACACACACACACACACACACACACACTCACTCACTCACATACAACCATCATATACTCACCATCAGTATGACCAAGAATATGTTTTTCGCGACGCGGATCCTGTGTTCTGCCTTACAAACAGGACAAGGGAATGGATTGCATGCAGCGACCCAAAAAAACGACTCCGAAAAAGAGGGAAACGAGGCGGTCTTCTGGTCAGACTACGGAGACGGGCACATCGTGCCCCACTTCCTAGCATTCTTCTTGCCAATGTCCAGTCTCTTGACAATAAGGTTGATGAAATCCGAGCAAGGGTAGCATTCCAGAGGGACATCAGAGACTGTAACGTTCTGTGCTTCACGGAAACATGGCTCACTGGAAAGACGCTATCCGAAGCGGTGCAGCCAACGGGTTTCTCCACGCATCGCGCCGGCAGAAACAAACACCTTTCTGGTAAGAAGAGGGGTGGGGGTGTATGCCTTATGGCCAACGAGGCATGGTGCGATGAAAGAAACATACAGGAACTCAAATCCTTCTGTTCACCTGATTTAGAATTCCTCACAATCAAATGTAGACCGCATTATCTACCAAGAGAATTCTCTTCGATTATAATCACAGCCGTATATATCCCCCCCCAAGCAGACACATCGATGGCTCTGAACAAACTTTATTTAACTCTTTGGAAACTGGAAACCATTTATCCGGAGGCTGCATTCATTGTTGCTGGGGATTTTAACAAGGCTAATCTGAAAACAAGACTCCCTAAATTTTATCAGCATATCGATTGCGCAACCAGGGGTGGAAAAACCTTGGATCACTGTTACTCTAACTTACGCGACGCATATAAGGCCCTGCCCCGCCCCCCTTTCAGAAAAGCTGACCACGACTCCATTTTGCTGATACCTGCCTACAGACAAAAACTTAAAAAATAAGCTCCCACGCTGAGATCTGTCCAACGCTGGTCCGACCAAGCTGACTCCACACTCCAAGACTGCTTCCATCACGTGGACTGGGACAAGTTTCGTATTGCGTCAGATAACAACATTGACGAATACGCTGATTCGGTGTGCGAGTTCATTAGAACGTGCGTTGAAGATGTCGTTCCCATAGCAACGATTAAAACATTCCCTAACCAGAAACCGTGGATTGATGGCAGCTTTCGCGTGAAACTGAAAGCGCGAACCACTGCTTTCAATCAGGGCAAGGTGTCTGGTAACATGACTGAATACAAACAGTGCAGCTATTCCCTCCGTAAGGCTATCAAACAAGCTAAGCGTCAGTACAGAGATAAAGTAGAATCTCAATTCAACGGCTCAGACACAAGAGGCATGTGGCAGGGTCTTACAGTCAATCACAGACTACAGGAAGAAATCCAGCCCAGTCACGGACCAGGATGTCTTGCTCCCAGGCAGACTAAATAACTTTTTTGCCCGCTTTGAGGACAGTACAGTGCCACTGACACGGCCTGCAACGGAAACATGCGGTCTCTCCTTCACTGCAGCCGAGGTGAGTAAAACATTTAAACGTGTTAACCCTCGCAAGGCTGCAGGCCCAGACGGCATCCCCAGCCGCGCCCTCAGAGCATGCGCAGACCAGCTGGCTGGTGTGTTTACGGACATATTCAATCAATCCCTATACCAGTCTGCTGTTCCCACATGCTTCAAGAGGGCCACCATTGTTCCTGTTCCCAAGAAAGCTAAGGTAACTGAGCTAAACGACTACCGCCCCGTAGCACTCACTTCCGTCATCATGAAGTGCTTTGAGAGACTAGTCAAGGACCATATCACCTCCACCCTACCTGACACCCTAGACCCACTCCAATTTGCTTTCTGCCCAAATAGGTCCACAGACGATGCAATCTCAACCACACTGCACACTGCCCTAACCCATCTGGACAAGAGGAATACCTATGTGAGAATGCTGTTCATCGACTACAGCTCGGCATTCAACACCATAGTACCCTCCAAGCTCGTCATCAAGCTCGAGACCCTGGGTCTCGACCCCGCCCTGTGCAACTGGGTACTGGACTTCCTGACGGGCCGCCCCCAGGTGGTGAGGGTAGGTAACAACATCTCCTCCCCGCTGATCCTCAACACTGGGGCCCCACAAGGGTGCGTTCTGAGCCCTCTCCTGTACTCCCTGTTCACCCACGACTGCGTGGCCACGCACGCCTCCAACTCAATCATCAAGTTTGCGGACGACACAACAGTGGTAGGCTTGATTACCAACAACGACGAGACGGCCTACAGGGAGGAGGTGAGGGCCCTCGGAGTGTGGTGTCAGGAAAATAACCTCACACTCAACATCAACAAAACTAAGGAGCTGATTGTGGACTTCAGGAAACAGCAGAGGGAACACCCCCCTATCCACATCGATGGAACAGCAGTGGAGAGAGTAGCAAGTTTTACACATTACAGACAAACTGAATTGGTCCACTCACACAGACAGCATCGTGAAGAAGGCGCAGCAGCGCCTCTTCAACCTCAGGAGGCTGAAGAAATTCGGCATGTCACCAAAAGCACTCACAAACTTCTACAGATGCACAATCGAGAGCATCCTGGCGGGCTGTATCACCGCCTGGTACGGCAACTGCTCCACCCTCAACCATAAGGCTCTCCAGAGGGTAGTGAGGTCTGCACAACGCATCACCGGGGGCAAACTACCTGCCCTCCAGGACACCTACACCACCCGATGTTACAGGAAGGCCATAAAGATCATCAAGGACATCAACCACCCGAGCCACTGCCTGTTCACCCCGCTATCATCCAGAAGGCGAGGTCAGTACAGGTGCATCAAAGCTGGGACCGAAAGACTGAAAAACAGCTTCTATCTCAAGGCCATCAGACTGTTAAACAGCCACCACTAACATTGAGTGGCTGCTGCCAACACACTGACACTGACTCAACTCCAGCCACTTTAATAATGGGAATTGATGGGAAATGATGTAAATATATCACTAGCCACTTTAAACAATGCTACCTTATATAATGTTACTTGCCCTACATTATTCATCTCATATGCATACGTATATACTGTACTCTATATCATCGACTGCATCCTTATGTAATACATGTATCACTAGCCACTTTAACTATGTCACTTTGTTTACATACTCATCTCATATGTATATACTGTACTCGATACCATCTACTGTATCTTGCCTATGCTGCTCTGTACCATCACTCATTCATATATCCTTATGTACATATTCTTTATCCCCTTACACTGTGTATAAGACAGTAGTTTAGGAATTGTTAGTTAGATTACTTGTTGGTTATTACTGCATTGTCGGAACTAGAAGCACAAGCATTTCACTACACTCGCATTAACATCTGCTAACCATGTGTATGTGACAAATAAAATTTGATTTGATTTGATTTTATACGCTACTGCTACTCAGTTTATCATATATCCTGATGCCTATAGTCACCTTAGCCCTATACATATCTAACTCTACCACTCCAGTATCCCTGCACATTGTAAATATGTTATTGGCACTGACTCTGCTTACTTACTTTCTTATGTTCTTATTTCTATTTCTTGTGTGTTCTACTTGACTTGTGTGTTCTACTTGACTTAAAAACATTTTTATTGTACTACTGATATTGATTACTGCAATGAGCAAGCAAGAAAGGCATTTCACTGTACTTGTTCAATTGACAATAAAAACATGATTTGTGAACTTGACTAACTAGGCTACTACCCAAAGTTCTGTCGGATTGTTCACCATCAAGTACTCTGTGTGATCTGTACTAGATGTCATCCCTCTACTCTACACAATGCTTCCACGTCCATGGTGTGGCCAGGCTAGGTCACCGCTCTGCTCAGTGCGTATATTATTGTCTCCATCTCTGTCATCCACACAGCCAGTCTACATCACACCCTGAGAAGGCCTCAGGAACCAATAGGGAGCCACAATTTGACATTGCAACTGGATAATTTAAAGCAAAGCCAAAATAACCTGATTATCACCACAAAGCTTTACATTTCTCTTATCTCACGCAAGGTCATGACTGACTGATATCACCCTTCATTCAGGATTTATTTCTGAATGACACACTGGTTTAGTAAAAGCACAGAATAATTAGTATACCAGTAATCAATCATTGAAAATATAGTATATCCTGTATTTATATACTCACCCTGTGGTATAGGCCTACTGAGTTTTTGCTTTACAAAATTGAAATGAAAAATGTCCAGTTAACTGTGTGAAGTCCAGATGGAGAGAATGAAGACTTTGGGCCTGCGATTTGGAAATGAGACTTTCAAAGAGCATGAGCATGCTACGGTATACATTTCTAAATGGACATGGTGTTTCAGGGTTGGCATAAATCAGTAAATATAGACAAATATAGAGGGCAGGGGATGGAAAGGACTCAAGTCTGTACAAAAGTCTGTTTCATCTCTCTGAACGTTTCCATGTCAACAACAGATGTAGGAGGAATCCACTTTGATGTGTAATGTGTTGCTCACTTGATTTAAGAGGTGCTGGGAACATGGGAAACTCAAGATAGAGGCTTGCCGGCGCTAAAACACACACAAGAAGAGGCCAACCACCCCCATTAGCACCCACAATAAATGATTTATTAGTACACCAGATTCGTGCACCATTGCACCCTTATGCTACAACCAAGCTACCCCTAACTAGCTACCTCCATTTTCTGGTGCCACAGGCTGGGAAGTATGGTCTTTTTCTATCTTTACATTTTTGGCAAGTTAACCTTTCGATAATAAAAGGAAGTTGTATTTTACTGTCATACCCCACTTTCACGTTTTGGCATGGGTGTAGACCTACTGCGTCTGATTAACCCCTTTTCTGCCTAAACAAATTATTTTATTTTTGACATGACGACCATCAAACTTATGAAAACTCTATATAGTATCTGTGTGTGTGTGTCAGAGAGAGAGAGACTGTGTGTGTGTGTAAATAAATGCCTGTGTGCTTGTGTGAGAATGATAAGCAGAGAATATCCTGTACAGATATATGCTGTCCTCTTATGTCACACACACAGCGCCATGCACAGACCTTTCAGGGGACAGGTGCTCAAAATTTAAAAAAAGGCACCCTGCTTGATTTTTTGTTTTACTTTCATAAATCATAACTCGAAATTCATAACGTACCAAAATGCCTGTAAAGATGTTATTTTTTATTTTCTCATCATCACAAATTGTAAGTAACCTAGTTACTTGGTTGACATCGGTAAAAGGGAGTCGGCTATCAGCTGATCTTTGATGTTGATCTGCCAGCTAGTTTAATTTATTTGAATGATTGTGATTTCGCCTACCTCTGTCTTTTTGTCGCTCTCTGCTGCGCATATCAGCCAACCAGACCGAATTATGTAGGCTAAATATGGTGTTATCAAGTATTAATCAAATATAACGCCGTTGTGGCAGTACCGCTGATATTTATACTAGGTAACGAGCTGCACACACTCCGACAGTGACCGCATCTCTCAATGTTTTGATACCGGGCGTGCGCAATCCACGTACAGGGCAGACTGGGACAAAGGCCCGGGCTGGGTTTCCTGAATCCCGATAGTGATGGAATTTAGGTTTACGAGTGTTTTAACGATGCTTCCTAAAAATAAGATGTCACGCCCTTTTCCCAAAACACCACGCAATGCACTTGTTACAATCTGAAACTGAACGGCCTTTACAGGAGCTGTCCCGTGCTGAAAATGACCAGTATATAGACCAAAAGCTCGCTGTAGCTTTTGGTCTATATACATGTTTTATGGCTATTCGAAGTAATCTTTTTTATATATATTTTTTACACAGTACAGTTTTCGCTCATTCCCTCGTTTGCTATAGAAACTATCAATGTGACCTAAAAATAGGATATGACAATGGTTTTCGCAAATTTTGCTCAACAAATACTTGTAGCCTAAGGGCAGGCAGGAATTGAGCTTAAAGTAGGCTTAGGGTACAGCTATTCTACAATGAAATAAATAAACAATTAAAATAATTAAACATGAAGTAGCAAGTTAAGCAACGTTGACATATACCTAATATGTTGACCTTTAGGTTATTGGTTAGGCTACAGTGAAATGCGTAAGCTTTTAGATAATAGTAGCCTATAGGCTTAATAGATAAGAACATTATAGCCGCTCGGATGTAGGTCTATCGATTGCACACGGGCCTACATGAAAGTGATGTCAATATTTAGCTTATATTTAGCATTCAGTTGGCTTGTTTTAAATATGAAAAAATGTGGCATTGATTCGCTTGTTTATAACATTGCGAACTTTTTAGGCTATTAATATTCAACTATGAAGTTTTCGGCCGTCACAGAGAGACAAATACACATCTTCATTCTATGTTTAGCTGACATTGTCTGTGTGTAAAGTGACGCGGAAGGACAAACGATCAACATGCGCAACCAACAGACTGGGTGGGGGGTGGCGAACTTAATGACTTGCGGGAAGTGGGATCCGAACAACAATGACAAAAAAATATACACAAATATATATTTTTGGGGAAAATAATACCACCACCCAAAAGGGCACTTTGGAGACCGGAAGGGCAAAGGGTCATGTGCTCTGCCAGGGAGAGCCCTGTATGTGCTCGTGCCTGGTGACCACACTCATTTTCAAGGTTTCTTTGTTATAAACAGAATGAATGCATTCAGTGTCCTGTCTATCAGTTATGTGGTTCAATTTAACCTAATGCAACTAGGAGGCATTGATGACAACAGTTTGCTCAACAAAACCCCAAACCTACCGATGGGCAGCACGAGGAAGAATGGCAGCCAGCAGAGAATAAACATGCCCACCACGACACCGAGCGTTTTAGCAGCTTTCTTCTCTCGGGAGAACTTGAGCAGTTTGACTGTTAGCGTGCTCCGTGTCTGGCCCTTGCCTGCGCCGCAGTATTCCTGTAGTTGTGCGTTTTTGCAGTGGATCCTGAGCGTGAGCTCATTCGAGTCCATGTGTTCTTTCATGACCCCCGCCTCTAAGTTCTTAGTGGTCCGTTTGGCAACTACATAAACCTGACAGTACATGCAAAGGATGACAGCCAGAGGTATGTAAAATGAACCCAATGACGAGAACAGTGCGTAAAAGGGCTCTTCGGTGATGGGGCAAATGGTGTCGTCATTTGAGGGTGGTTGTTTCCACCCGAGCAGAGGTCCAATGGAAATGACAGTAGCGAGAACCCAAACACCGAGCATGGCCAAAATGGCTCTTTTCTCCGTTACTATACAGGGGTACTGCAGTGGGTAGCGCACTCCTATATAACGGTCTATGGATATTACGCACAGGCTCATAATGGAAGCAGTGCAACATAGCACGTCCACTGCCGCCCAGATGTCGCAGAATATCCTCCCAAATACCCAATAGTCAAGAATCTCCAATGTTGCAGACACGGGCAGCACCGTTGTACCCAGCAACAGGTCCGCAATGGCGAGGTTGATAATGAAATAGTTTGTTGGGATGCGCAGGTGTCTGTTGCATACAACGGAAAGTATTACGAGTATGTTGCCCACGATTGCGAACAGAATGAACGCGCCCAGAACTATACCAACGGACACCGCTCGGGTAAGGTCCAGCGGATTCGTGTCTGTGTTATTGTCTGTGCCATTTGCTGTGGTCAAGTTGGAATTATTTGCAGATAATGGTCCCTGTGTCTCTGAGTACAGCTCCGAGGAACGGTTACTCCAGAAGTTGACTTCATCAGCAGTATCAAAATTCATGTTGACGACCCTGTTCCTCCATACCAGGTATGTGTAAATCCATGGATCAACACAAACTTTGTTTATTTTGTTACATCACCTGTGTACTTCATTTTCAATGGTAATCAAACTAAAACAATTACGAAGAATGAGCGCAAAACTCCGAGAAAAAGCGCAATTGCCTTTTATGGTGTGATTCCATAATCCCATGATGTCCGGAAAAATTAAGTCTCATAACACATGATTATATAACTTTAACCAGCTACTACAGTCGTCGTGACTGTCGCCTCTCACTCAGTTCCCTTCCCACTGCAGCGCTCCCACCATGGTGATACAAACTGCTGAAACCCAGCGACACCACAGCGACACCCCTCCCGCATCCATGCGCACAAGATACAACCTTTCCTCCCCTTTCTGGATTGACCTAAACATTTTGACACCCATAAGCAATATACTGCATGTAAATACCAGCGCGCTAACAATAACTTGTTGAATTGATATAGAAAGGACAACAAATCAAAGCACTATCCTGTACTGCTCATTACACATATAGTCATTATCTTAAGTAAACTGCAATCTACACAAACTCATGGGCAATTTATTGTGAAAAAATAATTTAGGCGACTCTTTCAATATCTTTACGGGGACCATTACGCACAGTCTACTGATGAAAGTTAGACGTTTACAATGTGTGTTTTATTATTAGCACAACGAGTAAACATTCTTAGGTAGTAAGCTTTTGGAAATTAATTGCGTAAGGGAAGGGTCAGACAGTCGCGTGGATCCCCTACCAGCCACTCTGGAGCCCAGAATTAAAGGATGGCAGTGTGGACAAATATTCCAGCAAATCATCCTCAATTGCATAAGGTAACTCAACCCACTAGCAAATGCTATTGAAAGCAAAGAGACATGTTGAAAATGTGTACTGTACCAGTCAAAAGATTGGACTCATCTACTCATTCAAGGGTTTTTCTTTATTTTTACTATTTTCTACATTGTAGAATAATAGTGAAGACATCCAACCTATGAAATAACACATATGGAATGTAGTAACCAAAAAAGTGTTGAACAAATTTAGATTCTTCGAAGTAGCCACACTTTTGCCTTGATGACAGCTTTGCACACTCTTCGCATTCTCTCAACCAGCTTCACCTGAAGTGCTTTTCCTCCAGTCTTGAATGAGTTCCCACATATGCTGAGCATATCCTTCACTCTGCGGTCAAACTCATTCCATACCATCTCAATTGGTTTGAGGTCGGGTGATTGTAGAGGTGAGGTCATCTGATGCAGCGCTCCATCACTCTACTTCTTGGTCAAATATCTCCTACACAACCTGGAGGTGTGTTGGGTCATTGTCCTGTTGAAAAATAAATGATCGTCCTTCTAAGCACAAACCAGATGGGATGGCGTATCGCTGCAGAATGCTGTGGTAGCCATGCTGGTTAAGTGTGCCTTAAATTCTAAATAAATCACAGACAGTGTCACCAGCAAAGCACCCCCACACCATCACACCTCATCCTCCATGCTTCACGGTGGGAACCACACTTATGGAGATCATCCGCTCACCTACTCTGCATCTCATAAAGACATGGCAGTTGGAACCAAAAGTCTCAGATTTGGACTCATCAGACCAAAGGACAGATTTCCATTCATGTTTTTTGGCTCAACAAGTCTCTTCTTCTTATTGGCGTCCTTTAGTAGTGGTTTCTTTGCAGCAATTTTACCATGAAGGCCTAATTCATGCAGTCTCCTCTGAACAGTTGATGTTGAGTCTGTGTCTGTTACTTGAACTCCGTTAAGCATTTATTTGGGCTGAAATTTCTGAGGCTGGTAACTCTAATGAACGTATCCACTGCAGCAGAGGTAACTTTGTGTAACTTTTTTTCCTGTGGCGGTCCTCATGAGAGCCAGTTTCATCAGGGCGCTTGATGGTTTTTGCGACTGCACTTGAAGAAACATTTAGTTCTTGACATTTTCCGGATCGACTGACCTTCATGCCTTAAAGTAATGATGGACTGTCATTTCTCTTTGCTTATTTGAGCTGTTCTTGCCATAATATGGACTTGGTCTTTTACCAAATAGGGCTATCTTCTGTATACCACCCCTACCTTGTCACAACACAACTGATTCGATCACATGCAGTAAGAAAGAAAGAAATTCCGCAAACAAGGCACACCTGTTAATTGAAATGCATTCCAGGTGACTACCTCATGAAGATGGTTGAGAGAATGCCAATAGTGTGCAAAGCTGTCATCAATGCAAAGAGTAGCTACTTTGAAGAATCTAAAATCTAAAATATATTTATATATATTGTTTAACACTTTTTTGGTTACTACATGATTCCATATGTGTTATTTCCATTATTATTCTACAATGTAGAAACTAGTACAAATAAAGAAAAACCCTTGAATGAATAGGTGTGTCCAAACTTTTTACTGGTACTGTAAGTTAATTCCAAATAAAATTACAAATTTATGACTAATGTATGGCTAATTCACAGTAGGCTCTCACACACACACACACACACACACACACACACACACACACACACACACACACACACACACACACACACACACACACACACACACACACACACACACACACACACACACACACACACACACACACACACACACACACACACACACAAAATATTTTAGTGTCACCCCTCTTGATGTTGCAGAGAAATTTAAGTTTTACAGTTCATTTCTTGCAATTCTACACATTTTGCCATGGTTCGTACAGAAAATGTTACAGTTTTAAACTCCCAGTGCAGTCGAAAAACATGATTTTCATGCGTTTTATACATATTTCCAAACTGAGGTTGGAATAATATTGTGAAATTGGGAAGATGATGATAAAGCCCTTTTAATGTAAGATCTGATTGAAAAAAAGAGCCTGACACGTACACTTACGTACACTTAGGTTGGAGTCATTAAAACTCATTTTTCAACCACTCCACACATTTCCTGTTAACAAACTATAGTTTTGGCAATTTGGCTAGGACATCTATTTTGTGCATGACACAAGTCATTTTTCCAACAAATGTTCACAGATAGATTATTTCACTTATAATTCCCTGGATCACAATTCCAGTGGGTCAGAAGTTTACATACACTAAAATCCAGAAAATTATGTCATGGCTTTAGAAGCTTCTGATAGGCTAATTGACAGGATTTGAGTCAATTGGAGGTGTACATGTGGCCTACCTTCAAACCCAGTGCCTCTTTGCTTGACATCATGGGAAAATCAAAATAAATCAGCCAAGACCTCAAAACATTTTTTGTAGACCTCCACAAGTCTGGTTCATCCTTGGGAGCAATTTCCAAATGCCTGAAGGTACCGCGTTCATCTGTAAAAACAATAGTACGCAAGTATAAACACCATGGGACCACACAGCTGTCATACCGCTCAGGAAGGAGAGGCATTCTGTCTCCTAGAGACGAATGTACTTTGGCGCAAAAAGTGCAAATCAATCCCAGAACAACACTGGTGCACTTGACAAAATAGAAAATTATGTGGGTATATTGAAGCAACATCTCAAGACATCAGTCAGGAAGTTAAAGCTTGGTCGCAAATGGGTCTTCCAAATGGATAAAGGCAAGATATTGGAGTGGCCATCACAAAGCTCTGACCTCAATCCTATAGAAAATGTGCTGGCAGAACTGAAAAAATGTGTGCGAGCAAGGAGGCCTACAAACCTGACTCAGTTACACCCTCTCTGTCAGGAGGAATGGGCCAAAATTCACCCAACTTATTGTGGGAAGCTTGTGGAAGGCTATCCGAAATGTTTGATCCAAGTTAAATAATTTAAAGGCAATGCTACCAAATACTAATTGAGTGTATGTGAAATTCTGACCCACTGGGAATGTGATGAAAGAAATAAAAGCTGAAATAAATCATTCTCTCAGCTATTATTCTGACATTTCACATTCTTAAAATAAAGTGGGGATCCTAACCGACCTAAGACAATTTTTACTAGGATTAAATGTCAGGAATTGTGAAAAACTGAGTTGAAATGTATTTGGCTAAGGTGTATGTAAACTTCTGACTTCAACTGTATATGTCCATTGTATGTCCTAAAATACAACAATGAATAATGTGGAACAAATAAATACCATCAATGGATACCTTACAACTTACAATAATGAACACCTTGTGAAACAGCTGTGAAAACCAACTTGGCAATATTTGAGATTGTAATAGATAAACAGAGATTTTTTTCCCACCGATTTTTTTGTACACTCACATCGTAGACTAAAATACAGAATTGTGATGTGTGGAATTTTGAGGAGGTGGTTGCTGTGTGGGTGGGTGGGAGGTTCTGCCTGTCACTTGTTCTCAACAGGCAGCCAGTCTCAGAAGAGGGGACTAGAAGAGGGAGACTGGAAAGTCCAGGCACTGCTGCTCTCTTTGTTCTGAGTGTTTGCAGTGCTAGTGTTTTTAGTTAAGCTATGTATCTCACGTATTATGTGCTCAGTATGATAGAGCAAAAAAAACTTATTAGCAGATAATGACAACATGACAACAACGGTAGCTGTAGATGATGTAATGACAAGTTGGAGGGTGGTTGGTAATGGAGGACATCAGGTGGTTCCATGGGTGTTGGGCAGAACCCCTAGGTCCTACAGAACAGGAGCAGAGTTAAAGGGAACGGGCAGAGACGTTAACAAGTAAACACACAGGTTACACTTTACTGTGAGAAAATGTGATGGATTAGTGCAGTGTTATAAATGGGGGATATGTACTTTTCAACACTTTTGGAAGTTATAGCCTACCTCAAGCTGGTCCCCCCTCCGACTCAGAGCACAGAGAATCAGACTGATGCGAACTCATTGGTTCTGGTGGATGGGATACCTTCTGGGGGGTTGTTGGACCTCAAGTCATTTGGAGAGGTAAACTGAAGAACAACATTTTTATAAGCTCAGCATAACTACAATTTCTTGTCTATTGGGCTTCACCGAAGTGTAGGGCATCAGTGCTTTCAGTGGTCGACCATCCAACTGCTCCAACTGGGGAAGATTGCTGGCTTCCACCAAGGTAACCATAGGAAGACTGAGAAAAATATCAGTGTTAGGGAAACTACAACTAGCTTCAGGTTATTTTGTGTGCAAATGCAAATAGTTATTATCTGAGATGTTTTATATTCACCTTAACAGATGGTGACCCCAGCTAGGAGTGAAAGAGCAGTGAGGTTTCCCAGGTCTCGCCTTCCTTTCATCCTTCTTCCAAACCAAGTCATTTGCTCAAATGTCGAAGCACTTGGTCCCCTTCTTCATTCTGCTCCAGTAGCTCTCCTGTTTCTCCTACGCCATGTCGATGTTCAGTCTCACCATGATTGATAACAGGAATGAATCCAATTACGTTTCATATTACAAATACATTTCTTACATGTCACTTGGAGGGCCAGAAAATAAATTAACAGGGGACAATAATTTTTACCTGGTCAAAAACCTCCACATCCTTCTCAGTCCGTGCCTGAAGGTAGCCCTCGAAGGCGTTCTGATCTGGTTCGACAACTTCCTCCAGATCAGGTGGGGTTTCAGTGATCTGAAAGCATGTTATACAAAAAATAGCAATAGACAAACAACAACACTAAGTCAATCATGGGTGAACCGTGGGTTGAAGATGTCCATCATCGCCTTGGAGTTGGCCTCGCCAGTCTCGGACTTGATGGGTATCATACAAAACAAAAATCTATTTTTGGTTCCAAGCACCTGTTTTAATGGGTTACAGAAGGGAATTTCGAGTTAAGCACGTACTCTTAATTTACTGACCTTAATGGGTATTGCCTCCACCCACTTGGTAAGGCGATCGGTCACCATCAGACACCAGCTGTTGCCATTCCTGGATTTTGTGAAGGGTCCAATGACGTCCACCCCTAACATTTAAAGTGGTCCAATGAGGTCCACCCCTAACATTTAAAGTGGTCCGATGAGGTCCACCCCTAACATTTAAAGTGGTCCAATGAGGTCCACCCCTAACATTTAAAGTGGTCCAATGAGGTCCACCCCTAACATTTAAAGTGTTGGAGAGAAGATTACTTTATTCTTACCTATTTATTCTTATCTGTGTCATACTGTATGCAGATTTTTATATTTGTAAGGATACTGACACACACACACACATTTTATAATATTGAACTCTGCTGTGGTCAACTAATGCAACCATTACAAAACAACTTATCAGGGCAAAATTGGAATTGGGACAGTGCCATGGTGATACAACTTTGATGTGTTTCAACTCCGGCGCCACAGTCGTTGCCCTCTCAAACCTCTGGCAGGCTAGACAGGGTACTGACCTTGAAGCAAAAAGAGACAAATGAAAACATTGTATGCTCTCTGATATGACATTCATTGAAATCATAATAATTTCAGATATAATAGAATGTGATTGGTAAAACAAAATGTTATTTAACTTGCCCAGCTGTCCGCCTCCTTGACAATTCCCTGTCAGAAGAAGCGTAGGTTGATTTTGGCAATCATGCTCTTCACTCTGAAATGGCCAGCATGCATCACAGTCAGCACGGCCTCCTTCTCCTCAGTGAAAATCACCCTTCTGTGTGGCTGGCTATCCTTCCACCGTAGGTACATATGATTGCCTAACAAGTTGGAAGAGAAGATTTGTTGAAATACTCGAGTCTAAGTAGATTTGCACTTATGTCTTTCTCTCTCTGTTTCTCTCTCTTCAGCTCTCTCTCTGTATGTCCTCCACTCTCTTCCCACCTCTCTCTCCCTCTCTCACTTTCACCCCTCCCTGTGTCTGTCGAGCAAAGACACCTAGTGGCATTTGGAATTATCATATTCGCTTACACCTATTTATTTGATTGATCAGGATTAACTTATAGCTAGATACCTCAATATGACAAACAACTATATCAGTGGAGGGGGGGGGGTCACTTTTTGGCTGGGGGACAATATTTGGCATGACATGCCCCCTGGAGGTCAGGGCGCCTGTGTGCACGTAGCTGACATGGCTGAATGAGTGGCTGTCAGTGACTTTCTCTTGTTAACAAGAGAAAAATTGCTAATGCACAACCATATTTAGAAATTGCACCTGCTGTATTCTACTATTCTTACTCTCAATAGTAAGTTAAGACGCCAACTGAGTTTTTTTCGTTGGGTGCCTCCTAGTGACCCCGGGCCCCTAAGCGACAGCTTATGTCGATTATGCCTGGAACCGGTCCCGCACACGCACACAGTCTCCCTTGGCAGGCCAAATATTATATTTCAAAATGCTTTGGTGCTATTTTCAGAAGTAAAAAAAACGTACTAAACTCTAAGCTGATTAGACTTATAATGCCCCTAGCTTATGTTCTTAATCTTTGGTTGTGCATTCTTTGGTGTTTCACACATCTTTCACCCCTGATTCATTCATGCAAAAGTTTTCCATGAAATACCACGATTACATTTAGTTTAGTCACCAATACATCAGATAATGACAGGCTTAACATTTTGTCATTTTATCTACCATTTAATCCAATAGCAAAAAATACATTTCTAAACTGTTCTTTTTCATGTGCTGAATATAACGAACAGTAGATGGTAAACATAATCTTACACACAGTATTTGATTACAACTTGACATGCACATTTTTTAAACATAATTTGTATCCAATGGCAGTTTGTGAGCATGTTGAGAAATATGTCAGAAATTATCCTTATGTAGGAGAAATCATTAGAGATAGGAGTAGCCTATTGTAAAGCAGTTGGCTATTAAAAAAACGTAACACAGTGTTGTATGCCATTTCTGCCCCATGCAGCATTGTACAAGATCACCTTTTGTGATTTTGGTTCAGTAGTTATCCGTTTTGAGCAGTTTGATTAAGTAATAGTTCATTTTATTGTTAACAAATGACAAGAAAATCATATCAAAAGTTGTGAATATTACATTTTGAAAAGCAGATACTTAGATTGAATATGTATCCAAATTGAAAGAGTGTTTTGGTGCAGTGAACAAGTTACTTTGTTTATTGTACTCAGTTAACTGAACATGTGCTTAAAGTTTTGAAAATGTACCACGTACTGTAAATTGTACCAAAGTGATTAAGAACAACTTTGCTGCCAAACCTTTGTTGTTTTCAGTAGCGTTTAGACACCTGCGGTGTCTGATTTAATGCAAACACCTGGGAATGCTCTTCAAAGAGTCGGAAAATAAACTACAATGGATTGTATTACAAAGAAACCATAACTGAAATGTTATTCACTGTGTGTGTAGTCCTACTGTAGTCCAGGCTATTGCAGTCATTGCGGTCTAGACATTTTGCCTTATTCTTAGATGGCACTGCCAAACTTTCTAAGATCGATTGAATATGGCAGCCTCTGCACTAAGGCCTTGAAGCAGGGAATTTAAAGATGGTGTGTGGGAGTCTGATGCATTGACACATGAGAGATCAGTGCCGACCACAGTATAAAACCAAATGCAGGCAACACAAAGAGGTATGATGGGATATAAATATTGAACACACACTAATACCTTATCTCTTCATATAACTCTTGATCTGTAGCCAAGATAAGTAACACATCGATTAACATTTAAAGTGATTCCGTTTTCCCCCTGAACTACCTCAGGTTGATGAATGGGCAAGGGTGACTTAAGGGTATATACGAAGTCAGCAAAAATGGCTGAGTGGGATTCCATGACACAATTCTCCCACAGAGATGGGAACTACAAAGAGGTTTGGAAACACACAGAGCTGTTCATTTTATAATCCTCTGTACACACTAGACTCAAACAGTTACCGATCCTAGGATTTAGGATCAATCTAATGGTACAAAGTCCATGGGACTCACCTGTTCACTTTTTGCTATCTTCATTTATTTTACCATGTCCTAAAGCATCCAGACATTTCAGGCCTGTTGTTGGAGCTGATCCTTTTAATGGCTTTTACCGTAAGTATTAGAGGGAGAGAGAGAGAGAGAGACTCCAAAATAGTAAATATGCCACCCCCTCTTATTAGACTTATTTATGAACACTTCTGAATCAGTTGTGCACCACCCACTTAAAATATTTCAAATGGTAAATCTTTAAAGTATGATGTTATTTCCACAACAAAAACAATATATTGATTTGCAAACAGGCCATAAAGAACTGCCCATGCTATTACATTAAAGTAATAACATACGCATGTATGGCCAGGTTTGTAGGTTGGTACTCAAACATGAGCTTGTCATCAGATTGGACATCATTGGGAGTCATGGCAGGACTAACTGTTCTGTTGTTGACTTTTGATAAAGAACCAAAATGTTAGCATGGAATTTACTGTAGTTTCTATCTGTCAGGATTAACAGAATGTAGAAAAAGACAATCACACTATCTTGATACTTCAACAGGGATTATTCCTTACTTTGAACATTAAGGTTCAATTGTGCATGCATGAGATATGAAAAGCCTGCACAAAAAATAGTAATGGGATGTTTACAGAATTGAGCACTATTATGAGAGGCCTGGATAATGTAATCTAGATAAAAGTCATTATAATTCATCCATCTGGACCCTGAGCAGAAAATACAGCTCTTTAAACTGAGATGTACATCACAGAGGAGAACACAGCCATAAACATACATACAACAGTTGATTCAGCACAATCAGATTGAAATAGAAGGTCCTATAGAACATGAATCAAAGTGCTATTTCTTCCCTGCCTCCAACCCATTCTTCTTAAAAGAGGTTTATGGGTAATCTTATGTTCTGTACCTGTTTTTTTTTTAATTTGACAGATATAGGATATGCAGATATGCAGGCAATCAGTGGTGTAAAGTACTTTAGTAGATAAAACAACATGAGCAGGCGCACACCCAGAATAATAGTTTGTGTGGAGGTGCTTACTAACGGCGAATAAACTATAAACTATCAAAATAAAGAAAGTCACACACTCTATGTATAATCTCACACACAGCAATTTAATAGGTATTTACCAACATTTCGGCATCACTGTGCCTTCCTCAGGGTGCCGTCCCCCTTATCTTTTCCCCCCTGAGGTAGGCAGTGATGCCGAAATGTTGGTAAATACCTATTAAATTGCTGGGAGATTATACTTGGAGTGTGCGACTTTCTTTATTTTGATAGTCTAAAGTACTTGAGTAAAAGTACTTTCAAGTACTACTTAAGTAGTTTTTGGGGGCTATCTGTACTTTATTATTTAGATTTTTTACAACCTTTACTTCACTACATTCCTAAATAAAATAATGTACTTTTTACTCCATACATTTTCCCTGACACCCAAAAGTTACATTTTGAATTCTTAGCAGGATAGGAAAATGGTCCAAGTCACACAATTATCAAGAGAACATCTGGCAGAAGTACTAAACACACATGCTCTGTTTGTCATGCCTGCTTGCGCTCCCCCTCTGCCTATCATTACGCATACCTGTCACCTTCGTTACGCGCATCAGCGCTTCATTGGACTCACCTGTACTCATTCACGTTTTGATTGTCTTCCCTATATCTGTCTTGTCCTCAGTTTTATCCCTGTGTCAGCATTATTGTCATTATGTTTTCCCTGTCCAGACGCTGTCCTTGTTTGTTTCTTGTCGGTTTTATTAAATGTTCACTCCCTGTCCTTGCTTCTTGTCTCCCAGCATCTGTCTTTACAGAATGCTGACACCACAATTTGAAGCATCAGGGAGTTGTAATTTTTTGTTTTTGTTGGTGAGGTCGGGTCTGGGTGTCGCTGCCGATGGAACCGGGGGTGCCACAGCTGGCTCGTCGGGCTTCCACGCCTTAGCTGGCTTGAGAGGTTTCCTTGCCTAGGTTGGCTCGGCAGGCTCCCATCCCACGTCATGCCTCAGCCGGCTCGTCAGGCTCCTAAGCCGTCTCGTCAGGCTCCTAACCCCTGCAGTCTCTGGCTCCACACCCACCCCGCCCGGCCATCTAGATGTGTGAAAGTTAGTGTCCGTGTTGCCCAGCAAAAGCCCCAAAACATCACTGCTCTAGAGGAGATCTGCATGGAGGAATCGGCCAAAATACCAGCAACAGTGTGTGAAAACCTTGTGAAGACTTACAGAAAACGTTTGACCTCTGTCATTGCCAACAAAGGGTATATAACAAAGTATTGAGATAAACTTTTGTTATTGACCAAATACTTATTTTCCACCATAATTTGCAAATAAATTCATTAAAAATCCTACAATGTGATTTTCTGGATTTTTCTTCCTCATTTTGTCTGTCATAGTTGAAGTGCACCTATGATGAAAATTACAGGCCTCTCTCATCTTTTGTGGGAGAACTTGCACAATTGGTGGCTGACTAAATACGTTTTTTGCCCCACTGTACTTCTGAGTTCACATCACAACCCCACAAATGTTTTGTGGGATAAACTGAAAGGAGTCAAACTGAATGTATCTTAAAGGCTTTAGGAAAATGTAGGGGATTTGTCTGATCTGATTCTAGAGCCTTCATAAATTTAATGACAAAATATTGATACCCCACTTTCCCCAGGTTTACAGTATAGCCGATTATGGAAATGTTTAAACTTGAAGACATTGTGTGGTGAATATTTATGCATTATTTTGAACCAAGCTCAGTTTACATCTGAGCAGAAATATTGTATCTCATTGGAAGGAGGGAGCCATGTCAAAGGATAACTATGGGAATGAGCCATCAGTATATACTCAATTCAACTCAGACTTTGTCCTCCTTATTTCTGTCCCTTTCCTTTAAAAATACTGAGACAAAATAACAGAAAATTGTTTAAGATTAGCTTTGTAGTCTGTAACTGTAGAGAAATGGGCATTGATTGTCTAACAACCATCTTTGCTCTTTACTCTGCAATATTTTTTGTCTAACTGTCTGAGCCTCAAACCTTAAAAGCTCCAGGGAGTGGTGTACAACTGGTTGTAGTAAGTGAAGTGATTAGCCATGCTGGTAGTAGTGGAGTTCTGAACACAAACCATTTACTCTTTCATTAATACCTGGGGAATAAAATGGCAATGGTGCCACAATGGAATTCTGTCGACACAAGTAGCTTGATGCACTTAGCTACATTTGCCAAATCTGAGAGTCATCTGACAATTTATTTCACACTTGTGTTGGTGCAGGTCTATGCATAGGCACATACACACACACATGCGAATGCACACAAATGTGTATAGAGACGTGCACACACACAAACCCATACTCCTCCATCAAAGGGAGTGCCAGGGGAAATAGAAGCCAAGAGCCTCATCCTTTTACAGTCAGTAAGACTGAACAATCACACAAATCTATTTGAATTGCATTGCATCTAAACAGGCATCAAACCAAATTATGAATATAAACAACTGAATCATCTTAACTAGACGAGGGCATCTGAATAAATGTACAGGGTGTCACTTAACAAAAATAGTAATTCTTATATTCATAAATTCTGCATTCTCCAAACTCCTTACCTAATTTCACCCTCTCCTTTTAGGAGGTCTGGTCTCATTTAGGATATTCTCCACATTGTGGGGCGTAGTTTAATGATCTGTGTTATTCTGAGGCAGCCATTTACCCAGAATGTCCTGTTGGTGTGGAACCATGAATATGATCACAGTCTGTGGCTTTATGACACACATGGAAAGGTGCCAAACGATGAGAGGTTATGAGAACTGCTCTCTTACACTGCATGTTGGTCAAATGTTGCATTTTTGATGCAAAAACTAGCCAAGAATTCAGTTTTGATTTAGCCATGATGAAATAATTGATGTGCTCCACTGATTTGTGTGTGTGTCTGTAGAATGCCAAGGACAATTTGGGACTGGGAATGTTTAAATTAGATTTGTTTTCTTTGTCAGTGGTAATTTCAGAGAGGATATCCTGCAACGGACTGGAATGGAAAGAAGAAGGGAGTTTTTGCAATCACTCTTTATCACCCTAAAACACTCCACAGAACTACACTGAACAAAAATATAAACGAAACGCGCAACATTTGCAAAGATTTGACTGAGTTACAGTTCATATAGGGAAATCAGTCAATTGAAAACAATTAATTAGGCCATAAATTATGGATTTCACGACTGGGAATACAGATATGCATCTGTTGATCACAGATACCTTAAAAAAAGATAGGGGCGTGGATCAGAAAACCAGTCAGTATCTGATATGACAACCATTTGCCTCATGCAGCATGACACATCTACTTCCCATATAGTTGATCAGGCTGTTGATTGTGGCCTGTGTAATATTGTCCCACTCCTCTTCAATGGCTGTGAAAAGTTGCTGGATATTGCTGAGAACTGGAACACGTTGATCCAGAGCATCCCACACATGCATAATGGGTGACATGTCTGGTGAGTATGTGTGCTATGCAGTGGCAATTTTAGCAAGTAAATCTTGGTGAGGCAAACTCAAGAAAATTGTTTTAGATGCATGCCAGCTAAGCCACTACACAACACAATACTAAACAAGACATTAATTGGGCTATAACTGTGACAAATGGTGCCCACAAGCTGTTTGAGCCTACGTAAAGATGTCCAAACCGCAGCGTCTCAACATCAGTCCCAACACCTTACCACTGTTACACCTGCCTATCAGCGGAGCCTTGTCTGGCAGTGAAACAGTTCATTCGGCCTCATTTACGGACTTAAACAAAAAAACATAGCTGAAATGGTTGACTTGCTTACACAAATGTGGTCTCTACTGACAATTGAGATGTACAAACTACTGCATTAGAGGACGATGAGGAAAAGGAGTTATGCTGGATTGACAGCAAGGCCAATGCTTGAATGTTAATACATTTAAGCTTGAAATACATAACCTTAAACCCAGACTTGGACCACACATCCACTCCACTGAGTAGCAGGCTAGTGATTACTTTGCAATGCTTGCAGTTAGCCACTGATTCCTTCCAAACCACTCATTGTTGAATTTGCAATGCAGATTGCCCGGTTAGCCAATGTGCGGGAGCACTGGTTGGTCGGGCCAATTGAGGTAGTATGTACATGAATGTATAGTTAAAGTGACTATGCATATATGATAAACAGAGAGTAGCAGCAGCATAAAAGAGGGGTTGGGGGGCACACAATGCAGGTAGTCCAGGTAGCAATTTGATTACCTGTTCAGGAGTCTTATGGCTTGGGGATAAAAACTGTTGAGAAGCCTTTTTGTCCTAGACTTGGCACTCCGGTACAGCTTGCAATGTGCAGTGTGGTAGTAGAGAGAACAGTCTATGACTGGGGTGGCTGACAATTTTCAGGGCCTTCCTCTGACACCGCCTGGTGTAGAGGTCCTGGATGGCAGGCAGCTGAAAAAGACCTCAATCCCATAAAAAATTTGTGGAAAGAACTGAAAAAGCATGTGCGAGTAAAGAGGCCTACAAACCTGACTGTTACACCAGTTCTGTCAGGAGCTTCCCACCTTATTGAGGGAAGCTAGTGTAAGGCTTCCCGAAATATTTGACCCAAGTTAAACAATTTAAAGGCAATGCTACCAAATACTAATTGAGTGTATGTAAACTTCTGACCCACTGGCAATGTGATGAAATAAATAAAAGCTGAAATAAATTATTCTCTATAATATTATTCTAACATTTCACATTCTTAAAATAAAGTGGTGATCCAAATGTTTTATATTTTAATTTTTTATTTCACCTTTATTTAACCAGGTAGGCTAGTTGAGAACAAGTTCTCATTTGCAACTGTGACCTGGCCAAGATAAAGCATAGCAGTGTGAACAGGCAACACAGAGTTACACATGGAGTAAACAATTAACAAGTCAATAACACAGTAGAAAAAAGGGGAGTCTATATACAATGTGTGCAAAAGGCATATGGCGGAGCTTTTACCTAGCATGGCCTTTTGTAGATGACCTGGAGCCAGTGGGTCTTGCGATGAATATGTAGCGAGGGCCAGCCGACTAGAGCATACAAGTCACAGTGGTGGGTAGTATAAGGTGCTTTAGTGACAAAACGGATGGCACTGTGATAAACTCTGCATCCAGTTTGCTGAGAAGAGTGTTGGAAGCAATTTTGTAGATGACATCACCGAAGTCGAGGATTGGTAGGATAGTCAGTTTTACTAGGGTAAGCTTGGCAGCGTGAGTGAAGGAGGCTTTGCTACGGAATAGAAAGCCGACTCTTGATTTGATTTTCGATTGGAGATGTTTGATATGGGTCTGGAAGGAGAGTTTGCAGTCTAGCCAGACACCTAGGTACTAACTGACCTAAGACAGGGAATCTTTTACTAGGATTACATGCCAGGAATTGTGAAAAACTGAGTTTAAATGTATCTGTATATGCATATGAGATGAGTAATATAGGATGTGCAAACATTATATAAAGTGGCATTGCTTATTAAAGTGACTAGTGATGCATTCATTACATCCAATTTTGTATTATTAAAGTGGCTAGAGATTTGAGTCTGTATGTTGGCAGCAGCCACTCAATGTTAGTGATGGCTGTTTTTCAGTCTCTCGGTCCCAGCTTTGATGCACCTGTACTGACCTCGCCTTCTGGATGACAGCGGAGTGAACACGCAGTGGATCGGGTGGTTGGCCTTCCTGTGATCTTTATTCATGTGACCTTCCTGTGATCTTTTGGCCTTCCTGTGACATCGGGTGATGTAGGTGTCCTGGAGGGCAGTTAGTTTGCCCCCGGTGAGGCGTTGTGCAGACCTCACTACTCTCTGGAGAGCCTTACGGTTGTGGGCGGAGCAGTTGCGCTGTTTGCGCCTTCATCACCACACTGTCTGTGTGGGTGGACCATTTCAGTTTGTCTGTGATGTGTACGCCGAGGAACTTTCCACGTTCTCCATTACTGTCCCGTCGATGTGGATGGGGGGGTGCTCCCTCTGCTGTCTCATAGTAATGAACGTGTAGGGGTTGAGAGTCAGGACGAGACAGAGAGGCAGGAAGCTTTTCACAGCCAGTCGAAATCATGAATCAGCATAATTTTTATGGATATATAAACAAATAAATGTCAATAGAAAACATGTCCAATGAAACAAAATACAGCTAGTTTGCAGTTTTTCCAGCTTCAGTTTGAAGTGATTGTGTTAGCTGTGTTGTTGGCTAGCTCCTCTGAACAACAGTGTCCTGACAAGAGAGAACATTTTCTATGCCAGGAGAAATTGCATACCATTAGCTCATTCTTATGAATTTATCCAAATAAATGTCACTAGAAAAAAGGTTAAACAAATGCAAATGCAGGTACTTTGCTGTTATTCTGGCTGCACTGTTTGATGTAACTGTAAGTTGTAAGTAGCTGGCAAGCAAGGGATAAGAATGTTGCCAGCAGAACATTTAGAACAAATGACTGGGTCGCATCCATAGATACAGAACAAAAAGACTTAACGACTGGGTTGCGTAGATAGAACAAACAACCAGCTGGCTTGGGTAGAAACCCTAGATTAGTGCCAGGACAATAACATGTGGAAGGATGAAAAAATTCATTCAAATAAAGTTTTTGATGGAAATACACTACATTTATTTATTTACCTAGGCAAGTCAGTTAAGAACAAATTCTTATTTTCAATGACAGCCTAGGAACAGTGGGCTAACTGCCTGTTCAGGGGCAGAATGACATATTTGTACTTTGTCAGCTTGGGGATTTGAACTTGCAACCTTCTGGTTACTAGTCCAAAGCTCTAACCACTAAGCCTCCTGCTGCCCCACATGACCAAAAGTATGTGAACACTTGCTCGTCGAACATCTTATTCCAAAATCAGGGTAATTAATATGAAGTTGGTCCCCCCTTTGCTGCTATAACAGCCTCTATTCTTCTGGGAAGACTTTCCACTAGATGTTGGAACATTGCTGTGGGGACTTACTTCCACGAGCTTTAGTGAGGTCGGACATGATGTTGGGTGATTAGATCTGTTTCGCAGTTGGCGTTCCAATTCATCCAAAAGGTGTTCGTTGAGGTCAAGGCTCTGTGCAGGCCAGTCAAGTTCTTCCACACCGACCTCGACAAACCATTGCTGTATGGACTTCGTTTTGTGCACGGGGGCATTGTCATGATGAAACAGGAAAGGGCCTTCCCCAAACAAAGTTGGAAGCACAGAATAGTCTAGAATGTCATTGTATACTGTAGTGTTAAGATTTACATTCCCTGGAACTATGGGGCCTAGTCCAATCCATGAAAAATAGCCCCAGACCATTATTCCTACTCCACCAAACTTTACAGTTGGCCAAGCCCAGATTCATCCATCAGACTTCCAGATAGTGAAGTGTGACTCATCACTCCAGAGAACATGTTTCCACTTCTCCAAAGTCCAATGGCGGCGAGCTTGACACCACTCCAGCCAACGCTTGGCATTGCGCATGGTGATCTTAGGCTTGTGTGCTGCTGCTCGGCCATGGAAACCCATTTCTTGAAGCTCCCGACTAACAGTGTTTGTGCTGATGTTGCTTCCAGAGGCAGTTTGGAACTCTGTAGTGGGTCTTGCAACCGAGGACAGGCGTTTTTTACGCTCTGTGCACTTCAGCCATTGGCGGTCCCGTTCTGTGAGCTTGTGTGGCATATCACTTCGCAGCTGAGCTGTTGTTGCTCCTAGATGTTTCCACTTCACAATAACAGCACTTACAGTTGACCGGGGCAGTTAGAGCAGGGCAAAAAATTGACAAGCTGACTTGTTGGAAAGGTGGCATCCTATCACGGTGCCATGTTGAAAGTCACTGAGCTCTTCAGTAAGCCCATTCTACTGCCAATGTATGTCTATGGAGATTGCATGGCTATGTGCTAGATTTTATACACATTTATACACGTTTTATACACGTATAGTGAAGGTCTATCATTATTTGAATATGTTGGTAACCCATTGTCGACTTTGTCTTGGGCCTAACACCCGTTCCAATATATCCTCCAAACACCGGCTTCTGAGGCATTATCTTGAATGTCTGTGTGTGTGTGTGCTAATGTATAGAAAATCAGAGCAAGTGGTCAGTCCAGTTCAAGTGTTCAGCAGTCTGATGGCTTGCAGATAGATAAGGGAGTGAACAGCTCATGGCTGGGGTGTATGGGATCCTTGATGATGCTGCGGGACTTCTTCAGGCACGGTTTCGAGTAGATGTACTGAATGGGTGGGAGCACGTTCTCAGTGATGTACTGGGCCATCTTCAACACCCCCTGGAGGGCCTTGTGGTTAGTGAACAGAACAATTCCCATACCAGACCATGATGCAACCGGTCAGGACACTTTCGATGGTGCAACGGTAGTATTTAGACAAGACCCGGGGTGGGATGCAATTTCTTCAGCTGCCTTAGGAAGTAGAGAGGCTGTTGCACCCTCTTGACAAGAGTGGTGGTGTTGTTGGTCCATGTCAAGTCCTCTGTGATGTGGATGCCGAGGAACTTAAAACTGCTGACTCTCTACTGCAGTCCCGTTGATGCGGATCTGGGCATGTTCCCTCCTCTGCTTCTTGAAGTCAACAATCAACTCCTTTGTCAGCAAACTTGATGATGGAGCTGGTGTCATGCAAAGCCACGCAGTTGTGGGTGAACAGGGAGTACAGCAGATGGCCGAGAACACACCCCTGGGGGGCCACTGTTTTAAAAGTCTATGTCGCACTCGCCCCGTAGCATTCACTTGATGATGAGACTTGATCATGAGACTAGAGACTAGTCAAGGATCATATCACTTCTACCATACCTGACACCCTAGACCCAATTAAATTTGCTTACCACCCCAATAGATCTACAGACGATGCAATCGCCATCGAACTGCAAACTGCCCTATCCCATCTGGACATGAGGAATACCTATGTAAGAATGCTGTTCATTGACTATAACTCAGCATTCAAAACCTGAGTACCCTCCAAGCTCATCATTAAGCTCGAGGCCCTGGGTCTGAACCCCGCCCTGTGCAACTGGGACCTGGTCTTCCTGACGGGCTTCCCCCAGGTGGTGAAGGTAGGAAACAACACCTCCACTGGGGTCCCACAAGGATGCATGCTCAGCATCCCCCTGTACTCCCTGTTTACCCATGACTGCGTGGCAACACACACCTCCAACTCAATCATCAAGTTTGCTGACAACACAACAGCAGTAGGCTTGATTACCAACAACGATGAGACAGCCTACAGGGAGGAGGTGAGGGCTCTGGGAGTGAAGTGCCAGGAAAATAACCTCTCACCCAAAAAATACAAGCATTTGGCTATAACATCTGATAAACACGTGTATGTGACAAATAACATTTGATATGATTTAGAGGAGGTGGTAATGCCAATTCAAACATCCTGTTGTCTGCCTGTCAGGAAGTCCAGGATCCAGTTGCAGAGGGTGGTGTCCAGACTCAGGGCTCTGAGCTTGGTGTTAAGATTGGAGGGAACAATAGCATTAAATACGGAACTATATTCAACGAACAGAATTCTCGCATAGCTAATACAAACATAGCTCTTACTAAACTGGTTAGTAGGAATCAATACACATTGAAGATCAGAGTATGAAAGAGAGAAAAAAACATTTCAGGAGTGGTGGTGGTTCTGCCCCCTCCTTTCCCTGGGATGCAGCTGAATAGGTCACTGGTAACTGAGTGGGTGGCCATGGACTGCTGTAGAGGTCATGCACTATTTAACATTGCCATGTTAAAGAAACTGCAAAGACAGAGTCGAATCGTGATTACCAATTAAGTTCATTAAAACCTGTTTGAGATCGAACTACTTTTTCAACATTCTGTTAAAAATCGAGCAACATTTCAACGTCCTGCTACTCATGCCAGGAATATAGTATATGCATATGATTAGTATGTGTGCATAGAAAACACTCTGAAGTTTCTAGAACTGGTTCAATGGTGTCTGTGACTATAACAGAACGAGTTCCGTGGTCAAAATCGCCAGAAAACCTGGCCACTTTTTTGACGGAGAAAAAATCAATCCGCCAGTCTATGTATTGTCTAAGGCTTGTCATAAATGATGGAACAGTGCATGCAATTCCTACAGATTCCACACGATGTCGCCAGTGTTGTGATTACCAATGTCCTTTATCCTTGGTTAGGATAGTCAATCGCACATCCGGTCTTCAAGTGTGCAACTGAAAAAAATGTCCGTGGGGGACTGGACTTCGTTTTCTTTACTTCTAGTTATTGAATACACATCGCTCCATGATCAATTTGATCATTTATTAACGTTTACTAATACCTAAACTTGGATTACAGAAGTAGGTTGAAGTGTTTTGTCAAAGTTTATAGGCAACTTTATGAATTTTAAAAAATTACGTTGCGTTGGGAAATGTGCATTTTCCATGGATTTCACGGTGTTCATAAATGGACATTTTGGGTATATATGGACCGATTTAATCGAAAAAAAGACCCAATTGCGATGTTTATGGGACATATAGGAGTGCCAACAAAGAATCTCGTCAAAGGTAATGAATGTTTTATATTTTATTTCTGCGTTTTGGGTAGCGCCGGCTACGCTAATTTCTTTGTTTACGTCCCCTTTGTGTGTATCTGGGGGCAGATAATAGCTTGTCATGCTTTCGCCGAAAAGCATTTTACAAATCTGACATGTTGGCTATATTCACATTTACATTACATTTAAGTAATTTAGCAGACGCTCTTATCCAGAGCGACTTACAAATTGGTGAATTCAGTGTGGCTTGATTTGAGTACCCTGCATGTGAATTTTAATGAAAGTTTGAGTTTTAACGAGTACAATTAGTTGGCGCTCTGGAATTTCCGCTCATTTGGTTCCTGTACAGGAACCAACTCCTGAAGAAGTTGCTCGAAAAGCCTTCATTGACGTTCGTCACTTCAACAAACCGTTGCTAATTTTGTGAAATTTAAACAAGAGCGCAAGACAACAGAGAACATTTCGCGAAACCATAATTTTCCAGCAAGGGTTGTTGTTGTGTACCATGAAATGGATTGCTGATACACGAGCTAGCAGGTGGCCTGCACACAGAGTAGAATAAGACATTTCTTAAAAGGCCAAATGTAATTGTTATATTTTTAGGTTTAAATTCAAGTCAATAATTGTTTTACCTGTTGAGGGAAATATAATAAAAATAAATCCTACTGGATTGTAGGATATTGGAAAAAAATACATATACGTTATTTGTTAAATTCTGAAAACAAATTTAGTTTGTCTTAACAATAGAACATAACATTTGCATTCAGTGGAACAGAAGAAAATATGCAACACGGTGCAATGAACACAGACAAACAGGAATTCAACAGAGCAAACTACCAGCACAGTAAGCCACTATTAATTCAGCAGGAGTGATTTTTTGTAAGGGCATAGTCCATTAGTGCTACTTTGTTCATTTATTATTGTGCAGTGCATTTAATCTTACATTCTGTTAGAACAAATGTCATGGAAGTGTATGTGCACTTTAAAATTGAGTGCTGAACTGGAATCATCCCAAATACCATTGGCCGGAACCCAGAGTAAAACGATTCTGCCGGACTCGGAAATAGCTCGGCCCACATTAAGCCCCGAGCCGATGCAAAGTTTCCCAGGTCTCAAACGGAATATGCCCAGGCCCACTGTGCCGACTGGGTCGCGACTCAACAGACACCTCAATTGGCCAAAAAGTTTGGGAACCCCTGCTCTAAACCACAGTGCAATGTGATTACTTCAGTAAAATTTCACTATAACTGAAATGAAACTGCAGTAGTAACACAGTTATAATGCAAATTAACTACATTGAAAACGGCTCCATTGTTTGTTTTGTATGGTTGATATCGGCAGCTGATGACTGCGAAATGCTAACGGCCGTTTTGAGGTAATTAGATCAAACTGTTGCCTTTTGTGAATTTCCTTTATTATACTAATTAGGCCTGCTTTATGGCTGTGTTTACTACTTTTGTTAGCTTGATATTGTTTGTTTGCTTGCCATGCTACTACGCTATGTAGCAGTTGATACATTACCCTGCTATAGCTTCGGCCTACCATGCCACATGTTATTGCACCCTGTTTCTGGCCAATCATTGTTAACTGCTGCTATATTTATGCATAGTTTTACCCATTTATATAATCATTTTGTTTGCTTATTCTCATTGATTATTACCATTAACAACCAATTCATTACATATGTTCATTGCTATTATTATTTGCACTTTTCTGTTTTTCCTTGTAGATAAACCATACTCCATAGAAAGCCAACAAAGTCTCAATTCAAGAACAAACGTTTCATGTCAACAACTGTCAGTTATTCCCTGCCATGTATCTCTATTACCTTAATCCTAAAACTGAACTGCATCTCTGCCTGCTCTTTAACTGGAGTCCCACAGTAGATTAGTATCACCATAACCCTCACCCTCACCTAAACCTCAATCAGTTACAATCACCTAAACCTCAATCAGTTACAATCACCTAAACCTCAATCAGTTACAATCACCTAAACCTCAATCAGTTACAATCACCTAAACCTCAATCAGTTACAATCACCTAAACCTCAATCAGTTACAATCACCTAAACCTCAATCAGTTACAATCACCTAAACCTCAATCAGTTACAATCACCTAAACCTCAATCAGTTACAATCACCTAAAACCTCAATCAGTTACAATCTTGTAACTGAAGTATATTGTGTGCCAGACTTGGAACCAAAGTTTTGGTCAGTGTTTCCCTGGGCACCCTTATTAGGAAAGGACATGCAGGAAATGTATATAAAAGGACCGGTCCATTAATGCATTTCTTATTGGGCTGGAGATTCATTTGGGAGATCCATTTGTAATATCGAGGACTGTGAAGAAAGCAGTGGGAAAGGTGGATTCAGTCAAGGTGACTAGAAACGGCCTTGTTTTGGTTAATTGTGTTGAAGTGCCCTGGATCTGGAAAAATTCTTTACGTCAGATGTAAAATGTATTGATCTTCGGAGCAGGGCACCTGCCAACGGAGTTATAGCTGGGGTCTTGATGGATATAGATGATTAATTTCCTTAGTCAGAAAATCCCAGGAGTGGTCAGTGCACGTTGCCTGATCCGTATGGTAAATGGAAGGAAGCTGACACGCCTTGGTCTTAGTATTTTGTATTTTCGTTAATTAGTTGGTCAGGCCAGGGTGTGACATGGGTTTATGTTGTTGTATTTCATAGTGGGGTTTTTTAGTTATTGGGATTGCGGCTGAGTAGGGGTGTTGCATAGGTTTGGCTGCCTGAGGCGGTTCTCAATCAGAGTCAGGTGATTCTCGTTGTCTCTGATTGGGAACCGTATTTAGGTAGCCTGGGTTTCAGTTTGTATTTTGTGGGTGATTGTTCCTGTCTCTGTGTTAGTGTTCACCAGACAGGCTGTATAGGTTTTTCACGTTCCATTTGTTGTTTTTGTATTTATAAGTTATTTCATGTATCGTCATTTGTTTCATTAAAGACATGAGTAACCAACACGCTGCATTTCGGTCTGAATTTCTTGCGACAAACAAAGAACGCCGTTACAGAATCAACCACCACACACGGACCGAGCAGCGTGTTAACAGGCAGCTGGAGCAGCGAAGGGAGGACGTTATGGACAGCAGAAGCTTGGAGTATACGACAAGGGAAGAAATAGACAGGTGGGTGGCCGACCCAGAGAGAGTGCCGGAGCCCGCCTGGGATTCGCTGGAGCAGTGCGAAGAGGGCTATAGGAGAATGGAGTCTAAAAGAAAGACACGGCGGCGCAGAGCGAAACCCGAAAATCAGCCCCAAAACTTTCTTGGGGGGGCTCAGAGGGAGAGTGGCTGTCAGGAGACAGACCTGAGCCAACTCTTCCTGTTTATCTTGAGGAGCCAAGGAGGAGACCAGAACCGGTGTTGGAGGTGAGCGAAGCAGAGACTGTGAAGGAGTTAATGGAAATTGGAGGAGAGAGTAATGAGGGAGTTGCTAGTTTGGTGCTTTAGGTACAAGATTCGTCCGACGGAGCGTGTCGGGGATTTAATGGCACCTGGGTCAGCGCTCCATACTAGTCCTGAGGTGCGTGTTAGTCGGCTGGTGAAAAATGTGCCAGCCTCACGCACTAGGCCTCCTGTGTACCTACCTAGCCTTGCACGTCCTGTGCCAGTCCTGCTCTCAGGCTCTCCAGTACACCTTCACGGTCCAGTCCATCATGTGCCACCTTCACACACCAGTCCTCCGGTGGCAGCTCCCCGCACCAGGCTTCCTGTGCGTGTCCTCGATCCAGTACCACCAGTTCCAGTACCACGCACCAGGCCTTCAGTGCGCCTCGCCTGTTCAGCGCAGCCAGCGCTTTCTCCCTCTCCTGCGCTGTCGGAGTCTCCCGCCTGTTCAGCGCTATCAGAGCCTTTCTCCTCTCCAGCGCTGCCGGAGCCTCCTGCCTGTTCGGAGCAGCCAGAGCTGCCAGTCTGCATGGAGCAGCCAGAGCTGCCAGTCTGCATGGAGCAGCTAGAGCTGCCAGTCTGCATGGAGCAGCCAGAGCTGCCAGTCTGCATGGAGCAGCTAGAGCTGCCAGTCTGCATGGAGCAGCCAGAGCTGCCAGTCTGCATGAAGCAGCTAGAGCCGCCAGTCTGCATGGAGCAGCTAGAGCTGCCAGTCTGCTTGGAGCAGCCAGAGCTGCCAGTCTGCATGGAGCTGCCAGTCTGCAAGGAGCTGCCAGTCTGCAAGGAGCTGCCAGTCTGCATGGAGCAGCCAGAGCTGCCAGTCTGCATGGAGCAGCTAGAGCTGCCAGTCTGCATGGAGCTGCCAGTCTGCAAGGAGCTGCCAGTCTGCAAGGAGCTGCCAGTCTGCATGGAGTTGCCAGTCTGCAAGGAGCTGCCAGTCTGCAAGGAGCTGCCAGTCTGCAAGGAGCTGCCAGTCGGCAAGGAGCTGCCAAAGCTGTTAGTCTGCATGGAACAGTCAGAGCTGTCAGTCTGCAAGAAGCCGCCAGAGCTGTCAATCTGCATGGAGCAGCCAGAGCCGCCAGTCAGCTTGGAGCAGCCAGAGCCGTCAGTCAGCATGAAGCAGCCAGAGCCGTCAGTCTGCCAGGATCCGCCAGTCAACCAGACTCTTCCAGATCTGCCAGTCAGCCAGACTCTTCCAGATCTGCCAGTCAGCCAGACTCTTCCAGATCAGCCAGTCAGCCAGACTCTTCCAGATCTGCCAGTCAGCCAGACTCTTCCAGATCTGCCAGTCTGCCAGACTCTTCCAGATCTGCCAGTCTGCCAGACTCTTCCAGATCTGCCAGTCAGCCAGACTCTTCCAGATCTGCCAGTCAGCCAGACTCTTCCAGATCTGCCAGTCAGCCAGACTCTTCCAGATTTGCCAGTCAGCCAGACTCTTCCAGATCTGCTATTCAGCCAGACTCTTCCAGATCTGCCAGTCAGCCAGACTCTTCCAGATCTGCCAGTCAGCCAGACTCTTCCAGATCTGCCAGTCAGCCAGACTCTTCCAGATCTGCCAGTCAACCAGACTCTTCCAGATCTGCCAGTCAACCAGACTCTTCCAGATCTGCTATTCAGCCAGACTCTTCCAGATCTGCCAGTCAGCCAGACTCTTCCAGACCTGCCAGTCAGCCAGACTCTTCCAGATCTGCCAGTCAGCCAGACTCTTCCAGATCTGCCAGTCAGCCAGACTCTTCCAGATCTGCCAGTCAACCAGACTCTTCCAGATCTGCTATTCAGCCAGACTCTTCCAGATCTGCCAGTCAGCCAGACTCTTCCAGATCTGCCAGTCAGCCAGACTCTTCCAGATCTGCCAGTCAGCCAGACTCTTCCAGATCCGCTAGTCAACCAGACTCTTCCAGATCCGCCAGTCAGCCAGGATCTGCCGGATTCAACTGCCTGGCTGGGTTTCCTCTCAGTACTGGGCTTTCTCTCAGTACTGGGCTGCCCCTCAGTCCCGAGCTGCCCCTCAGTCCCGAGCTGCCCCTCAGTCCTGAGCTTCCCCTCAGTCCCGAGCTGCCTCAGTCCCGAGCTTCCCCTCAGTCCCGAGCTGCCTCAGTCCCGAGCTGCCCCTCAGTCACGAGCTGCTCCTCAGTTCAGTGGGGTTCTGGGTGAGGACTATTCGGCCATGGTCGGCGGCGAGGGTGGATCATCCCAGGACGCGAAGGGGAGGAACTATGACATTTATGGAGTGGGGTCCACGTCCCGAGCCGGAACCGCCACCATGGACAGACGCCCACCCGGACCCTCCCTATGGTTTTGAGGTGCGTCCGGGAGTCCGCACCTTAGGGGGGGGGGTTCTGTCATGCCTTGGTCTTAGTATTTTGTGTTTTCGTTAATTAGTTGGTCAGGCCAGGTTGTGACATGGGTTTATGTTGTTGTATTTCATAGTGGGGTTTTTTAGTTACTGGGATTGCGGCTGAGTAGGGGTGTTGCATAGGTTTGGCTGCCTGAGGCGGTTCTCAATCAGAGTCAGGTGATTCTCGTTGTCTCTGATTGGGAACCGTATTTAGGTAGCCTGGGTTTCACTTTGTATTTCGTGAGTGATTGTTCCTGTCTCTGTGTTAGTGTTCACCAGACAGGCTGTATAGGTTTTTCACGTTCCGTTTGTTGTTTTTGTATTTATAAGTTATTTCATGTATCGTCATTTGTTTCATTAAAGACATGAGTAACCAACACGCTGCATTTCGGTCCGACTTTCTTGTGACAAACGAAGAACGCGGTTACAGAAGCAGAAAAGCCTGTCGATACTATTGTTGTTTGAGGAGACTCTACCTGGATTTGTGAAGTGTAACGTCTGCTTCCAACTCACACTCTCAAACACGTAGATCCCCTGAACGCAGCTCACTCTCCAGATCCCAATCACCTGAATTCTGATCACCTGTTATTATCACACAGTATTTAGTTCAGTTCTTTGCACCCCATCATTGTGAGGTATTGTTTGTTTTGTGACACACTTCTATTTGGAGCTCTGTTTTTTCCGTAATTTAATCCTCTCGTGTATGATAGTTTTTGCTTGCCTCACTAACAACGCCTTTTGCCTATTCCCTGCCTGTAATTTAGCCTATCGGATTTTCTGTTATCAACCTATTGCCTGATCTACCGGATGACGTTACTAGCCTTTTCCCTGCCTGTACTGTTGCCTTTTTGGACCCTCTGTGTATGACCTTCTGCCTGCCCCTGGACCCAGGTACCTACCGCCTCCTGTGGTCCTTTACAAATAAACACCTTCTGCGTGCTGCGCTTGAAACCAGCTCTCTGTCTCCCATCATGTTCATTACATGAAGCTTGGATGTGTGAGGTGATGTGAGAGAATTTGTGTCCAAACCATTACAGTGTGGAAATTGTAAAGGATATGGTCATGTGTCAAATGTTTGCAGACGGGAGAAGTATGATATTGAATAATCTGTGAATGTAAAATGTTGCAACAGTGGTGAGGAGGTCGAGGTGTCTAGGATCAGGGCTGCGCAGCGGATCTCCTATGTGGAGGCGGTGAAGAGAGTCGAAGGGGCAAGAGGCCACAGTGTTGAAGAGGTGGTGAAGAGAGTTGAAGGGGCAAGAGGCAACAGTGTTGAAGAGGCGGTGAAGAGAGTCGAAGGGGCAAGAGGCCACAGTGTTGAAGAGGCGGTGAAGAGAGTCGAAGGGGCAAGAGGCCACAGTGTTGAAGAGGCGGTGAAGAGAGTCGATGGGGCAAGAGGCCACAGTGTTGAAGAGGCGGTGAAGAGAGTCGAAGGGGCAAGAGGCCACAGTGTTGAAGAGGCGGTGAAGAGAGTCGAAGGGGCAAGAGGCCACAGTGTTGAAGAGGCGGTGAAGAGAGTCGAAGGGGCAAGAGGCCACAGTGTTGAAGAGGCGGTGAAGAGAGTCGATGGGGCAAGAGGCCACAGTGTTGAAGAGGCGGTGGATGCATTGCCACCAGTTGCTATTCAGATTCAGATTCAGAAAACTTGGATGTCCTCAAAGAGGCAATTCATCTTGCAGCAGTCATAAAACATATAATATCGAAAAATGTAAAATAAATACAAAAGGATATGTACGTTTTTTTTGCTAGTGTCCATCGGGTGATCTGGATACACTCATTGTGAAGAAGGTGAATTCTGTGGCATTTATAGCCACAGTGAATAATTGTACAGCACAGGTGTCTAAGAAGTCCAAGAAGCTGGATATCATTATATCTGCAGCCGATACGTTTTTGGGGTTCCAAGACTTTACGACAGAAGCACTACAAGGACTTTTGTCGCATGGAGATGTCTTGCCCTCACAAGAGGCTTCTAAACCTGTGTTGGGACTTGATTAGAATGAGGTTTTTACAGAGAACCAGGTTGATTTTTAGTTAATTTAGTTTTTGGTAGTTTGTATGATATTTTGTTTTTACCCAAATGTTTTTCCTTTTCTGGGATCCTAATTACTCACCCACACAGTAGGTGGGGGCATGCACAATAAAATTGTTGCGAATGCAATTATACCACAGAAGAAGAAGAAATGTACCTGGAAGGTATTTTGTGTGAATAGGCTATATGTTGTTGGTGCTGTTGGTTTATTTCTGTGAGCAACCATTTTGTGACCATGATGTCTTGAATAGATTTTTTGGGGTGTGGTCTATTGTTCTGAATGGTATGTGTTGAGTTTGTCAGTGTGTGACAAAATTGAAGATGTTCATTATGTAAGGCCTCTGCAATAATTGTGAAGAGAGCATGACAAAGCCTATTCCCCTCGGGAGACTGAAAAGATTTGTCATGGGTCCTCAGATTCTCAAAAAGTTCTACAGCTGCACCATCAAGAGCATGACTGGTTGCATCACCGCCCGGGATGGCAACTGCTTTGCCCCCGACTGCAAGGCACTACAGAGGGCAAAGCGTACGGCCCTGTATATCACTGGGGCCAAGTTTCCTGCAGTTTTCAGTTGGTTTCTTTGGAGAGGCTTTTCTGGTTTGAAGTCCAAACAGTTTATTGACAACGCCCTCCAATAAGGTGAGTGTCTTTGAGTAATTTGTATTTCTAAAATATCTATTGTTTATGTAAATGCAGTGGTTAACTGTTCTTTATTTTCTACTATCAGAAGTACAATATTTTTTGTTACCATTTTTGGTCATATTTTGAATTTGGTCAGCTGAATCGCTGTGAGGCACTCTTGTATTTCAGAAAGCTAACTAGAAGTTATTTTGGTCTAGTCTTGTTAATGTGTTCTTTATCTGCATCAAACAAGCAAACCTAATCCTCTAAGCTTTAAATGTGGCTTGTTCCTTATTTGCCTCTGTACTGTTTCCTTTAATGGGCCCAGTTTCCAGATAGAGATTTACGAATGTTTTAAAGATGCATCTTTCCTACAATGGCCAAAGATGTAACATGCGTTACCCAAAACAGCACCCAGAGAGAACAGTCGCTAAGTGCTTCTGATGTGATTGAAAAAAGACAGCTGATCCAAGAGCAGTACTTTCTCCATTCAAAGCTTTCCTTAACATTAGCATTATTTCACAATACAGACGACGGACCAGCTCCTGTAGAAATATTACCACCTATGGCTGGAAATATTGAGGCAGCTTATTCTAATGCTTACCCAATACAAATGCACTAAATCACCGTTTTGGCACTTAATTGCGCACATGTTAGGCTAGAGCAGGTTAGGCTCCATATCGTGAAATATTTTGAGACAAATTACAGGCCGTAGCCTACAGACAGAATTTATTGAACATTATATATATTTCTATATGAACAAATGGGCCTATAATCTACTGTAGGCTATTTATATTTTGATGCAGTCTCGTTTTTCATTTGAAGCTATTTTTATACTTCGGCTGTTTGTATCAATTGCAAAGACATTGGCAACTTTGTATTTGTAGTCAAATTTGCTCTGAAGTTATCGGAGGTCATAGAGATAGAATCATAAGGTTTAGAGGTGATCTTCTGTGTATAAAGGGAAAAATGCATCTAACGGCTCGTGTAAACTAGAACAAGGTAAATTGCAGCGTGCGGCTAAGGCCGCCCAGAGTGGCTCGCTTGTGGGTGTGCTAGCAGCATATAGCAGCATGTTTGACTGTGCATCAAGAATTCAGCATATCAAGTTTTGTATGAAGGTCTGGTTATTAAATGGGTAAATAGTTTAATCCATTCTCCATTTCATTAATTTATTCACAGGTAAATATTAATATGCTCGAAAACGCTCTGGTGACAAATACACTTTGCTTCCCTGTTTCCAATCGTTCACATGTCTGGGAGAACCTATTCAAGTAAGTAAATACATTTCGAAAATGTAAAAAAAAAAACAATGTATTATCAGCTAACGTAAACTCGTACATCGCCTTGATCCGCACAATTGCCCTTATTTTAGCGCCCCCAAAAACGTAACACAAGATCCAGATCAATTTGTGTAAAGCACAATTTCTCCCCTTTCCAACAGAATCAATTACATGACCTAAACGCTGCCCGTTTCTGCATAATTCAAGCAGGCAATGAGCCCTTCAGGTCTCTTTAAAAATGGCAGGTGGGGAAGCGAAACTAATGCGTGATAGAAGGACAGTTGTCATGTGAGAAAACTGCTTTTTTTCCACTCTCTGTCCAATTTATCACCTTATCGCCTCTAAAATGTAAATAAAACACTATAAAGAGTTTATATAATGTGTCATTACATACCTATTTGAAGGTTTGTGTCGAATTTGAATTGGGTTTTTAGGGCGGTGCTAAAGTGATCTTAGAAGTAAACAGAGGCTTTGAGAATGATGATCGCATGCAATGATGATGCAAAAAATGACTAGGTATCCCCCTTACCCCCGTCACTGTCCATTTTTTGTTTTTAAATGATGAGAGAACTGCTACACCTGGTGGAGAGAGATTGTAAAACATAAATAGTTGCTTTATGCGTGCTGTACGTTACGACATGACACGTGGCGATGGTCCGTTTTTTCAACCTTTTCCCAATACTATAGAGCCATTACCATGTCGATCAAAGCTTGAATAGAAACCTAGTTCACACCCCCGATTTTGAAGTCAACACAGTCGCTACAGTCCCATTAGTTTTCTTTGGAGCCTCCTTTGAATGTTGCGGTTGCGCACATTTGTACGGAATGGGGTGAGTTTACATTAACTAGCTACAGTGCAGACTAACTCAAATTAGCTGCTAATGTAGCCTTCTAGCTGTCTAGACCACTTTACATACTGTATATGTTACGGTTTTCTTTGTGCGAAGGAGAGTCGGACCAAAATGCGGCGTGTAGATTGCGATCCATGTTTAATAAACAAAAGTAGACACGAATCAAAATACAAAAAAAACAACAAACGTAACAAGAAAACCGAAAACAGCCTATACTGGTGTAAACTAACACCGAACAGGAACAAGGACAGGAAAAGGACAAAAGGACAATCACCCATGAAACACTCAAAGAATATGGCTGCCTAAATATGGTTCCCAATCAGAGACAACGATAAACACCCGCCTCTGATTGAGAACCACTTCAGACAGCCATAGATTCACCAAGAACACCCCACTAAGCTACCATCCCAATACATGTGAAAAAACCCCAATACAAAACACACCACATACAAAAACCCATGTCACACCCTGGCCTGACCAAATAGATAAAGAAAACACAAAATACTAAGACCAGGGCGTGACAGTATAAATAGCTAGCTGTCACGAATATTACCGAAGGTGACTCCCCTTCTTGTTCGGGTGGCGCTCGGTGGTCGTCGTCGCCGGTCTACTAGCTATCATCGATCCGTTGTTCTGTGTTCCTTTGGTTTTGTCTGATTGGTATCACCTGTTTCTTGTTTGGTTGTTAGGGTGGGGTTATATATAGTTTGTTCAGCCCGCTTCTGTTTCGTGCGGGCTTGTTCGTCTGTTCTGTGTTTGAGTGTATTTTTGTTTGTATTTCGCGCTGTCCGTTATTATTTCTGATCATTTGTTTTCTTACTTTTGTTCATGTCATTTTTCCTGGACATTAAAGCGTGTTTTTTCCCACATCTTTTGCTCTCTGCGCCTGACTCCACACCTCCTCACTCATTTGTCGTAACACTAGCAAAGTGAATGAATTATCACCAGCTACCTAACTTCATATTAGCTAGCTATCTTGATATATTTATCACTGTAACGGCGTTCTTCTTTTGTTGAAGGAGAGTCGGACCGAAATGCAGCGTGTAGGTTACTCATGTTTATTAGAAAGACAAACGAACGAACTATACACGAATAACTATTAAATACAAAAACAACAAACAGAACGTGAAACCTAATACAGCCTGACTGGTGCACACTACACAGAGACAGGAACAATCACCCACGAAATGCAAAGCGAAATCAGGCTACCTAAATACGGTTCCCAATCAGCGACAACGAGAATCACCTGACTCTGATTGAGAACCGCCTCAGGCAGCCAACCTATTTAACACACACACACACCTAATCAACTACAATCCCAAACACTACAAACCCCAATACGAAAATACAATACATAATAACCCCATGTCACACCCTGGTCTGACTAACTAATAAACTAAAACACAAAATACTAAGACCAAGGCGTGACAATCACTGTAAAAAACTCCAAATAAAAGTCTACCAATGACATTATCTTCCATATTCCTACAGGTACCTTGTAACTGGAGATTCCTTCAAAATGATTGCCTCCAGTTACTGTGTAGAGAGCACTGCAATGTTGGGTAAATTCCTGGGAGAATTCAGGCATGTGAAGGCTACTTGTGTCCTGCATAACTTCATAAGGATGGACACAAGGACCAGGAGGGGATCTGCAGCTGTGTGCCAGAGGAGAAGTCTGCTGCTCTGCAGGATGTTTCAAGGATGGGGTCCGACAACGCAGCAAGAGAGGCAATCCATGTGCGGGAGATCTTCAGCTCCTACTTTATTGAAGAGGGTGCTGTTCCCTGGCAACACCATAGACTACACTATGCACAACCAAAGGGTCTTTTAAGAGCCATCCACATTGCAATATGAGTATTATTGCATTGACTTAGCTATGTCAACTGCAGTTATTCAATTCCCAGTTTCTCTCCCTTTGATTTCTACTTCCCAGGTGAGGGTGCTGTTTAGGTAAGGGTGTGATGTCTGTACAAAAACAGGCAATTTTAAGAAAAATTTGACATCTTATAACCCACACCTACATACTCATGTACCAATCTGATTGATGGATTGTGTTGTGCAAGAAGACCAACCATGGAGAATAGTAAGACACTTCATTATTTCTATAACTACGCTATATTGTTTGTCCTCGTGTGTCACACCCTGACCACAGTTTGCTTTGTATGTTTCTATGTTTTGGTTGGTCAGGGTGTGATCTGAGTGGGCATTCTATGTTGGATGTCTTGTTTGTCTATTTCTATGTCTGGCCTGATATGTTTCTCAATCAGAGGCAGGTGTTAGTCATTGTCTCTGATTGGGAACCATATTTAGGTAGCCTGGGTTTCACTGTGTGTTTGTGGGTGATTGTTCCTGTCTCTGTGTTTTCACCAGATAGGACTGTTTTCGCACAGTTATTGTTTTGCTAGTTATTTCATGTCGAGTTCCTTTATTAAAGAACATGAATAACCACCACGCTGCATTTTGGTCCGTTTCTCCTTCACCAGAGGAAAACCCTTACATCGTGTCTGTGCATGTGTTTCAGCATAAAGTACACTGCAGCCACTTAGTGTGGACACCAGGTGAGGCAACACACAGATTCCTGTTGAACACGGTCTCTTTAACTACCTTATTTTCTCAATAAGTCTCTCTCCTTTGCTTCATCCCTCTTTCCCCTTCTCCCTAAATCCTCTAGATAATATCAGCTGTGTCGGTGAAACCCTCCCGCATCTGAAATGGCTACATAGAGGGCACAGCATGATCAGAGGTGAGAGGTCTCTTTAGTCGGGTCATCAGGAAGTATTATTAAAGAGATGCATTACATTGAAATACAGAGAGATGTAGTAGTCCTAGAGTTAATGATCCATGGTCAGTTTTACATTTCACCTCCTGGTGATTATGATGACTGACAGTGTTAGAATGGAAAAGAAAACAAGGCTTAAACATGCTATATCGCTCTCTCTCTCTCTCTCCAGCTGTCTCTTGTCTGCAGGTATGTTTTGATGTGAGAGAGGTTGCCAACCTCCAGTCCTGTTATCTCCATCTCACCTGCTCTTAAGATAACCTTCGGGCCGACTGGGAGCCAAAGGCTGGTTAGGAGACACCACTAGATACACCATTATGTAATTGTGATGAACTGAGAGAATGTTAGAGTAGCACTGATTAATAAATAATGTGCTGTCTTCCCTTCTCCTGTTCTTATCTCTTTCCCTTTCTGTCTTTTCTTAAATTTAAAAAAATTATATTCATAATGCATGTATTTTGTATGTATAACACCTGGATAATTAACTTCTTTCAATAAAGCATTTCACATTCTCTACTGGTTTAAATTAAGTCTCTCATTTGATGAAATACCACGCCTATCCTGTGTTATCAGATCAATGCAGATGAAGGAAATTAGATATTAAGGTCAACCAGTTTTACAGTAATTACGTGATGCATAGGAGGTGGAGTGTACTGGTTTTAAATTCTATTTCTGTGTATTATTGGAGGACCAAAAAAAGCCAATACCGATTAATCGCCCGATTGTTATATATTTTTGTAATAATGACAACACTTTTATTTAAACTTAGTATAATACATAAATACAATCTATTTAGTCTCAAATAAATAATGAAACATGCTCAATTTGGTTTAAATAATGCAAAAACAGTGTTGGAAAAGAAGCAAAAGTGCAATATGTTGCCATGTAAAAAAGCTAACGTTTAAGTTCCTTGCTCAGAGCATGAGAAAATATGAAATCTGGTAGTTCAATATTCCCAGTTCAGAAGTTTTAGGTTGTAGTTAATATAGGAATTAGGACGCGTCAACTATTTCTCTCTATACCATTTTCATTTCATATACCTTTGACTATTGGATGTTCTAATAGGTGCTTCTACACCTGCTTTGCTTGATGTTTGGGGTTTTAGGCTGGGTTTCTGTACAGCACTTTGAGATATCAGCTGATGTAAGAAGGGCTTTATAAATACATTTGATTTGATTTGATAATAGGCACTTTAGTATTGCCAGCCTAATCTCAGGAGTTGATAGGCTTGAAGTTATAAACAGCACTGTGGTTCAAGCATTGCTAAGAGCTGCTGGTAAACGCAGTAAAGATTGAATGAATGCTTACGAGCATGCTGCCGGCTACCACCACTAAGTCAGACTGCTCTATCAAATATAAAATCATAGACTTAATAATTATATAATAAACACAGAAATTCGAGCCTTTGGTCAAATCTGGAAACTATAATTTCGAAAACAAAATGTTTATTCTTTCAGTGAAATACGAAACAGTTATGACGTTATAATTATAACATTTGTTTCTATCCTAGTATTTTTGTGTCAAATTCGTCATGGAAACCACTCGATATGATTGGATATGATTGGTCATCGCCTCGTGGTTGCCGCTGGTGATTTGCATAAAGTTGGGAAATGTTTAACTTTTTCACCGCCTCCCACGCCATGTTCGCAGCGCCCAACGGTCCCCAGCCCTCTACGCTTCTACCCGCTTTCCTTCAATTGAAAATGAAGGAAGGCGTGCTAGTGTACACGAGGCATAACGAGGCACTTGGCTGTTCTACAAGTGGTCTGATGTAGGCATTAGATTCTGAGTGTATTCAAGTGCAATGTTAATAATGATGGTTTTGGGAAACAGCTTGGAGATTTAATGATTATGCTTCAAAGGTTCTAACGATAAATCAAATCAAATCAAATTTTATTTGTCACATACACATGGTTAGCAGATGTTAATGTGAGTGTAGCGAAATGCTTGTGCTTCCAGTTCAGACAATGCAGTAATAACCAGCGAGTAATCTAACCTATCAATTTCACAACAACTACCTTATACACACAAGTGTAAAGGAATGAAGAATATGTACATAAAAATATATAAATGAGTGATGGTACAGAACGGCATGGGCAAGATGCAGTAAATGGTATCGGGTACAGTATATACATATGAGATGAGTAATGTAGGGTATGTAAACATTATATGAAGTGACATTGTTTAAAGTGGCTAGTGATACATTTTTCATACATTTTGAAATTTTTAAAGTGGCTGGAGTTGAGTCAGAATGTTGGCAGCAGCCACTCAATGTTAGTGGTGGCTGTTTAACTGTCTGATGGCCTTGAGATAGAAGCTGTTTTTCAGTCTCTCGGTCCCTGCTTTGATGCACCTGTACTGACCTCGCCTTCTGGATGATAGTGGGGTGAACAGGCAGTGGCTCGGGTGGATGTTGTCCTTGATGATAATTATGGCCTTCCTGTGACATCGGGTGGTGTAGGTGTCCTGGAGGGCAAGTAGTTTGCCCCCGGTGATGCAATGTGCAGACCTCACTACCCTCTGGAGAGTCTTACGGTTCTGGGCGGAGCAGTTGCCATACCAGGCGGGGATACAGCCCGACAGTATGCTCTCGATTGTGCATCTGTAAAAGTGTGTGAGTGCTTTTGGTGACAAGCCGAATATCTTCAGCCTCCTTAGGTTGAAGAAGCACTGCTTTGCCTTCTTCACCACGCTGTCTGTGTGGGTAGACCAATTCAGTTTGTCCGTGATATGTACGCCGAGGAACTTAAAACTTACTACTCTCTCCACTACTGTCCCGTCAATGTGGATAGGGGGGTGCTCCCACTACTGTTTCCTGAAGTCCACGATCATCTCCTTTGTTTTGTTGACGTTGAGTGTGAGGTTATTTTCCTGACACCACACTCCGAGGGCCCTCACCTCCTCCCTGTAGACCGTCTCGTCGTTGTTGGTAATCAAACCTACCACTGTAGTGTCGTCGGCAAACTTGATGATTGAGTTGGAGGCGTGCATGGCCACGCAGTCGTGGGTGAACAGGGAGTACAGGAGAGGGCTCAGAACGCACCCTTGTGGGGCTCCATGTGTTGAGGAGGGGTTGAGATATTATCTACCCTCACCTCCTGGGGGCGGCCCGTCAGGAAGTCCAGTAACCAGTCGCACAGGGCGGGGTCGAGACCCAGGGTCTCGAGCTTGATGACGAGTTTGGAGGGTACTATGGTGTTAAATGCTGAGCTGTAGTCGATGAACAGCATTCTCCCATAGGTATTCCTCTTGTCCAGATGGGTTAGGGCAGTGTGCAGTGCGGTTGCGATTGTGTCGTCTTTGGACCTGTTAGGGTGGTAAGCAAATTGGAGTGGGTCTAGGGTGTCGGGTAGGGTGGAGGTGATATGGTCCTTGACGAGTCTCTCAAAGCACTTCATAATGACGGAAGTGAGTGCTACAGGGCGGTAGTCGTTTAGCTCAGTTACCTTAGTATTCTTGGGAACAGGAACAATGGTGGCCCTCTTGAAGCATGTGGGAACAGCAGACTGGGATAAGGATTAGCTAGCTGGTCTACGCATGCTCTGAGGACGAGGCTGGGGATGCCGTCTGGCCGGCAGCCTTGCGAGGGTTAACACGTTTAAATGTTTTACTCACGTTGGCTGCAGTGAAGGAGAGTCCGCAGGTTTTGGTAGCGGGCTGTGTCAGTGGCACTGTATTGTCCTCAAAGCGAGCAAAGAAGTTGTTTAGTCTGTCTGGGCAAGACATCTTGGTTCGCGATGGGGCTGGTTTTCTTTTTGTAATCCGTGATTGACTGTTGACCCTGCCACATACCTCTTGTGTCTGAGACGTTGAATTGCAACTCTACTTTGTCTCTATACTGGCACTTACAGTAGCTTGTTTGATTGCCTTGCGCAGGGAATAGCTACACTGTTTGTAATCGGACATGTTTCCGGTCACCTTTCCCATAATTAAAAGCAGTGGTTCGCGCTTTCTGTTTCGCGTGAATGCTGCCATCAATCCACGGTTTCTGGTTCGGGAATGTTTTAATATTAGCTGTGGGTACGACATCGCCAATGCACTTGCTAATAAACTTGCTCACCGAATCAGCGTATTCGTCATTGTTGTTGCTTGACGCAATGCGGAACATATCCCAGTCCACGTAATCGAAGCAATCTTGAAGCATGGAATCAGATTGGTCGGACCAGCGTTGAACAGACCTGAACGTGGGTGCTTCCTGTTTTAGTTTCTGTCTATAGGCTGGGAGCAACAAAATGGAGTCGTGGTCAGATTTTCCGAAAGGAGGGCGGGGGAGTGCCTTATATGCGTTGCGGAACTTAGAAAAACAATGATCCAGGGTTTCACCAGCCCTGGTTGCACAATCGATATGTTGATAGAATTTGGGGAGTCTTGTTTTCAGATTAGCCTTGTTAAAATCCCCAGCTACAATGAATGCAGCCTTAGGATATGTGATTTCCATTTATCATTTTGCATGTTTTAATATATAATGTCTTCCATATAGCCAAAGTAACTGCTGAATACTTCCTGAACGCACTATGTGTATATACAATACTGTTCAAAAGTTTGGGGTCACTTAGAAATGTCCTTGCTTCTGTCTGTCAAAATAACATCAAACTGATCCGAAATACAGTGCAGACATAGTTAATGTTGTAAATGACTATTGTAGCTGGAAACGGCTGAATTTTTCATGGAATATCTACATAGGTGTACAGAGGCCCATTATCAGCAACCATCACTCCTGTGTACCAATGGCACATTTGTTAACTAATCCAAGTTAATAATTTTAAAAGGCTAATTGATCATTAGAAAACCCTTTTGCAATTATATTAGTACAACTGAAAACTGTGAAAGAAGCAATAAAACTGGCCTTCTTTAGACTAGTTGAGTATCTAGAGCATCAGCATTTGTTTGTTCGATTACAGGCTCAAAATGGCCAGGAACAAAGAACTCTTCTGAAACTCGTCAGTCTATTCTTGTTCTGAGAAATGAAGGCTATTCCATGCGAGAAATTGGCAAGAAACTGAAGATCTCGTGCAACGCTGTGTACTACTCCCTTCACATAACAGCTCAAACTGGCTCTAACCAGAATAGAAAGAGGAGTGGGACGCCCCGGTGCACAACTAGTTTGAGAAACAGACACCTCACAAGTCCTCAACTGGCAGCGTCATTAAATAGTACTCGCAAAACACCAGTCTCAACGTCAACAGTGAAGAGGCAACTCCGGGTAGCTCGCAATCTAGAAAGAGTTGCGAAGAAAAAGCTTTATCTCAGACTGACCAATAAAAAGAAAATATTAAGATGGGCAAAAGAACACAGACACTGGACAGAGGAACTCTCAACAGAAAAACTTGAATGAGTAGGTGTCCAAACTTTTTACTGGTACTGTATATACCTCAGAGTACTGTCCTCATCTCTTTTTCCGCCAGGTGCTCTCGGTGTATCATACAATGCTTGGCAGAGGGAGACACATTTATAACTCTAGTGCAGAGGCCTTTTCGCAGTCCCGTTATAGATGGACCCCCATCTGTGCAAAAGCTCACCTTTCGATCCCAAATGAAATATTTTTTTTCCCGTCAACATAGCCACGCAGCACATATGCCGTTTCATGCTCGGGAATTGTGAGACAGAACAATATGTCCTGGTGAAAAGCATCCCACAACATGTATAGGAAAGAAAAGTAAATGCATGGGCATATCGGCCCTCACATTTAATGTCCATTTGGGGAACATAAGCTGGGGAGTTTGAGTCCTTCAGTCAGAGTTCCCTTTTGATTGCTAGCAATAGCATACATTCTTCATTTTAACAGTGTTATCTGACAAAGGTATTGATGTGAGCTTCTGTGCCTCTGCCTCCCCACATATTGTTTTCACCATATAAATTGTGGCTGGTAATATCAAGTCTCTGCAATAGTGTGTGCTTTCATAGCGTAGCAGGCCTAGCCATTCACCGTGGGAATGATTCAAGTGCAATGGTCAAGTGCAGCTTTTTCCCATGATCTCCGTTTGAATTTTATATTTGAATAATTTTCAGTTAGATTTTTAAGGTTAACCAGATAACAATGATTTTGAGAAACAAAGACAATATTATGATGTAAAAGAAACATCCTCTCACTGTCAACTGAGTTTATTTTCATCAAAATGAACGTGTAAATATTTGTATGAACACAACAAGATTCAACAACTGAGACAAACTGAACAAGTCCCACAGACATGTAACTAACAGAAATGGAATAATGTGTCCCTGAACAGAGAGGGGGGGTGTCAAAATCAAAGTAACAGTCAGTATCTGGTGTGGCCACCAGCCTCATTAAGTACTGCAGTGCATCTCCTCCTCACGGACTGCACCAGATTTGCCAGTTCTTGCTGTGAGATGTTACCCCACTCTACCACCGAGGCACCTGCAAGTTCTCAGACATTTCTGGGGGAAATGGCCCTAGCCATCCCAGACGTGCTCAATGGGATTGAGATCCAGGCTCTTTGCTGGCCATGGCAGAACACTGACATTCCTGTCTTGCAGGAAATCACGCACAGAACGAGCAGTATGGCAGGTGGCATTTTCATGCTGGATGGTCATGTCAGGATGAGCCTGCGGGAAGGGTACCACATGAGGGAGAAGGATGTGTTCCCTGTAACGCACAGCGTTGAGATTGCCTGAAATGTGCCCATAGTCGACTTTGTTGCCGGTGATGTCTGGTGAGGACCTGCCTTATAACAGGCCTACAATCCCTCAGTCCAGCCTCTCTCAGCCTATTGTGGAGAGTCTGAGCACGGATGGAGGGATTGTGTATTCCTGGTGTAACTTGGGCAGTTGATGTTGCCATCCTGTACTTGTCCCGCAGGTGTGATGTTCGGATGTACCGATCCTGTGCAGTTGTTGTTACACGTGGTCTGCCACTGCGAGGACAATGAGCTGTCCGTCCTGTCTCCTTGTAGTGCTGCCTTAGGGGTCTCACAGTACAGACATTGCAATTTATTGCCCTGGCCATATCTGCAGTCCTCATGCCTCCTTGCAGCATGCCTAAGGCACGTTCACGCAGAAGAGCAGGGACCTTAGGCATCTTTCTTTAGGTGTTTTTCAGAGTCAGTAGAAAGGTCTCTTCAGTGTCCTAAGTTTTCATAACTGTGACCTTAATTGCCTACCGTCTGTAGGCTGTTAGTGTCTTCACGACCGTTCCACAGGTGCATGTTCATGAATTGTTTATGGTTCATTTAAACAATTATGGGAAACAGTGTTTAACCCTTTACAATGAAGATCTTGTGTATTTATTTGGATTTTTACGAATTATCTTTGAAAGACAGGGTCCTGAAACAGGGACATTTCTGTTTTTGCTGGATTTATATGTTTTTTGTATTTTGTATTTTTTTTCAGGATTTTGGCAATTCTCTCGCGACACCATTTTCCACATGGGGTTGTGACCCCTAGTTTGGAAACTGCTGTTCTAGAGTCTATTGACGCACCAGTGCATCAATCGAAGTAACATCATTCAAAAAATCCCCATCAAAATCCTTCAGTTTAAGCTAAAGATATGTTTTTTTGCATGGGCTGCGTCTCCCGCATCTGAGCTGGAAGATAACAGAGCTACAGAGGTGTTTATTGGACCATGAGACATCCTGAAAATCAGTTTTCTCTCAAAAACGTCTGTAGCATCCAAACTTAATTTAACCACTCTAGAAAAACGACTCTTACGAGCACGATGGTGTTTTCCGTTTTCCTCTACAACAGCCACAGGACTCATCTGAAGTCGGTACCGTTGATGTACCAACTTTGGTTTGTAGATTCCGAACCGTTTGGGTTCTCACAAACACAAGGGTCTGTCTCACCTTGAACTGTTTCACCTGTCTTTGTGCTTGTCTCCACCCCTCCAGTTGTCGCCCATCTTCCCCATTATCCCCAGTGTATTTATACCTGTGTTCTCTGTTTTTCTGTTGTCAGATAATTTTGTTTGTCAAGCCTACCAGCATTTTCCCCCTTGCTCCTGTCTTTTTCTAGTTCCTGTTTTCTAGTTTTCATGGTTTTGACCATTCTGCCTGCCCTGACCCTGAACCTGCCTGCTGTTCTTTACCTTAAGGACTCTGATCTGGATTACTGACAACTGCCTGCCCTTGACCTGTCGTTTTGCCTGCCCCCTGTTCTAGTAATAAATGTTTGTTAATTTGACACTGTCTGCATCTGGGTCTCCCCCTGAAAAGTGATAGTACAAACTGGTCATAACTGACCCAGCAGACTCAGACCAGCTCTGCAACGCCATCTCCTCCCAAAGAGCCACCATTGGAAGGCACGAGGAGTTGCTTCGTGGTCTTATGGAAGGGTTCCAGACCTTTGCCGAACTGCATGACTGAGCGTTGAACACATTGCTGGAGCAAGTCCACAAGTTGTCACTTAGGCAGCCTACCACAATGATAACTTCCCAGCCCCTCAGTAACTCCCTGGCCACCTCAATTTCCTGGGAACCCCGCTTCCCACCCCCGGAACGCATTGATCCCTCAGTGTTCCCTCATCATTGAGCTGCAGCCCTCCTCCTTCCCCTCGAACCACTCTAAGATAGTGTACCTCATCACGATGATGTCCAGGAGGGCTCTCATCTGGGCTACAGCAGTATGGGAACAACAGTCGGCTGTATGCTTCAGTCTGGAGGACTGTGTTGTAGGTGAAGAAAGTTTTCGAGAGAGGCTGCCCGGAAGCTACTCCAGCTCCCCGCAGTGTGGCAGACTATTCTATGGATTTCCACACATTGGCAGCTGAGAGTGCCTGGAACCAGGAAGCGCTGTTCGACATGTTCCTGCACGGAGTTTCGGAGGAAGTAAAGGACGAGCTTGCAGCCCGCCCACCCAAGGCTTTCACTTCGCCTCCGAGAAATCCTGGAAGTCCCCGACGGGTCTGTTTCTGAGAGAACCTGAGGCGACCCCAGTTTCCCCGAGAGTCTCCGAAGTCTGCCAATTCAACTCTTCATTAGCCGATGCAATTAGGCAGAGCTAGGCTGTCCCCAGCCATTTGGCTATACAGGCTTCACATGAAGAGTTGCCTGTATTGCGGGACTACTGGTCATTTCGTGGCCACCTGTCCACTAAAAGACCAGGCTCACCGGTAGGACCGAGTACTCTGGTAGGGCATATGGAGAACTTTTCCTCTCCTCTTACTTGCACCCCTTTTCATGGCATCTTGCTTTGGGGAACCAGTCTAAAGTTCTCCGGGTAATCATCGACTCTGGGGCCGATGAGAGCTTTACGGACGCTACCTTGACGTCCGAGATGGGCATCCCCACTCAGCTCCTCTCCATTCCCATGGTCGTTAGAGTGCTGGACAGGCGCTCTATAGGCCGGGTCACTGACAATACCACCCCCATTCAACCTACGTGTGTCAAGGAACCACAGCGAAATGAACCAATTCCTGCTTATTAAGTCTCCTCAGGTTCCTGTGGTATTGGGATTCTCTTGGCTCCAGCTACACAATCCCCTTATTGACTGGCTGGAGCCCATTCTGCCACGCTCATTGCCTGAAGTGTTTTGTTACTTCGACAATGTCTGCATCTGGGTCTTGTCCTGAAATGTCCTGGGTGTCCCTTTTGCTCTACAACCGCCACAAGTGTCACAGGACCCGTCTGAAGGTAACCGCTTTTAAAAATGTATGGAGGTAGTTTTGTTCTTACCCTAAAAAAGGGGTTAAATATGTGTCAAAAACCAAACATATTTCCTGCGATTTCTTATATCTCCTAGATATAGGACAGATTAGAGAGAGGTATTGTTGTCTCTACCTTCTTGCCCTTTGTACTGTTTGCTGTCTGTGCCCAATAATGTTTGTACAATGTTTTGTGCTGCTACCATGTTTTGTTGCTACCATGTTGTTGTCATGTTGTGTTGCTACCAAGCTGTGTTGTCATGTGCTGCTGCCTTGCTATGTTGTTGTCTTTAGGTCTCTCTTTATGTAATGTTGTGTTGTCTCTCTTGTCGTGATGTGTGTTTTGTCCTATACGTTATTTATTTTATGTTTTATTATTTTTAATCCCAGCCCCCATCCCCACAGGAGGTCTTTTGCCTTTTGGTAGGCCGTCATTGTAAATAAGAATTTTTTCTTAACCGACTTGCCTGGTTAAATAAAGGTTAAATAAATACATAAAATAAATAAAAACAGACACTTCAAAACCTTTTTCTTTATGGTTTATTTTCTTTGACTCTGCCATTTATGAATGTGTTATTCAATGCGTTTCTATGGGATATAATAGTAAAGCAGTGGAGGCTGCTGGGGGTAGGATGGCTCATAATAATTATTGGAATGGGGTGAATGGAATGGCATCAAACACATAGAAATCATGTGTTTGGTGTAGTTGATACCATTCCACCATTCCGCTCCAGCTATTATTACGAGCCTGTCCTCCACAATTAATGGGCCACCAACCTCATGTGTACTAAAGGCCAAATTCAATATTTTATCTAATAATTTTGTTCTATATTTTTGGGTGGACTTAAAGGGGTCCTAAAAAGAGGCTTACTATTGGACTTAGCATGTATCTGTCTAGCCAGGAGCTCAGATGATCTGTGCACAGACCTGGAACATTCTTCCAAATGGGTCTTCACTTCACTGGAGGAGACAAACTGGCAGAGTAGATGGAGCAGAGAATTTAATCAAAAATAAACTAGATATTGAGATAAAGATTGCAGCCAGAGGCCCTAAACTCCTACTTTTTGGTAGCACACTGATTTAAAGCGGTAAATCAGTATCCCTGACAATCTTGTTGCTGTTGACAAAAGGAACTCTGCTAAGGAATGATCCGTCTGACATCTCTGACTGGGTGGTCCACAAAGAGATCTTAAACACCACTTTACACTTTAAATACACCCCACGGCCCTGAAGGAGGTATGGTTGAATATTGGGTATTAGAGGCACTCCTGGCTGAGTAAATCACCTGATTCCTGGCACAGTCACAGCTATGCTTGGGGGATTAATTGTATTTCAGGAGGTGTATTTGTACACCACAACCGAATCCAAACACTGCAGACCTCACATACAAAACATTAGGAACACTTTCCTAATATTGAGTTGCACCGTCTTTAGTCCTCAGAATAGCCTCAATTTGTCGGGGCATGGACTCTACAAGATTTTTTTGGGTCAATGTTATGTCCACTCAGTGTATTATTGTGGTGGTTGATGGTATTGGGGGTTGAGGAGACAGATTGCTTGGGAAGTGACTGACTTCTAACCTCCAAGCCCATAAGTCTACATGACATCAGATCTGGATTCAATCAACATAAGCACATATCACAGTGAGAGCCACAGAAACATATGTTCACATTGACACAAACACAGTCAAATAGCCTAGCCCTAGATCGTACACACGGATCACACCCTACCCTCTCAAACACTGACCTTCAGGGCCCTCATGATTCCATATGTGTTATTTCAGACACAATTTTAAATAGGTACGGATTACTCTTGATTTTAGAACTATAGTGCAGTTCTATTTAAAGGAATTAAATACATTAAAACAATTAAAAAGTCTAAAGAAATTACCATGTGAAACAATCACAATTAGGCCTAATTAATTGCTGTAAATTTCCAACTTCTGTGCAAAGGGTATTGTTGCTGCTACTAAAGCTTATTTAGAGTAAAGTAACATGGAATTTTTTAGACAGACAACAAAATAAATAACTAAATCCAATTGCTCGAAAGAAGGCAAAATCAAATTTAGTCGTATATAAATAAGTTAGAGATTACACAAAGAGGCAAGCTAATGCCGGACCATATTTGGTCCACGTGTTTTCTCAGAGTGCTTTCTCAGAGACACTCTTGGTTGAGAGATCAAATGGAACAGAACATCAGCACAGATGTATTTCCGATACTGCATCGTGACTGCGGTGATTTACAGGTCAAGTCACGAGAGTTGACTTGTGATTAAATAACACAAAATGCATCTATTCAAAACAACAAGTCTGCATGATATGGCATAGTGTTAGGGTTAGGGTTGACCCTAGCCTGGTTCCTCTCTAGGTTTCTTCCTAGGTTTTGGCCTTTCTAGGGTTTTCCTAGCCACCGTGCTTCTACACCTGCATTGCTTGCTGTTTGGGGTTTTAGGTTGGGTTTCTGTACAGCACTTTGAGATATCAGCTGATGTACGAAGGGCTATATAAATACATTTGATTTGATTTGATTTGACCCTGATGGTTCTTTGCCAAAAACAGACAAATTGCTTGTTCTATAGTATTTTCTTTCAATAGGATCTAATAATAAGAGAGGTGGTGGCCCTATTGACCAGTAACACATGGAATTTAAGTGAAATTCAGTGTAGTACTCTAGGCCATATTATTCTGCCAGCTGATCAAATAAATACGATACAAATTGTGACAACGTGGGTGGGTGCCAGTGTGCTGTAACTATCATGCTAGAACAACTCAAAGGCCTCTCTGTGCAGTAGGTCTGGCAACATCATAACAAATCCTCTATGATAATAAAATGGCTGCCCTCTCTGCGTCATTAAAATGCCTCAGAAAATAAAGGAACAAATTAGCAGAGCTGGTTCATTTAGTGAAAGTTTGTTTGGCTCTTATCTGTGAAAGGAATACAAAGAGCTGGTTTAACAGTTACAAAACAAACTCACAACCAGTAGTTCAGAATTGCTTCTAGTGCGGTGACAATTCTTCATTTGCTACGGTAACCTGTTATTTTGATTAATGTCTCCTTTCTAAATTGATGACAAAACGCAGAAATAAGGACCTAGATTGTGCATTGTATATTCCCTGAAATATCTGGAGTGTTACTGACAACAGGATTTAAACACTTCAGAGATTGCTACACATGGGATGAGATCCTGGCGGGAAGGGATCGCCTTCCATGGGAACAGGTGGAGGCAGCGAGGAGAGCAGAGGCAGCCGGAGAGAGGAGCCGGCGATACGAGGGAACACGGTTGGCAAGGAAGCCCGGGAGTCAGACCCAAAAATTTTGGGGGGGGGGCTGTGCTTACCGGGGGCTAGAGAGACCGGGCAGGCACCGTGTTATGCTGTGAAGCGCACGGTGTCCCCAGTGCGGGTGCATAGCCCGGTGCGATACATTCCAGCTCCGCATATCGGCCGGGCTCGAGTGAGCGTCGAGCCAAGTGCCATGAAGCCGGCTCTACGCATCTGGTCCCCAGTGCGTCTCCTTGGGCCGGCTTACATGGCACCAGCCTTGCGCACGGTGTCCCCGGTTCGCCTGCGCGTGTCCTCGGCCCAGTACCACCAGTGCCAGCTCCACGCATCAGGCCTACAGTGCGCCTCGCCTCTCCAGCGCTGCCAGAGCCTTCCTCCTCTCCAGCGCTGCCGGAGTCTCCCGCCTGTTCAGCGCTGCCAGAGCCTTCCTCCTCTTCAGCGCTGCCGGAGTCTCGCGACCTGTTCAGCGCAGTCAGAGCCTTCCTCCTCTCCAGCTCTGTCGGAGTCTCCCGCCTGTTTAGCGCTGCCAGAGCTTTCCTCCTCTACAGCGCTGCCGGAGTCTCCCGCCTGTTCAGCGCTGCCAGTCTGCAAGGAGCAGCCAGAGCTGCTAGTCTGCAAGGAGCAGCCAGAGCTGCCAGTCTGTAAGGAGCTGCCAGTCTGCAAGGAGCTGCCAGTCTGCATGGAGCTGCCAGAGCTGCCAGTCTGCATGGAGCAGCCAGAGCTGCGAGTCTGCAAGGAGCAGCCAGAGCTGCTAGTCTGCAAGGAGCAGCCAGAGCTGCTAGTCTGCAAGGAGCAGCCAGAGCTGCCAGTCTGTAAGGAGCTGCCAGTCTGCAAGGAGCTGCCAGTCTGCATGGAGCTGCCAGAGCTGCCAGTCTGCATGGAGCAGACAGAGCTGCAAGTCTGCATGGAGCAGCCAGAGCTGCCAGTCTGCATGGAGCAGCCAGAGCTGCCAGTCTGCAAGGAGCAGCCAGAGCTGCCAGTCTGCAAGAAGCCGCCAGAGCCGCCAGTCTGCATGGAGCAGCCAGAGCCGCCAGTCAGCATGGAGCAGCCAGAGCCGCCAGTCAGCATGGAGCAGCCAGAGCCGCCAGTCAGCATGGAGCAGCCAGAGCCGCCAGTCAGCATGGAGCAGCTAGAGCCGCCAGTCAGCATGGAGCAGCCAGAGCCGCCAGTCAGCATGGAGCAGCCAGAGCTGCCAGTCAGCATAGAGCAGCCAGAGCCGCCAGTCTGCCAGGATCCGCCAGACAGCCAGGATCTTCCAGATCCGCCAGTCAGCCAGGATCCGCCAGTCAGCCAGACTCTTCCAGATCTGCCAGTCAGCCAGGATCTTCCGGATCCGCCAGTCTGCATGGAGCAGCCAGAGCCGCCAGTCAGCATGGAGCAGCCAGAGCCGCCAGTCAGCATGGAGCAGCCAGAGCCGCCAGTCAGCATGGAGCAGCCAGAGCCGCCAGTCAGCATGGAGCAGCTAGAGCCGCCAGTCAGCATGGAGCAGCCAGAGCCGCCAGTCAGCATGGAGCAGCCAGAGCTGCCAGTCAGCATAGAGCAGCCAGAGCCGCCAGTCTGCCAGGATCCGCCAGACAGCCAGGATCTTCCAGATCCGCCAGTCAGCCAGGATCCGCCAGTCAGCCAGACTCTTCCAGATCTGCCAGTCAGCCAGGATCTTCCGGATCCGCCAGTCAGCCAGGATCCACCAGTCAGCCAGACTCTTCCAGATCCGCCAGTCATCCAGGATCTGCCAGAACCACCAGCCAGCCAGGATCTGCCAGAGCCAACTACCTGCCTGAGCTTCCTCTCAGTGCTGAGCTTCCTCTCAGTGCTGAGCTTCCTCTCAGTTCCGAGCTACCCCTCAGTTCCGAGCTACCCCTCAGTTCCGAGCTACCCCTCAGTTCCGAGCTACCCCTCAGTCCCGAGCTACCTCAGTCCCGAGCTGCCCCTCAGTCCCGAGCTGCGCCTCAGTCCAGTGGGGTCCTTGGTGAGGGCTACTAGGCCAAGGTCGGCGGCTAGGGTTGCCTATCTAAGGACGCGAGGAAGATGGACCAAGACTTTGTTGGAGTGGGGTCCACGTCCCGCGCCGGAGCCGCCACCGTGGACAGACGCCCACCCGGACCCTCCCCTATGGGTTTTGGTGCACCTTGGGAGGGGGGTCTGTCACGCCCTGGTCTTAGTATTTTGTGTTTTCTTTAATTATTTGGTCAGACCAGGGTGTGACATGGGTTTTGGTATGTGGTGTGTTTTGTCTTGGGGTTTTTTCATAGATATTGGGATTGTGGCTTAGTGGGGTTTGCTAGCAAAGTCTATGGCTGTCTGAAGTGGTTCTCAATCAGTGTTTATCGTTGTCTCTGATTGGGAACCATATTTAGGCAGCCATATTCTTTGAGTGTGTCGTGGGTGATTGTCCTTGTTTCTGTCTTTGTGTTACTTTGCACCAGTATAGGCTGTTTCGGTTTTCGTGTTACGTTTGTTGTTTTTGTATTGATTCGTGTTTTCCTTGTTTCATTAAAACATGAATCTCAATAGCCACGCCACATTTTGGTCCGACTCTCCTTCACCTACAGAAAACCGTTACAATTCTGTTGCACCTGTCAGTGAGTCATAGTCTGAATAATTGGCATGAATGGTCAAATGAGACAGAGGATTCATTTCACTACTTTAATTAACAAAGCTGTTGAAAACCCTGTGGCTAGAATGTAAATTAATTAGCCTCATTGTGAGCAAAACTCATTTCAAAGGCTAATGAAGTACATGTTAATATTTACATAATATCACTGAATATGCATTAGCTGCTTATTTTGTCAATTAGCCTACTGTTCATTTATGAACATGCTAGACTTCTTTCCATCCATTTCATAATACAAAAATGTCAATATTGAAAACACTGTGGGACAGTTAGCTAATTGAAATGATTGTTTTAGTCAAATATTATATCTGTTTGAGTTTCTTGTGGCCAATTTGAAGTCTACAAATAATTTTTTATTATAACCCGGAACCCTGACCAAGATAGAAATTGGCCTACGACTGAATCTAGTTGATGATCCTTGGCATACAGCATACTTTAACAGTTACGCCTGCTCCCACTCCCCCTCCATGGTGCTCAAAGGCACCAGGCTCCCCAGTATTACGCACTCCTGCCACTATCATTACGCAAACCTGCCTTTTGCCATACACCATCAGTGATTATTGGACTCACCTGGACTCAATCACCTCTGTCATTACCTCCCCTATACCTCTCTGATTCCCTGCTCTGTTCCCTGCTTCAGCATTAATTGTCGTTTGTCGTTGTTTACCCATGTGCTGACGCTGTTCCATTTTGTTACCTGTCTGTTCCTGAATAAATCTCCAGCGTCGGTCCTTACATTAACTGCAGTAGCTGATATTATATATGTAAATGTCCTTCAAATACATTATCTTATCTACATAAACATACAGCTATATGCAGTACAGGGCCTTTCACCTTTAGTTGGATTCTGTAGCTTTACAGTATATTTGTATAATGTATGACTTTGTAAATTTGTCAAAACCATCTCATTGACAAAAACAAAAGGACCATACACAAACATGTTCCTCCGTAAAACATTTTCACAGTATACAGTAATACAGATATCCATTGCATGTTCTCTGAAGTAAGGGATGATAAGGTCTCAAAATGTAGGCTACCATAGAAAGGTTGTGTCCCTGGCCTTCTGTGTGAAAGCATATGTACCTGTCACTGTGTGAGTAGGGTACAACATTACCATGGTAATCAGGTCAAGATGTTGATGTACGCATACACCTATGGGTGTACACTACCGTTCAAACGTTTGGGGTCACTTAGAAATGTCCTTGTTTTTGAAGGAAAAGCACACATTTTTCTCCATTAAAATAACTTCAAATTTAAATACAGTGTAGACATCGTTAATGTTGTACATGCCTATTGTTGCTGGAAACGGCAGATTTTTTTTAATGGAATATTTCCATAGGCGTACAGAGGCCCATTATCAGCAACCATCACTCCTGTGTTCCAATGGCACGCTGTGTTAGCTAATCCAAGTGTATCATTTTAAAAGGCTAATTGATCATTAGAAAACCCTTTTGCAATTATGTTAGCACAACTGAAAACTGTTGTTCTGATTAAAGAAGCAATAAAACTGGCCTTCTTTAGACTAGTTGAGTATCTGGAGCATCAGCATTTGTGGGTTTGATTACAGACTCAAAATGACCAGAAACAAAGAACTTCCTTCTGAAAATCCTCAGTTGTTCTGAGAAATGACGGCTATTCCATGCGAAAAATTGCTGACAACGCTGTGTATTACTCCCTTCACAGAACAGCTCATACTGGCTCTAACCAGAATAGAAAGAGGAGTGGGTGGCCCCGGTGCACAACTGAGCAAGAGGACAAGTACATTAGAGCGTCTAGTTTGAGAAACAGATGCCTCACAAGTCCTCAACTGGCAGCTTCATTAAATAGTACCCACAAAACACCAGTCTCAGCGTCAACAGTGAAGAGGCGACTCCGGGATGCTGGCCTTCTAAGCAGAGTTGCGAAGAAAAAGCCATATTTCAGACTGGCCAATAAAAATAAAATATTAAGATTGGCAAAATAACACAGACACTGGAGAGAGAAAGATTGGAAAAAAATGTTATGGACTAATCTAAGTTTGAGGTGTTCAGATCACAAAGAAAAACATTTGTGAGATACAGAAAAACTGAAAAATGCTGGTGGAGGCAATGTGATGGTCTATGGTGGTGGGAGATTTGTACAGGGTACAAAGATGACTTCATTTTGCAATGCCATTCCATACACTGTGGACGGTGCTTAATTGGAACCAATTTCCTCCTACAACAGGACAATGACCCAAGCACAGCTCCAAACCATGCAATAACTATTTAGGGAAGAAGCAGTCAGCTGGTATTCTGTCTATAATGGAGTGGCCAGCACAGTCACCGGATCTCAACCCAATTGAGCTGCTGTGGGAGCAGCTTGACCGTATGGTACATAAGAAGTGCCCATCAAGCCAGTCCAATTTGTGGGATGTGCTTCAGGAAGCATGGGGTGAAATCTCTTCAGATTACCTCAACAAATTGACAACTAGAATGCCAAAGGTCTGCAAGGCTGTCATTTCTGCAAATGGAGTATTATTTGACCAAAGCAAAGTTTGAAGGACACAATTATTTCAAATAAAAGTCATTATTTATAACCTTGTCAACATCTTGACTATATTTCCCATTAATTTTGCAACTCATTTCATGTATATTTTCATGAAAAACAAGGACATTTCTAAGTGACCCCAAACTTTTGAACGGTTGTGTACATCACAACTAAAGTACATGTAATCTTTTTAGCCTGTAAATGAAGTCTTAAAACACCAAGCAGCATACGTTGTCAACATGCACTGGACAGCCTTTGAGATACTAAAAGAAACAGAGATGGAGAATTGTATGGATTATTTTCCTATTAATAATGTAAAATTAGCATCTGTACAGAAAGACTCATGTGAAGGCCAAATTACAGAGGAGGAACTTCTTGATGCAATATTGGCATATCTATTTATTACTGCCATCGAAATGTTAGCTGTTAAAATTAGATCCAACAATAATATTAAAATATTTGAAATCTATGGCTTAAAAACTAAGGTGTCATTGTACGCTGATGATTCATGTTTTCTTTTAAAACCACAATTAGTATCCCTCCACAGCCTCAGAGGATATAGATACTTTTTCTAACCTCTAGATTAAAACCAAATTATGATACGTATTGGATCACCCAAAAATTACATTTTTACATTAACGTGTAGTTTACCATTAAAATGGTTTGACGAGGATGTGGACATTCTCAGTATACATATTCCAAAATAAATAAATGATCACTCCGATACGTTTTAATAGAAAGTTAGCAAAAATAGATAAGATCTTGATACCATGGAAAGGGAAATACCTGTATATTTGTGAAAATATCACCCTGATGTACTCTTTTGTCATATCACAGTTTACCTATTTGCTTATGGTTTTGCCTACACCTAGTGACCTGCTTTTTAAATTGTGAGCAAAAACTATTCAAATTTATTTGGAATGGCAAGCCATACAAAATTAAAAGGGCCTATTTATATAACGAATATGAATTAGAAGGGCAGAAATGATTAAATAATAGTTGGGAAGAGATTTTCAATGTAATGATTCCATGACACATGGTTTATGAAATGACACGCAAAACGACACCAGATTCAAAACTTAGAATTTTTCTATTTAAATTATTATACAAAAATCTTGCAACCAATAGTGTCACGATCGTTGTAGTGAGGAGACCAAGGCGCAGTGTGATATAAATACATGTTACTTTTAATAAAGATAGACACTAAACAAACTATACAAAATAACAAATGAACGTGACGCTATATAATCTAAATGTGCAAACACAGGCAACTAGACATAGACATAGATAATAACCCACGAATTACTCAAAGAAGATGGCTGCCTAAATGTTTTACCCAATTAGAGACAACGATAAACAGCTGCCTCTAATTGAGAACCAATCGAGGCAACCATAGACATACATAAACACCTAGATAGTAAACGAACCCATAAACCTACAAAACCCTTAAACAGTACAAAAAACACATACATCACCCATGTCACACCCTGACCTAACCAAAACAATAAAGAAAACAAAGAATACTACAGTGCCTTGCGAAAGTATTCGGCCCCCTTGAACTTTGCGACCTTTTGCCACATTTCAGGCTTCAAACATAAAGATATAAAACTGTATATTTTTGTGAAGAATCAACAACAAGTGGGACACAATCATGAAGTGGAACGACATTTATTGGATATTTCAAACTTTTTTAACAAATCAAAAACTGAAAAATTGGGCGTGTAAAATTATTCAGCCCCTTTACTTTCAGTGCAGCAAACTCTCTCCAGAAGTTCAGTGAGGATCTCTGAATGATCCAATGTTGACCTAAATGGCTAATGATGATAAATACAATCCACCTGTGTGTAATCAAGTCTCCGTATAAATGCACCTGCACTGTGATAGTCTCAGAGGTCCGTTAAAAGCGCAGAGAACATCATGAAGAACAAGGAACACACCAGGCAGGCCCGAGATACTGTTGTGAAGAAGTTTAAAGCCGGATTTGGATACAAAAAGATTTCCCAAGCTTTAAACATCCCAAGGAGCATAGTGCAAGCGATAATATTGAAATGGAAGGAGTATCAGACCACTGCAAATCTACCAAGACCTGGCCGTCCCTCTAAACTTTCAGCTCATACAAGGAGAAGACTGATCAGAGATGCAGCCAAGAGGCCCATGATCACTCTGGATGAACTGCAGAGATCTACAGCTGAGGTGGGAGACTCTATCCATAGGACAACAATCAGTCGTATATTGCACAAATCTGGCCTTTATGGAAGAGTGGCAAGAAGAAAGCCATTTCTTAAAGATATCCATAAAAAGTGTCATTTAAAGTTTGCCACAAGCCACCTGGAAGACACACCAAACATGTGGAAGAAGGTGCTCTGGTCAGATGAAACCAAAATTGAACTTTTTGGCAACAATGCAAAACGTTATGTTTGGCGTAAAAGCAACACAGCTCATCACCCTGAACACACCAGTGTACCCACTGTCAAACATGGTGGTGGCAGCATCATGGTTTGGGCCTGCTTTTCTTCAGCAGGGACAGGGAAGATGGTTAAAATTGATGGGAAGATGGATGGAGCCAAATACAGGACCATTCTGGAAGAAAACATGATGGAGTCTGCAAAAGACCTGGGACTGGGATGGAGATTTGTCTTCCAACAAGACAATGATCCAAAACATAAAGCAAAATCTACAATGGAATGGTTCAAAAATAAACATATCCAGGTGTTAGAATGGCCAAGTCAAAGTCCAGACCTGAATCCAATCGAGAAACTGTGGAAAGAACTGAAAACTGCTGTTCACAAATGCTCTCCATCCAACCTCACTGAGCTCGAGCTGTTTTGCAAGGAGGAATGGGAAAAAATTTCAGTCTCTCTATGTGCAAAACTGATAGAGACATACCCCAAGCGACTTACAGCTGTAATCGCAGCAAAAGGTGGCGCTACAAAGTATTAACTTAAGGGGTATACTCATACTCACATATATACATACCAGTCCAGAGTGTCCGGCAACAGTACCCAGTCCAGAGCGTCCGGCAAGAGTACCCAGTCCAGAGCGTCAGGCAACAGTACCCAGTCCAGAGCGTCCGGCAAGAGTACCCAGTCCAGAGTACCCAGTATATATATATATATATATATATATACAGTATATTTACCCCCAAAATATATGGGGGATTGGAAATGTTGCTGACAATTACATTGAAGGAAGCAACAATCTATACGCAATATTAAAGCTGATCCACCCCCTAAAAAATAAAAAATATATAAATACAAAAATAATAAAAGACAGAGATGGTGAAAGGCTTCTGGAATTCCTTCCCAGACATGCAGGGAGCTCCACACTAGCTTCCCCCCTAAGGGAATTAAGTTCTATTCATATGGCATTATTCATGTATCACTGGTGAAAATTCAGTAGCTCTGTTAACATTTTTCGGATGATTTTGCAGTTTATCATGTCCACAAATAAATGTTCCTTGGCATTCATCTGGGAGATGGGGGGAGTCCATCCAAAGGCCCTTGAGCTCTTTGGACATACTAGATTACATGGTTGTCTCTTGTGTGGAAGGAAACAACCCTGCATGTAAAACTTAATTTATCAACATTGTGCTTTGGTTGTTGAGTCTATAAAATATAGATTTTTAAACCTCCTATAAGTTGTCCCAATGTCAATTTCTTTGATACGTAAAGTTGATGCAATAATAATACCTGTGAAAATGCCCACAGAATAATGGATATAGTATTTTAACCCCTATACTGAACAAATATATAAATGCAACATGCAACAATTTCAAATATTTTACTGTTACATATGAGGAAATCATTCATTTGAAATTAATGAATTAGGCCCTAATCTATGGATTTCACATGACTGGGAATACAGATATGCATTCAGGCCGCTCAGAAAGGAAGAATACACTGCTCCAAAACCGCCATAAAAAAGCCAGACTACGGTTTGCAACTGCACATGGGGACAAAGATCGTACTTTTTGGAGAAATGTCCTCTGGTCTGATGAAACAAAAATAGAACTGTTTGGCCATAATGACCATCGTTATGTTTGGAGGTAAAAGGGGGAGGCTTGCAAGCCGAAGAACCTTATCCCAACCGTGAAGCAGCATCATGTTGTGGGGTTGCTTTGCTGCAGGAGGGACTGGTGTACTTCACAAAATAGATGGCATCATGAGGATGGAAAATTATGTGGATATATTAAAGAAACATCTCAAGATAACAGTCAGAAAGTTAAGTAACATTATAAAAAAATCCCCAAATCCGTCAGTTTAAACTAGAGATATGTTTTTTTTGCATTGGTTGCATCTCAATCCACCACATCTGCCAATGTTGCACTTCTGCATATGTGGTGAAAGGTAACAGAGCTAAATACTTGTTTCATATTATAATTTTTCTTCACTGTGTTGCTTGCCATTTATGAATGTGTTATTCAATGCGTTTTTCTGGGCTATAGTAGAAAAGGCCAAATTCAATATTGTATTCCCCCCAAAATTTAAAAAAAAAAATTGACCTAAAGGGGTTCTAAAATTCAAAATCAAATAGCTAAATGATCCAGAGCATGACCATCTTAAAACAATTCCAATGATAGCTTAGAACCCCCTCCCACCAACTGCTTAGATTTACAGGTGTTTAACAATCACAACCACCTAGAGATTGAACATCACTGACCTGGCTGTGACACTGATGAAAGAAGCAAAATAGGTTAAGGTTTTGGTAAACTAATCTCTTAAAAAGTGCTGTTTATTTGAGCGAGACTTTCACAGCTTTATCTGTTTTCAGCATCAACACAGGGAAGGGAAGGTAACAAACTAATGAAGGATGAGACATGAATTGACAGCTGGAAACAGCCAGCAGTGGATTTTGACTTCATAGGAATAATGACTAATCTCAGCATCCTAATAAAAACAACATTTGAGTACACAAATCAAAGATATACACAGTCTGGCGTAGTCCATTTTCATTGCAGTATTTGTCACGCCTGCTCCCGCTCCCCCTCTCTGGCGCCATGTGGCCCATCATTACACACACCTGTCACCATCGTTACGCTCATCAGCGCTTCATAGGACTCACCTGGACTCTATTACTTTATTGATTGCCTCCCCTATATCTGTCACTTCCTCAGTTTCTTCCCTGTGTCTGCATTAATGTTGTTTTGTTCCCCCTGTCCAGACGCTGTCCTTGTCTTGTTTCATGTCCGTCATTTATTAAATATTCACTTTCTGTACTTGCTTCTCGTCTTCCAGCGTCTGTCCTCACAGTTTTGACAATTTAGGAACATATGTCATTGCTATTGAGGAGACAAAAGTAAGCTCTAAGCAACTGTTCTATCACAGCCTTATTAAGTTGTGTTACGATCTGTCTCAAACACTATGGGGAAGTTGGATAAACAACACTATGAAGCCTATTCCTGGACACAAAGTATTCTTCTTAGTCTAGGAGTAAGTTTATAAACTGGATCCTTGCAACTGCCTAAGAGTTCAATAAAAAGCATCAAGTCTGAACGACTCACATTGATTTGAAAATGATGCCGTGTACATGACGTAACACTCTCTCAGCGGTCATCGGTTTTGATCAACGGATGAATTGGGGCGTTATACCCTCTAGTGCTCCAACACATCAGTCATGTGTGCTCAAGAACCTCTGCAACATTCAAATCTTAATCAGCTATTTTCCCTTAGCGAAAATAGCACCTTAATCTGATTAGCTGATCAAGGAAAAGGAGAGAGGGGGAGGAAAACATTAGTGTCAACCTAGCGTTGTTTGGAATCCGACATGAATTCATTTGGCACGCTGTTGAAGAAAATGTCTTCATTAGAGGTGCAGGTGCGTGTTATGGGGGTGGTGATGGTGGCTGCCCCCTGGTGTATTGAACTCCTTTATCTAATTTGGGGCTTTGCAGATAAATGCTGCATCCTGCAGTGTCACAGCAGCATGGTACTAGAGCGAGGAGACTGGGGGATGAGGGGGGAGAGGGGGGTAACTGAATCAGCACTCTCAGCTGTATACTCACTTATACCTCCATGCTCCTCCCACACGGTCTAATTCACTTTCATCAGTTGGTAAAAAGTCCTAATTGTTGGAGATTCATCTTCATGGACAGCCGGACCTGCTCACTGCTCCCCTCACACACCTGCCATTCTCCAACAGCATCAACAATGTTAGGACATACATACGTATTGATATAAAGAAATCATTAGTAAAGAAAGAGGTTTTGCATAGAAGAGACACTCCTACCTGGTGTTAACTTCAGGTGATAATAAAGCCTGTGGATTGGACCGAGTCTCGCTGAGGTGATCTAAATGACAGACTTTAGATAACACCGACATAGGAAAAGCACTCACACATCTGAAGTTGATCCTTGCAGGTGTGTAGGAATAATTTGATGATATCTTGAAAGAAGAGTAAAGAAAAACATAACGAATAAAAGGGTGATAACCTTCAGTCCTGCTGTTAGATTCAGATACATTCCTATCTGGCTTTTTTGATTGGACTACTCAGGGAGCTGGAGCAGGGCCAGGTAACAAGAGAGCAGTCTGAGGAGGTGAGAGGCTGGGTACACAGGGCACATGGTGCAGGTGGGGATTCAGTGGTGCACTGTACAATGCACCACTCTAGTCAAGGCAATTCCGATCAGGCTCGGTGGTTTTGTGAAACCAATTAAAACTATTCATATAGTTTTATAATCTATAACAAAAATGTTTTAACATTTCTGGGGACATGTAAAAAAAAAATGAGGCACTGTTCCAATTCATGGCAAAAAAAGTTAATTGGTATCAATCAAGACACCGAAAAAGGTTAGTGATATTGTCAGATGATCTGAGGTGAGATCAACAAGGAATGTGCTCTTAATCGTTAGCAGCTAACTGTGTTTTTTTTTTTCAAACAGAGTTTGTTGAACACACCTCAGGTATCATGTTTCGTTTAATCATTGGTTTAAATACGGCTTCCTAGAAACTCTACTATTTCATATCAGTCGAGGATTCAATAGTGATCAAGTCTATCCAAAATAGAAAACATCAAAGACATGTAATTCACTATTGAAATGCAAATTGACCGCTGTAGTCTAGTCAAATTGGCAATGAGAAGAGCCGGAACTGCAGACGGTGTTACCGTGAAAAAAAAACAAAAAAACCGTTTTCCATCCAATTGTTGACAGATTTTAGTGCAACAATTGTAAAATCCACATATAAGCAATATGCGAATTTTCCAACCAGAGATCTGTTCCATCAAATTGAATTGCGGATAAAAGGCTGTGCGTGATGACATAATGCACAAAAAAAATGATTTTGCCGTTAAATTCCCATGTTCCGAATAAAAAAATACAAGATTTGTTTTGTCCGAAATAATGTTGCGTTATATAGCGAATGTGCACTGGTCTTGACACGTTCTAGCTAACAGCTCGCATATACAGTGCGGGTATAGGCTACCTACACGATGAGATTATTTTGGAGAAAAGAGCTACGTTATTTTTATTTGTCAATCGGCAGCCAAGCATCGATCATCACCAGAATAAGACCCTTTATATTTATTGGAAAGCTCATCACCGTGCACTTTCAACACCCTGTGAAGTACATCACCATTTATTTACTTTGTAGCCTAATAAACTGCATGCTTTCCCGAGTCATAGTGAGAGGACCACACATGTCACTCATGTCATCGCGTCTCCAATTTTACTTCTATATGATGGTTATGATGTAAATATTTGTGCATAAAGAGGTTTCCACTGCCATTTCTTGCATAATTAATTTTACTGACAGAAAAATATTCCATCTTGTCTAGTATATTTTATTGACATCTGGAATATGTATTGACAATTTAGCTGTTTCCATCAATGTTTTATTTCCGACATACTTTACTCTCACAAATAGGTTGGATAGAATCCTGGTTGGGACAGGCCCATTAAATGTTATTATTTTTATTTTTATTTTTTTTAACCAGGCAAGTCAGTTAAGAACGCATTCTTATTTTCAATGACAGCCTGGGAACAATGGGTTAACTGCCTGTCCAGGGGTAGAACGACAAATTTGTACCTTGTCAGCTTGGGGGTTTGAACTTGCAACCTTCTGGTTACTAGTCCAACGCTCAAACCACTAGGCTACCCTGCCGCCCCGTTTCAGGACTGACATTTTTGAGCCCCATACTGAAAGCTTCTGCTCAACTGAGAGCATTATGAGAAGCATACTGTAGGCGGCTTACAGTCAGTTTTCCATTATCTATCTCACAAGGCTAACATCCACCACCAGAAGGCCTGTAATGGGGGTTGGTGATCCCAAGGCTGATGTCACCTGTCATCTTGTTGGGTGGTCCTTTGCATGGGGTGATGTAAGTTTCCTTTAACCATCAGTCTTCCAGATAGATGACACAGACACAGGAACCTTGGTGTACAACTCTTTAGTAATACAATGCTACTGCAGACAGAGTTTCACATACAGTATACCTCTGTAGTCATTGTTGCATTGGATTACATGTAAAGTAACTAAGATGAGAAAAACGTGTTTAGACTGTGGTTTCTCACTCTGCTATCTCGGCCTTTAGCCTGTGTGGCTATCTGCAGGTGCAGGCAATTCTCAGCCTGAGAACTAAAGCAGTACATCTCCATTTACCCAGTACTTTTCCATCATCGCACATTGCAAGCATACAAAGGTTATCACATATATACAGTAATCATGGCATTGGTGTAGCCCCACACCTAACCCCCAGGGTAACCCCGAATAATCTCTATGGCAACACAGCATGCCCCTTCCAAGAGATGGTGTCTTCATCGTGGGTAAAGGTCCCTGGAATACACAGAAGTTGACAATTATTATAGGATCGAACCGATCACAGCATAGCTAGTTATGATTACCATAGCAACTTTCAATTCCTGAATGAATGTGTCGAACCTTTTTGTGTTATTACAGATGGTTTAAGTCTTCACTTTTTTTAAATGAATATTTAGTTTTCAGTGGCACCTTACATGTGAGATGACATCAGTAAAACACTGACATTACGAGAGAACAATTCATAAAAGTCCAGTACATATCAGAGGATTGGTGACCCAGGGAAATATGAGACTAGGAAAACAAAGACAATATCTATCCAAGGCTACTATGTTTGACTTTGCTCCAGCATCCATTTATGTAGTTTATGAGTGGATCAGGCAAGATATGTTTTGACACCAAATTCTATTTTCTAACCCTCTGATCGTAGGTATGGTTTCCAGTCCAGGACTTTCTGAAGGGTGACTCATTGCTGTCTGGGGTGTTGTGACTCACAAAGGTATCATCCTAGATGTGAAGGTTAGACTATATAAAAGTCAACCCCCACCATATAATAACAACAAATATATTTTATATATAAATATCAATATTTTGAATTAAGACTCAGGCAATGTCTATTCATAATGTGTAACTAAACATACTGTTCTAGCTAATGTAAGGTTCTGCTTTTCTTTCACTGTAAGGTCTACACCTGTTTTTTTTCCGGGGCATTTAACAAATAAAATTGGATTTGATTTGATCCATTTTACACCAATTATTGATAATAAATCTTCAAACAGAATGTGTTAACAAAATGCAAAGGGGTGGCCCTTATTGTTATAATTCCCTTGTTGCCCTTTCTCTGGCTAGAGATTGATACTGCTGCTGGCCATGCCAGCTATGGGACTCAAATTAGGAATGATGGTATGGTATGATTCATTTCTAACAGCTGAACACAGTACCAGCACTCTGAAAAGTTCATGTAATGATACTTTTCTTTGGATGTTTTGTCTTACATTCCTACCATGAAAAGGACCAACTGCACGGATAACCAATGAGGCGGATGTCCAGGTTAAGGGGAGTTAATTAAATGGAAGAAGATGTCCACATTCACACACACATCACACACACGCACATCTGACCACTTATGGTTAAGATAACTGAGAATGTGGTGTGGTGATAAGTATTTGGCGTGACTTTGACCAATAAGACACTAATAAAGTGGGGGTCCTCTGAATGGTAGACTAATCTGCCGACTAGAACTAACCAGAAGGGATGGCTAGAATCAGCTGACTGAAGCTGGCCGTTTTAACAAATGTGTTTCCTGTTATGAGGTTCATTTTATAACACGGGTGAGGTATGCCTAGTGATCGTGCCCATGCAACGCTTCACGGCAGCTGCCCACAGCAGCAGACACGACATGGGGGCTGTGTCACGAATATTACCGATGTTGGCTCCCCTTCTGGTTCAGGTGGCGCTCGGCGGTCGTCGTCGCCGGTCTACTAGCTGCCACCGATCCTTTGTTCTGTGTTCGTTTGTTTTTGTCTAATTGGTTTCACCTGTTCCTTGTTTGGTTGTTAGGGTGGGGTTATTTAAGTTTGTTTAGCCCGCTTCTGTTTGTGCGGGCTTGTTCTACTGTAATTGTGAGAGGTGTTAGTATTTGTGTTGGGTTTTTTCGCTGTCCTAGTATTTTACCAAAAGGGTACTATTTGTTTTATAGTTACACCTGTGTTGGGTAAATACTATTTTGATCTTTTGATTTTGGACATTAAAGCGTGTTTTTTTCCCGCATCCTTTGCTCTCTGCGCCTGACTCCACACACACTCACTCATTGAGCGTTACAGGCTGGTACCCTGAGAGCAGGATTCCAAAACATTTCGCCCAGACTCCAGCTCATTTCCCAGGTGTTCAATCTGGTGTCTCAATGGGAAGGGGATAAATCGCAGAGGGGGTGATGGGATGTCATCCCTGCCCATGAGCTCAGATGAGTCACATGTGACACAGCCAGAGATAGACTTTTACAGCAGTGACACTGTCTGGGATGATGAATGCCATGGAGCTCAGTGGGAGAGAGCCCCGTAAGGCTGGAAAAGAGCAGGCTCAACACACAGAGAGAACAAAAACATCAGCAGCAACCAGTTGCAGCAAATCATATAGACCTGTAAAACAGCCCCCATAAATAAACCCAAAGATACACCAAACCCACGGTGGTGGGCTGAAGGGCCGGTGGGCAGCGAAGGCTGGAATTACCACTCTGTCTCCGGGGAATGTTTTATTACCTCACTTCCAGGTAAGGTCACTAATCTGTGGTGTGAAGCTGAAGTAACGTCACTATTACACAAGGTCAACTCAATACCAGAAAAAGTGAATGCCAAGTACAGTAATCACCTTTCTTCACAATATAAAACTTAAACAACATGGACAGCAAGATGGGTTTGAGAGATATATGTGATTTTAAGGTACCATAAAGGCTTTTTAAAAATGGGTTGAAACCAAACTCACATTGACATAAATGCATGGTCTATGCAGAAATCTGAGTTACCTGTACAGACATGAATAATGCAACATTAAGGAAGTAATGTTGTTTCCATGGTGATGATTACATTCAGTGGTCAGCACTGCATGTGTTCATTTACTGTTAATCCATCTGTTATTACCCTGAGTAGTTTTCCACTGTGGCTTCCACTCTCAGTAAAAGGCAATGTGTATTAAGGGAACTGCTCCAGTGTGAAGAGAGCATGCTCTCTCTGCCAGAAGCACGGATCCACAATAGACAGCCAGCCAGGGCAGGGTGACTGACAGACTGCTCCTTATACCCCTTGTGTTCTCTTGATGAGGAGGTGACTCTACGTTCAGATAGTAGCACACACTGTTGGTTCCAGGTAAATGAATTATGACTAGCCATTTCATCAGACCAGGGACAGGGTAGCTAGGGCACTGCTGCTGAAAAGTATTTTCTTTTGCCATTAATTGTCAGAATAGGGATCGTTAGTACTGTATGTCTTGATATAAGGTAGCGGGATAAATCAAAGCCTTTACGCTCGGAAAGGAAACTAGAAGTTCCACTAAAGCTTGTTTTGGGCTTCATCAGCGGAGATTTTAGCCTGTAAATCTTGGTGGGGCAAAATACTTATTTTTATTTTTAGATGCATGCCAGCAAACCCACTACACAACACAACACATTAATTGCACTATAACGGTGACAAACTGTGCCCAAACACTGTTAGGGCCTACATAAAGCTGTCCCAACACCTTACCACTGCTACACCTGGATATCAGTGGAGCCTTGTCTGGCAGTTCGTTCAGCCTCATTTACAGTTTTCACCTAAAATGACATAACCAAATCTTGGGCCACAGGTAGCATAGTGGTTAGAGCGTTGGGCCAGTAACTGAAAGGTTGCTGGATCAAAATCTCTGCGCTAACAAGGTCAAAATCTTTTGTTCTGCCCTTGAACAAGGCAGTTAACCCACTGTTCCCCGGTAGGCTGTCATTGTAAATGAGAATTAGTTCGTTACTGACTCGCCTAATTAAATAAAGGTTAAATAAAAATCGCACTGCCAGTAGCTCAGGACCTGAAGCAAGCATATGCTTATTCTTGAAAAACATTTGAAGGGGAAAACTTTGAAGTTTGTGAAAATGTGAAATTAATGTAGGAGAATATAACACATTAGAGCTGGTAAAAGATAATACAGAGAAAAAAAGTTTTATTTGGTATTTTCTTTGTACCATTATCTTTGCGAAAGGCCATAATATATTGTTCCAGCATAGGCACAATTTAGATTTTGGCCACTAGGTGGCAGCAGTGTATGTGCAAAGTTTTACACTGATTCAATGAACCACTGCATTTCTGTTCAAAACGTTGTATCAAGACTGCCCAAATGTGCCTAATTGGTTTATTAAACAAATGTGGTTTCTACTGAAAATTGAGCTGTACAAACTATGGCATAAGGGGACAATGAGCATATAAGAGGCAATCCGTAATTTCGATTAAGACATTAATGAGCGAGCTAGGATGGATGTAGTCAATATAACTATTTGTTCAGCACTTTTGAAGTGTACAGCGAACATAATTCAGAACATGGTCTGTTCCTAGCGTATTCTCCCTGTACACCAAGTCAGAAAAGTAGGATAAAATAAAGGGGGAACATAAGCAGACAATGAAAGCTCAATGATTGCATTTCTCTAAAACAGGCTACATGCTACATGTGCAGCACCAAATCAGAACAGTAGAGAAAATTAGGAGGGAAACAGGACCAAACTATTAGGGGAGGCACGTTGGCTACTAACATCTTACATCTTACATCAACATGCACTTAGTATTACTTTCTTAGCTACAGTACACATATCTCCTTGGCATATTACATAATTTATGCAGCAGCATACCAGACATTTTCGGACTTACCTTGTTGTGCTGTGCTCACTTGAACAGAAAGGTGGTCCTTCATGGGCAAATTTTGTCATCAAACTTTGCCATCAAAGTCTGGCATTCTCTGGATTTATGGTACTTTCAAGACAACCGGGAACTCAGAAAAAAACAAGGTGGAATCATGATGACATCAGTGATCTTCAGGTCAGAGCTCTAGAAAGGGGTTCCCGACTTGCAATTCCGAGTTGGATGACCGTTCAAAACTTATTTTCCCAGTCGGAGCTCGTTCTTTACCCAGAGTTCCCAGTTGTTTTGAACTCAATGAAAACACATTTGCCAGTTCTGAGTTTCCAGTTGTTTTCTGTGTTTGGCCTGGTATGGTTCTCAATCAGAGGCAGCTGTCAATCGTTGTCCCTGATTGAGAACCATATTTAGGTTGCCTGTTTTCTATTGTGTTTCGTGGGTGATTGTTTTCTGTTTTCTGTTGTGTGTCTGCACCAGCCAGAACTGTTTTGGTCGTTTCTCTTTGTTATTTTGTTATTTCCGTGTTCATTTAATAAATATGGACACATACCACGCTGCACCTTGGTCCTCATCTTCTTCCACGTACGGCGGCCGTTACAATATCAGGTTAGTGATTTGCATTGCAATGCTTGCAGTTAGCCACTGATTCCTTCCAAACCAATCATTGTTGAATTTGAGATTTCCAACTTGTTGTGTAATGTTTATGTACAATGGCACCGATGCATTTTATTTATAATTTCTCTTAGTTATTTCTCTTCATATGACAAGAATTTGCCATTAGATTGTCGACTTGATTCATGATGATGACTGCAAATTAAGCCAAGATTTTGAAGTATGGTGTTGAAAGGATCAGTCCAAATAAAGCTGTTGTAGATATAACTGTCACACCCTGATCTGTTTCACCTGTCTTGTGCTTGTCTCCACCCCCATCCAGGTGTCGCCCATTTTTCCCAATTATTTCTGCGTTTTCTGTTTGTTGGTTGCCAGTTCGTCGTGTCTCATCAAGCCTACCAGACCGTGCCTTAAATACATTGTTAGGCATCCAGCCACAACAGTAACCTCCCAGCTCCTCAGTAACCCCGCTGTCAGCAGCATGTCTCTCCAGGACACCCCAGCTTCCCGAGAACCCTGCTTACCTTCTCCGGAATGCATTGCTCTCGCAGTGTTCCCTCATCCTGCAGCCCGCACTGCAGCCCTCGTCCTTTCCCTCTGAGCTCGAGGATAGAATACCTCATAAAGCTGATGTCCGGGATGGCCCTCATCTAGGCTACGGTCGTGTGGGACCTGCCATGTGATTTAGTCTGGAGGATTTCGTGGCTGAGGTGAAAAAGGTTTTATATTTTTGTTGTCCAGGAGAGAGGCTGCCTGGAAGTTACTCCAGCTTCATCCCTGGTCTCTGGACTTTGTCACTGGTCTCCCTCCGTCTGACGGCAACACCACTGTCCTTACGGTGGAGGACAGGCTTTCCAAAGCAGCCCATTTCATTCCCCTCCCCAAGGTACCCTCAGCCAAGGAGATGGCCCAGCTCATGGTCAGGTCGCAATTGTAAATGAGAACTTGTTCTCAACTTGCATACCTGGTTAAATAAAGGTGAAATAAAAATAAAATGGTGCAGCACGTCTTCCGGATCCATGGTCTTCTGGTGGACATTTTCTCAGACTGTGGTCCTCAGTTCTCGTCCCTGTTCTGGAAGGCGTTCTGCACACTCATTGGTTTGTTGGCCAGCCTGTCCTTCGGGTTTCACCCCCAGCCTAATAGCCAATCTGTGAAGCATGGTGGTTGCAGCATCACATTGTGGGGATGTTTTTTAGTGGCAGGGAATCGGTGACTAGCCAGGATCGAGGGAAAAATGAACGGAGCAAAACACAGAGAGATCATTGATGAAAACCTGCTCCAGAGCGCACAGGATCTCATACTGGGGTGAAGGTTCACCTTCCAACAGTGCAACGACCCTAAGCACACAGCCAAGACAATGCAGGAGGGGCTTCGGGACAAGTCTCTGAATGTCCTTGAGTGGCCCATCCAGAGCAGGGACTTAAAATAGCTGTGCAGGGATGCTCCCCATCCAACCTGATAGAGCTTGAGAGGATCTGCAGAGAAGAATGGGAGAAACTCCCTAAAACAGTTGTGCCAAGCTTGTATCATCATACCCAAGAAGACTCAAGGCTACTTTCAGAGCCAAAGGTGCTTCAACAAAGTACAGCGTAAAGCGTCTGAATACTTATGTAAATGTGATATTTCAGTTTTGTATTTTTTAAATTAAATTTACTAAATTAAGGCTGTAATATAACAAAATGTAGAAAAAGTCAAGGGGTCTGAATATTTCTTGACTGTTTGACCGAATACAAACAGTGTAGTTATTCCCTTCGCAAGGCAATCAAATAAGCTAAGTGTCAGTTTAGAGACAAAGTAGAGTCACATTTCAAATGCTCAGACACGTGACGTTTGTGGCAGGGTCTACAGTCAATCATGGATTACAAAAGAAAAACAGCCTCATCGCGGACACTGACGTCTTGCTCTCAAACAAATTTAACAACTTCTTTGCTCGCTTTGAGGACAATACAGTGCCACTGACACTGCCCGCTACCAAAACCTGCGGGCTCTCCTTTACCACTGCCAATGTGAGTAAAACGTTTAAATGCGTTAACCCCCGCAAGACTGCCGGCCCAGATGGCATCCCTAGCCTTGTCCTCAGAGCATGTACAGACCAGCTGGCTAGTGTGTTTACGAACATATTCAATCAATCCCTGTCCCAGTCTGCTGTTCCCACATGCTTCAAGAGGGCCACCATTGTTCCTGTTCACAAGAAAGCTAAGGTAACTGAGCAAAATTACTTCCATCATCATGCTTTGAGAGACTAGTTAAGGATCATATCACCTCCACCTTACCTGACACTCTAGACCCACTCCAATTTGCTTACCGCCCCAATAGGTCCACAGACTACGCAATCGCAATCACACTGCACACTGCCCTAATGCATCTGGACAAGAGAAATACCTATCTAAGAATGCTGTTCATCGATTACAGCTCAGTATTTAACATCATAGTGCCCTCCAAACTCATCATGAAGCTCGAGGCCCTGTGTCTGAACCCCGCCCTGTGCAACTGGGTCTTGTACTTCCTGACGGGCCTCCCCCAGGTGGTGAAGGTAGGAAACAACACCTCCACCCCGCTGATCCTCAACACTGGGGCCCCACAAGGGTGCGTTCTGAGCCCTCTCCTGTACTCCCTGTTCACCCATGACTGCATGGCCATGCACGCCTAACAACTCAATCATCAAGTTAGCAGAAGTTAACACTACAGTGGTAGGCTTGATTACCATCAATGACGAGGGGGGGAGGTGAGGGCCCTCGGAGTGTGGTGTCAGGAAAATAACCTCACACTCAACGTCAACAAATCAAAGGAGATGATCATGGACTTCAGGAAACAGCAGAGGTGGCACCCCCCTATCCACATTAATGGGACAGCAGTGGAGAAGGTGGAAAGTTTTAAGTTCCTCGGCGTACACATCACGGACATACTGAAATGGTCCACCCACACAGACAGTGTGGTGAAGAAGCAACCTCAGGAGGCTGAAGAAATTTGGCTTGTCACCCGAAAACACTCACAAACCTTTACAGATGCACAATCGAGAGCATCCTGTCGGGCTGTATCACCACCTGGTACGGCAACTGCTCCGCCCACAACTATAATGCAAACTATCTGCCCTCCAGAACACCTACATCACCCGATGTCACAGGAAGGCCAAAAAGGACAACAACCACACAAGCCCCTGCCTGTCCACCCCGCTGTTATCCAGAAGGGGAGGTCAGTACAGGTGATCAAAGCGGGGACCGAGAGACTGAAAAACAGCTTCTATCTCATGGCCATCAGACTGTTAAACAGCCATCACTAACATTGAGTGGCTGCTGCCAACATACTGACTCAAATCTCTAGCCACTTTAATAATAAAAAATTGGATGTAATATACTAGTCACTTTAAACAATCACACTTTATATAATGTTTACATACCCTACATTACTCATCTCATATGGGCTCCCGAGTGGTGCAGTGGTCCCTTAGGGCGGCGCACAATTGGCCCAGCGTCGTCTGGGTTTGGCCAGTGTAGGCCGTCATTGAAAATATGAATTTGTTCCTACTGACTTGCCTAGTTAAATAAAGGTTACACAAATGTGTATACTGTACTCTATGCCATTGCTCATCCATATATTTATATGTACATATTCTTATTCATTCCTTTACACTTGTGTGTATAAGGTAGTTGTGAAATTGTTAGATTACTTGTTAGATATTAATGCACGGTCGGAACAAGAAGTACAAGCATTTCGTTACACTCGCGTTAACATCTTCTAACCATCTGTATGTGACCAAAAACATTTGATTTGATACTTTCCGAATGCACTGTATGTATATATAACTAGGAATAAAGGGACAGATCGTAAACAGTAGCAAGCAGTGTATGTGATGAATCAAAAAAGTGCAAAAAGGGTCAATGCAGATAGCTAAAGAGTTACCAAATAGCTACTCGAACTAACTCTTTAGCAGTCTTATGGCTTGGGGGTAGACTCTGTTCTGGGTCCTGTTGGTTCCAGACTTGCTGCATTGGTACCGCTTGCTGTGCGACAGCAGAGACAACAGTCTATGACTTGGGTGTCTGGAGTCTTTGCCAATTTTAGAGCCTTCCTACGACACCGCCTGATATAGAGGTTCTGGATGGCAAGGAGCCCGGCCCCAGTGAGGTACTGGGCCGTACGAACTACCCTCTGTAGCGCATTGCGGTCAGATGCCAAGCAGCTGCCATACCAAGCGGTGATGCAGCCAATCAAGATGCTCTCAATGGTGCAGCTGTAGAAGGGGGAAGAGGCATTGTTATGCTCCCTCACAAATGTGTTGGTGTGTTTGGACCATGATAGATCCTTTGATGTGAACATTTAGAAGCTCTCGACCTGCTCCACTATAGCCCCGTCGATGTGAACAGGGGTGTGCTCAGCTCTTCGTTTCCTGTAGTCCACGATCAGCACTTTTGTCTTACTGACGTTGAGGGAGAGGTTGTTGTCCACCACACTGCCAGGTCTCTGACCTCCTTCCTGTAGGCTGTCTCATTGTCGTTGTTGAGCAGGCCGACCACCGTTGTGTCGTTGGCAAACTTAATGATGGTGGTGGAGTCGTGTGTCGCCACACAGTCATTGATGAACAGGGAGTACAGAAGGGATTAAGCACGCACACCATTTAAAAGGAATTTGAAGTAGTGAACAGGATACAGAACTGCAATTCAAATTTAAATTAAAGGATATAGTGTTCTGCAGGGCGGCATAAATGTTCTGTGGAGTGACAGGTAGCCTAGAGGTTAGCGCTTTGGAATAGTAACCTAAAGGTTGCAAGATCAAATCCCTGAGGTGACAAGGTAAACATCTGTTGTTCTGCTCTTGAACAAGGCAGTTAACCCACTGTTCTTTGTTCCTAGGCTGTCATTGAAAATAAGAATTTGTTCTTAACTGACTTGCCTAGGTAAGTAAATAAAAAAAATGGAATTCAAATGTCTATATTAGATGTAGTTTGTACATCAAACATGTTGTTATAAAAAAAATCAGTTGGTTTGCCATTGAGCAAGGCACTTAACCCTAATTGCCCAGGGTTGCCGTCAATAATGGCTGAACCCTTGCCGTGGTCCACTCTCCGAGGGTGTCTCAAGGATAGTTGACATATGCAAAAAAACATTTACATTTCACACCTCACACTGGTACAGGTTACCCACTTGTACGCACTTCCCGTTGCAAGGTGGCTACACATTGCATGTAACAAACAGTTTTGGGGGGTATCTGTACTTTACTTTACTATTTATATTTTTGACAACTTTTACTTTTACTTCACTACATTCCTCAAGAAAAGCATATACTTTTTACTCCATACATTTTCCCCGCCACCCAAAAGTACTTGTTACATTTTGAATGCTTAGCAGGACAGGAAAATTGTCCAATTCATACACTCAAGAGAACATCCCTGTTCATCCTTACTGCCTCTTATCTGGTGTACTCACTAAACACAAATGCTTGTTGGAGTGTGCACCGAGCTATCGTAAATATAAAAAAGAAGAACATTGTGCAATCTAGTTTGCTTAATATAAGGAATTATAATAGACTTATACTTTACTTTTGATACTTAAGTATATTTGAGCAATTTCATTTACTTTCGATACATAAGTATATTACAAACCAAATACTTTAAAACTTTTACTCAAATAAGTAGTATTTTATTGGTGTCACACGGAGCGGAACAGGTGAACCCAAGAACAGACTCAGTTGAGAAGACTAGGATGAGGTAACCAAGGTATTTATTGAAACACGGGGGGAAGATTGAGTGCAGGCCAGGTGAAGCTCAGGCAGGTTGTTGGAAACCAGGTGCGGAGGCTGAGGCTGGAGCGAGAGGTGTGGGGACAGGGTAAGCCGGTCTGGAGGGGAATCCAAGGGAGCGTAGATTGGGGAATCCAGGACAGAGTAGCAGGACTGATCAGAAGTCTGACTGGAGACAGGGACCAGAGTCAGATCGCGCAGAACTGTAGCGGAGAGGAAAACATCGTCAGGCAAGGGAAAACAGGCACAACAGGAACATACTAGAACCATGGACTGACTGGGCAGAGATTACGTTCTGGCAGTGTGGAAGTGGCAGGACTGAGTATTTGTACATGCCTTGATTATGGAACAGGTTGCAGCTGGTGGGGGATCTGCTCTCAACCCTGATTGGCTATTATTTAAACTGTTTTTATCAAAGGGAGGCCGAATGCTCGTTGACTTCCCTTGCATTCAATGCTATGGGCGGTAACAATGTCATACTCTTTATAACCAGATTGCATCAAATAGATGGCCTACACATACAGAGACAGATGGGCACTGTTTCGCTCGCTTAGATGCTTTTTCCGGCGAGATACATCCAGCCTCTTGCGAATTGAAGGAACATTATGAAAACACAGATAGACAAAATATCAATTGTTTTTGGGGAAACCTGGCTTCCCTTGGCATCCATGAGTACACGCCACTGTCTATCATGCCTTTTGTAGAGAAATCAATGAAATATCCCTCCTTCCACCGCATTACGCATTCCCTTTAGGCTAAACTCAGTAGGGGCTGATTCTAAGGACAGCAGAATTAATTAATGCATGTACGTGTCAGGTCCCAGGAATACAAAATGTTTAAGGCCATTGAAAAGAACATCCTGGAAAATTGGCTTTTAAGAAAAAATACAAAAACCAAACTGTTTCCTCAAATCAACTCGAGAATTAATATTTTATTTGTTCTGTCTGTTATCTCGCTATGGAATACAACTGTTGATATTAAACTTTATATTAGCATCTTGCTGGTGGACAACCTGACAGATTTGTTTTTAAAAACTTGCTTTGATAATATATTTTGGTTAAAGAACAAATTGTACTTGAAAAAACTGTTTGACAACTGGTGCTCCTATGAATCTACCACCGCAGGCAAAAGTGAAGATGTGTTCTGCAGATCTGAATGGATGAATCTATTACTGGAGATGAACATGGTTGGTTTGTGGAGAAAAACAAAAGGGGTAGGCTCAAAAGAGCCTGTTCCAATGTACACATGATCCTGAGGTAGCCTGCTCAGACCTATGACGCTCATTAGCCTTACTATTGCATTTACTTCTGTCTGGAGATCAGACACAAGGTTTCAGAGAGACCTATGTCGCTGCTTTGTCCCTGACTACTCACATTTAGACTGAAATTGCCTGCCGAGTATAAACCATTGAAATATTGATCGGCCGATTTGGTTGAGCCAATCTTGTGCAGCAGTTCTGTGGAAAGTGGTCAATGTATTTCTTGTACTAAAATACTTGAATCTATCTAATTATATAAACTCATTATAAGTACATTTGCCTTTTGTTTGGTTTAGGTATGTCCTCTTCTTTCCCTGCTTCAACAGTACGTCATAAGGAGACCATCTGACTTTGTAAGTTTACAGAAATAGATTACACTGAACAAAAATATAAACGCAACATGTAAGGTGTTGGTCCCATGTTTCATGAGCTGACAAAAAATCCAAGAAATGTTCCATACGCACAAAAAGCTTATTTCTCTAAAAGGTTGTGCACAAATTTGTTTACCTCCCTGTTAGTGAACATTTCTCATTTGCCAAGATAATGCATCCACCTGACAGGTGTGGCATATCAAGAAGCTGATTAAACAGCATGATCATTACACAGATGCAACTTGTGCTGGAGAAAAAAAGGCCACTTTAAAATGTACAGTTTTGTCACATAACACAATGCCACTGATGCTCAAGTTTTGAGGGAGTGTGCAATTGGCATGCTGACTGCAGGAATGTCCACCAGAGCTGTTGCCAGGGAATGTAATGTTAATTGCTATGCCATAAGCTGCCTCCAATGTCGTTTTAGAGAATTTGTCAGTACGTCCAATCGGACTCACAACTGCAGACCACGTGTAACCATGCTAGCCCAGGACCTCCACATCCGGCTTCTTCACCTGTGGGATCGTCTGAGTGGGGGTAGGGAGGGAGCTGAGGATAATTTTTGTTCTATAATAAAGCCCTGTTGTGAGGAAAAACTAATTCTGATTGATTGACTGAATTCTGAATTTTTTAAATGTATTTGTCACATAAGGTCGACACAACATGTCTACACAACCTTACAGTGAAATGCTTACTTACATGCACTTAACCAACAATACAGTTCAAGAAATAGAGTTAAGAAAATCATTTACTAAATAAACTAAAGTAAAGAATAAAATAAAAAGAAACACAATAAAATAACAATACCAAGGCTGTATACAGGTGTACCGGTACCGAGTCAATGTGCAGGGGTACAGGTTAGTTTACAATACTGTAGCATATTACATTTAAAGGGCAATTTTGAAATGTTTCTTGAATTTCTTTGCTATTGGATGAATTGGTTGTTACAACAAAGGAATTGAGAAGATATCATTATGTTGTGTTTTGCTGATTAAACCAATGTTCTCATGGTATTGTATTTTGGATCAATGGCTGTGGGGTAAAAGATGTCTCCAAACTAAATTAATGCACAATTAAAGGTTTTGAATATAAGACTTGCTGCATTACAAGTGTTATATGATTCAATACCTTTACACCATAGCACAATAGTTATTTGAATTATTGCTTTTCTTTAACACAATAAGCAAGCTACTAGCACACAGCAAGCTACTAGAAAAGTGGTTTACTAGGTTTACAGGATAGCACATTTTCAAACAAAAAACAGCATTACCCTTTTTCAGAATGGAAGTGTTATAAATTGCACAGTAGATTGGCCTCAGAGCAATATTGCCCTTAGAGAATAAGACTAATTGGAAGAGGAAGTTGGTGGAAGTCTTCCTCCTCATCAAGTATGAGGATACAGCGCCCCCTCTACCAGAGCCCTCATCAACATGTGGCCATAACCTCAAATCACACAGCCATCTCCTAATTCACATATTCTACTGTACCAACAGTATATAAGGCTATTAGTTACAGAATCCATCAATACGGTAGATGTATGGTAGTACTAATTGTACACTACCAGGAAGGATATCAGCGATCCATTTTACTAGCATGATAAGTGGAATTATCAGAAAAAAAAGTCACAAGTACGCAACTCTGTAATAAAACGAAAAAAACAAGGAGAACAAACAGAATCATCTTGGACAAATGATTGAATTAGCCAGAGAGAGAGATGGGAAGAGACAAAAATAAGAGCGAAAAGGCTAGGCCTTTATTTCTTATTTTGTTACCCAGGAATGTAAATCAGATTAGTGAACTTCTTATGGGTCGAATGACGCTGAGAAAGTAGTTTTGTAACCGGACTGTCAACAAATAAAATAAAGCTTGTGTAGTAATGTGTCCTTCTGACGGTTACAACCTCTACGATGGAAGTGTGAAACATTGTTATGGTATTAAACACACTGTTCCTCTGTCCAGATCAAACTCTGACACATCATCTGCTCCTTTGGTCTTCTTCATTGGGTTACACTGCTAATACAGATCAATTTCTAGATAATCTAGTCAAGTTCTGTGTGGTACTTCAATATTGTGTGTTGTTGAGTGAGAAAGCGTGACCGCATGAGTGTTTTGTGCGTGCTTGTTGTATGTGCGTGCCTGTGTACTGTATTGTGTGTATGATGTGCGTGTAATTAGGTGTGTAATTGTGATTCATCTTCATGAACGTCATTGTTTACTGCCCGTCTCTACGTGATGGCCACTCAGGAAGTGACCTTCGTTCGAGCCCCATAGCCGCTGACTCAGGGTTTCTGTGATGCTTACTGCTGAACCAAGATAAAAGCGAAAAGTGAAGGGAATGACAAGAGCAGATCAGGGAGATATCTACTGGGTCTGCTCCAGGGCTTTGTCCCTTTAATCCTCTCTTCTGCAGTGTCATCCTCAACACAATGACATAACCACATCATTAAGTCCACACTGCCTTTATCTCGACCTCACCGTTTTTCAAAGAGTTGAAAAAGACACGGGTGCATCAGAGTTCTCCCTCACTAACTTTTAATTAAATAAATGGGGTGCATCAGTGGCTTCGCTAAAAGAGGTTCTCGGTCTCAGTAGTCTCACTGCAATTGAAGAATGATTACACCTGACTCGTGCTCACACAGCATGTGCAGTGTGCAACCACTGCAGTGCTCCATTAAACATCCCCCTTCTAGACCATGTTTCCCCTGTGAAGAGAGCGTCTCGTCTCACAGTCTGACAAAGAGCAATGGTCAAGAGCAATCATTCCATTCAATGTTTCTGGTTAATGGTCACAATAGGGTTGCCCAGAGAATGGAAGTCCCCTCTTTTCCTGCAACAAAATTGAGTGGCTCAAGGATAATAGTCTTTCGCACCAGACTCATAGGCTCTCTTTTCTCAGCAGCCCTGCTGTTGACAGCAACTACTTCTACACCAACACAAACATGACCTCCCATTTGGTGCCCATTAATTTAATTTTTTTATCTTTATTTTACTAGGCAAGTCAATTAAGATCAAACGTCCTAGGAACAGTGGGTTAACTGCCTGTTCAGGGGCAGAACGACAGATTTGTACTTTGTCAGCTCGGGGATTCGAACTTGCAACCTTTCAGTTACTAGTCCAACGCTCTAACCACTAAACTACCCTGCCACCCCGTTGCTATTCAGTGCCCCCAAAGAACCTGTAGACCAGGGGTAGGTGACTAGATTCAGCTGCTCGATGATTTTTGTGGATGGTCGGGGGGGCCGTAACATAATATAATAATTTGTACAATGCAAATTGAGACATGATCTCGTCTCTTTTATTCTTTGTGAGAATACTTAGCAACAGATTATTTTTTTACCAAAAACTGCTTCGGACTGTAGGGTCGCTAACCCTAAAATAATTGCTTGGCATACAATGGCCTATACAATTTCAATGTACATAATAGAGGGAGGAAGTTCACATGACTGCCCCAATGTGAAATGACATACAGTGGTTGGCGTAAAATACACCTGGGCAGCAGACATTTACACAGCATCATGCTGCACACAGAGTGTTCTACACAGAACCGTTCTACGCAGTTCTACACAGCATCATTCTGGAGGCAGTGTGTTCTACACAGCACCATTCTGTACACAGTAGCTGTGTTTGAATACCCATACTAACATACTGTATAGTACATACTACATACTATTAGTTAATTTTAGTATAATGTAAACGAACGGTCTCCTTTCAGTTGAGAGTACTAGCGCTTCGCCTGTCTACCGGAAGTTGATGCTGTTGCTATGCAACTTCTTGCTAGCTTGTTAGCATAGCTAACAAGTTACTAGCTTGACATCTTACAACTTCATTAACAATGTCTATTGAGAACGCACAAAGACTATACCACTTAGCTAAGCCAAGAATGACTTGAATAATCAAGTCAATAAACATTGGGTAGTTAGTTAGATAGCATATAGTTAATATACTGGCGAGTTCAATATATTAATAGCCAACCAACGTTAGGACGGTAGCTAGCTAACATAACGGCGGTACATACAAGCAACTGCTGTAATGATATGCTATGCGGTGCATAAGGCTAGCGAAGCTAACAAATTGTCAGACAGCATAACGTGTAACTTAATTTATTTGAAAAGTCAATACTTTATTACATTGCTTAACATTTTTTTAAACATTTGTCATAATTAGTTGAAGCAATGAATTTGTATCTGCTCTCTTTGGACTGCATATTTTCCATCATTTATTTCAAATCTGAAAATGTTGTTAAGCCACACTCATTTTCTGAAGAATTTCATTATAGGCCCCAAAAGCACAGATATATTGTCCACTGCTTGTATACTTAGTATTTGGGCAAATGTAGTAGGACATAAGGCAACTTTTGGCATACTAACTATATCCATACTATGACTAATAATCATAGTACATACTCCATTTACATTACAAATAGTATGGTTAGTGGGTTAGCATGAGTATTCGAGTACAGCTAGTGTGTTCTACACAGCACCATGCTGTACAGTGTCATGGTTCCACCTGTCACCAGAGGACGGCAGACACCGTCCTAGAGACATTAACGACACTCAGGTGTGTCCTATTTACTCATTATGATTTCCCTGTTGAAAGAGGTGTGTTTTCTGTTGTCCTTTGCTGAATCTTGAATTGTTTACCGTGTGCGGTTGTTTCCTGAGTGAGTTTGAGACTTAGTGTTTGTGGGTCTTTTCTTCTTCTAGTGTACTGTGATCCTGCGGCTACTGTTTATCAGTGAAGTATTATGTTTATCCTTAACCCCTGATTCCTCGTCTGGTCTTTAATCTGCACCTGGGTCCAACCTCACCACGTCACACACAGTGTGGTCTACACTGTGCACATCGTGAAACTATGAGACATGAGATGAATAAGGCACTAGAGGGACATTTACTGTTTGCAACTGATTGTAACGCTCTCAATTCCAGTGCAGTTAGACATAAACTTTCATGACTCATCTGAAACCCCCTCTTAAATTCTTTCTCGGAACAGGGACCAGGTCCTACGGCTTTCCAATGACTAGGAAAACAGTTGTTCCGTAACAACAGATCTATTCATAGCTAATATACTGAGTCGCTCAGTCTTAATTTGGAATGTGGAACAGCATGCGTACCGAAGGTGTAGCGCTAGAGCATTCAGCAAGGCAAGCAACCCTTGTAAAAACCCCCTTCTCTAGGTCTGCTCTCTTATTTAAATCATCAAATGGAACGTCTGGACATACCGGAAAAAGTAGATCAGCCACATTAGACAATGGCCATGAACAGTGTCTCAACTATCTGTGGGATATGTCACGCACACTATCTACAGAGAATATCACTCAGATGAAAAGCACAAGCCAAACATTTATACCTGACATTTCTTTATATCCTATTCCCACTCCTCCGTGTGTGATCAAATTACTACTCTGCCGTCAAGTGGGAGATAGATTTTGTTCCTGGATAAGTGTCTAAACAAACTGCAGGTTAAAGATATATAAACCACAGAGTTATCATTGGAAATCATCCCTTCACAACGACACTATGAAAGACAGTTATTATGGCGTTGCCAAGTTATACTTGTAGGGATGGAGATAAACAAAGAAAATGTAGTAAATCAGCCATTCCAAGATCCCTCTAATACACATTGTTTCACAGTAATGTTGATTTCTGAAGCAGTGGCCTGTTGCCGTGGATATAAAAGACAGTCTCACAACTCCCCCTGGTGGGTGAATGCTGAAATCCCTGGCAAGGTTTGTGGGCGATGGTAGAGAAGTGCTGTGGTATTCGAGGTTGATTGGCACACACAGTCTGTTTAAAGCCATCTGTGATACATTCAGTTAAAAAAAGGAAGCGGTGCCAGACTGTGACACAAAACTGATTGACTGTCTTGTTTCGATGAACACAACGACAATGCGGTCTACACTTCATACCCTTCTCACAGTCTCTCTGTTGGCATGTAAGTCCTGTCTGTCTTAATCTCTGTAAACCAGGTAAAACGAATCAATCCAAAAAAACTTGAAGGAAATGTCTAACGCACTCTTCTGTTTGTCCGAGACTGGCGCACTATTAAGGTCCCACTAACGTGTCCGCGATTGTGTTTCTGTTGCCTGCAGTGTGTGATGGCTTCATGGAGACAGTGGTTGGTGTTGCAGGTAGGACGGTATCTCTGACCTGCAGGTATGACACCGCTACCCTGGGTCTGACAGAGGTGTGCTGGGGGAGAGGAGCACAGCCGTCTCTCTTCGGCTGTGAGAACACAGTCATTGCTACTAATGGAGTAGAGGTAACCTACAGGAGGTCCTACAGACACAGGTTACCAGGGAAGCTTCAGAGTGGAGATGTCTCTCTCATTATCTACAACGTCGGAGAGGGAGACTCTGGGTTCTACCACTGCCGTGTGGCGCTATCAGGACTGTTCAACGACCTGACGCACACCGTTCATTTAATTGTTCGACAAGGTGAGAATATACAACTGTTATCATGAATACAAAGGTTAAGGCTGGGAATTGTCAGGGACCTCACAATGATACACTACATGGCCATGGGTATGTGGACAACTGTTCGTCGAACATCTCATTCCTAAATCATGGGCATTAATATGGAGCTGGTCCCCACTTTGCTGCTATAGCAGCCTCTACTCTTCTTGGGAAGGCTTTCCACTAGATGTTGGAACATTGCTGCGGGGACTTGCTTCCATTCAGCCATAAGAGCATTAGTGAGGTTGGGCACAGATGTTGGGCAATTAGGCCTGGCTCAGAGTTGGCCAATTCATCCCAAAGGTATTCGATGGGGTTGAGGTCAGGGCTCTGTGCAGGTCAGTCAAGTTCTTCCACAATTTGACAAACCATTTCTGTATGGAACTCTCTTTGTGCACGGGGGCATTGTCATGCTGAAACAAGAAACGGCCTTCCCCAAACTGTTGCCTCAAAGGTGGAAGCACCGAATTGTCTAAAATGTCATTGTATACTGCAGCATTCAGATTTCCCTTCACTGGAACTAAGGGGCCTAACAGAAACCATAAAAACAGCCCCAGACCATTATTCTTCCTCCACCAAACTTTACAGTTGGCACTATGCATTCAGGCAGGTAGCGTTCTCCTGGCATCCACCAATCCCAGATCGTCCGTCGGGCTGCCAGATGGTGAAGTGTGACTTATCACTCCAGAGAACACGTTTCCACTGCTCCAAAGTCCAATTGAATCAAGCTTTACACCACTCCAGCCGACGCTTGACATTGCGCATGGTGATCTTAGGCTTGTGTGTGGCTGCTCGGCCATGGACTAACCCGACATCCCGACTAACAGCTATTGTGCTGATGTTGCTTCCAGTTTGGAACTCGGGTGGTGAGTGATGCAAACGAGGACAGACAATTCAGCACTCAGCGGTGCCATTTGGGGAGGTTGTGTGGCCTACCACTTTGCGGCTGAGTCGTTGTTGCTCCTAGATGCTTCCATTCAAAATAACAGCACTCCAGCAGAGTATTAATTTGACAAACTGACTTGTCGGAAAGGTGGCATCCTATGACAGTGCCACGTTGAAAGTCACTGAGCTCTTAATTACGGGCCATTCTATTGCCAATGTTTGTCCATGGAGATTGCATGGTTGTGTGCTCGATTTTATACCCCTGTCAGCAATGAGTGTGGCTGAAGTAGCCAAATCCACTCATTTGAAGGGGTGTCCACATACGTTTGACCATGTAGTGTATTTAGGTGCCAATATGATATGAATTCAGATTCTCACGATTCTATATGTATAATGATTCGTTACTGTGATTTTATTGAGATTTGATGTTCTAAACATATTGCTCAACACAGAGTGCATTTGGATAGAATTCAGACCTCTTCATTTTTCCCACATTTTGTTACGTTACAGCCTTATTCTAAAATGGATTAAATAGTTTTTTCCCCTCATCAATCTACACACAATACCCCACAATGACAAAGCAGATTTTTTTTCAAATGTATTAAAAATAAAAAAATATTCAGACCCTTCACTCAGTACTTTGTTGAAGCACCTTTGGCAGCGCTTACAGCCTCGATTCTTCTTCTTGGATATGACGCTACAAGCGTGGCACACCTGTATTTGGTGAGTTGCTCCCATTTTTCTCTGCAGATCTTCTCAAGCTCTGTCAGGTTGGATGGGGAGCGTCGCTGCAGAACTATTATCAGGTCTCTCCAGAGATGATCGATCGGGTTCAAGTCCGGGCTCAGGCTGGGCCACTCAAGGACATTCAGAGACTTGTACCGAAGCCACTCCTGCTCTGTCCTGGCTGTGTGCTTCGGGTCGTTGTCCTGTTGGAAGTTGAACCTTCGCCTCAGTCTGACGTCCAGAGTGCTCTGTAGCAGGTTTTCATCAAGGATCTCTCTGTGCTTTGGTCTGTTAATCTTTCCCTCGATCCTGACTAGTTCAGTTCTTGCCACTGAAAAACATTCCCACAGCATGATGCTGTCATCACGATGCATGGTGCAAGGTTTCCTCCAGATGTGCCGCTCAGCATTCAGGCCAAAGAGTTCAATCTTGGCTTCATCAGACCAGAGAATCTTGCAAGTTCTTTGAAGAGCATTGGTGGTTCCAAACTTCTTCCATTTAAGGCTGTGTAAGAGCTATTTGACCAAGAAGGAGAGTGATGGAGTGCTGCATCAGATGACCTGGCCGCCACAATCACCCAACCTTTTGTTATATTAAAAAAAAAAATTATTTCACCTTTATTTAACCAGGTATGCCAGTTGAGAACAAGTTCTTATTTACAACTGCGACCTGGCCAAGATAAAGCAAAGCAGTGCGACAAAAACAACAACACATAGTTACACATAAACAAACATACAGTCAATAACACAATATAAAAATCTATGTACAGTGTGTGCAAATGTAAAAGAGTAGTGTGGTAAGACAATAAATAGGCCATAGAGGCGAAATAATTACAATTTAGCATTAACACTGGAGTGATAGATGTGCAGATGATGATGTGCAAGTAGAGATACTGGGAAGCAAAAGAGCAATAAGATAAATAACAGTATGGGGATGAGGTAGTTCGGTGTGCTATTTACAGATGGGCTGTGTACAGGTACAGTGATCGGTAAGCTGCTCTGACAGCTGATGCTTAAAGTTAGAGAGGGAGATTTAAGACTCCAGCTTCAGTGATTTTTGCAATTCGTTCCAGTCATTGGCAGTAGAGAACTGGAAGGAAAGGCGGCCAAAGTAAATGTTGGCTTTGGGGATGACCAGTGAATTATACCTGCTGGAGCTTGTGCTATTGGTGGGTGTTGCTATGGTGACCAGTGAGCTGAGATAAGGCGGGGCTTTACCTAGCAAAAATGTATACATGACCTGGAGCCAGTGGGTTTGGCGACTAATATGTAGTGAGGGCCAGCAAATGAGAGCATACAGGTTGCAGTGGTGGGTAGTATATGGGGCTTTGGTGACAAAATGGATGGCACTGTGATGGACAACATCCAGTTTGCTTAGTAGAGTGTTGGAGGCTATTTTGTAAATGACATTGCCGAAATCAAGGATCAGTAGAATAGTCAGTTTTACGATGATATGTTTAACAGCATGAGGGAAGGAGGCTTTGTTGCAAAATAGGAAGCTGATTCTAGATCTAATTTTGGATTGGAGATGCTTAATGTGAGTCTGGAAGGAGAGTTGACAATCTAACCAAACACCTAGGTATTTGTAGTTGTCCACATATTCTAAGTCAGAACCGTCCAGAGTAGTGATACTTGTCGGGCGGGCGAGTGCGGGCAACAATCGGTTGAAGAGCATGCATTTAAAAAAAAGAAAATTGGTAAATATCTATAACCATATACATCAATGTGATATGACTAAATAGTTAATCAGGGTGATTTTTCCACAAATAGATGGTAGCAAGATCTTATCTAGTTTAGCTAACTTTATTATATTATTGGAGTGAGATAATTTCTTTCTTTTGAGATTCGTATACCGAGTATGTCCACATCTCCGTCAGACCATTTAATTGATAAACGACATGGTAATGTAAAATTATAACTGGCTATACTTATTTCACCACTTACCATAATGAGACACAACTTTCAATTCTATTTATTAAAATATATGTTTGTAAACGTGATGATTGGGTGTCTATATACTGTAGCTGTACCATGATATTTGCATTGCTACTAAGTAAACCTCCAATTGGTCCCAACTATTCCACCCTCTAAAAGCCCTCCTCATCCCGAGTTGGGTTGTCATCCTAATGCCCGGCAGATAACCCCCGACCCCCCGTTTCCCATAGCCCTGAAGAGAGCACACAGTGCCATTTACAGAACAGCAGTAGATCAACTGCCAAATCTATTTCCAACACCCTTACCTCGATTTGTATTATATATAGCCATCAATATATATATATAAGAGTCCAGTTTCTTATTTTACATAATTAGCTATTAATATTTGTAGTAATGTAGGCAATTTATGAAATGGATTTTACCTCACCAGTCTCGCCATTATCAAAATTACATTATTACAAGCAATTATTATATTAGCAAACAATTGTTGTTAATCATCCTCTATTGTCCCTAACATCTTTTACTCCTTTGTGGGATACACACATACACATACACCCACACACACACACTCAACCCTTTCCCCCACACAACCATAGGCTCACATTCTCAACAGTTGCACCATCCCAGAGCCCAACTCAAGAAAGGTCTTGATTTACAAATGCATTTACAGTTGCAGCCGTATGAGAAGATGATGGAGGTCAAATGTACACCTTTTCCCTGAAACACCCACAACACAGTCCCGCGTATTGACCATATTCCCAAGCATCTCCATGCAGTCAGACTTTTGATATTGTGCCTCTAGGGACACAATAATATACCCCCTCTCTGAATGTCCGAGTGTGACCCCCTCCCCATGGGTTACTGCAGCTAGTGTTGCCAGCACTGCCACTGCATGGGTGGGGGCACCCCACCGGAATCCCCACCGGCTAGGTACAAGGTCGTCAAGGTTCTCATTAGCAGCTTTGAGAATGTCCTTGTATAGTATGCTCTCCCTTTAGGGGGCTTTGGCTTTGCAGGACCAACCCTGCCAAGCAGGCCCAGAATGTTGAGGGGGCAGTGCTGCTATAGGTCTCTGACCGCATTCTGGCTGCATACAGACCACCCATAAAACAGTTAGGGACTTCTCCTTAGTATCTGGGTCATTCAGGTGGGTGTCCAGTGTATAGGGTTGTGGACTGTTCCATCAATATAGGTTCATAAATTAATTAATAAAATATAATTTATTTGAAAAACGTTGTTCCCCATGATAGGACAATAAATAAGTATGTATAATTCATTATAAAAAGTTTATCCAGCATCTGAACAACATTGAAAGCTCTCTCACACCCCTGCTCACAGCAGTACATTGGTTCTGGCATATGCAACCATTTCAGACACTGCTAGGACATCAGGTTTGGGGAGTGTACTAAAGCAGTGAATAAAACAAACTTAGGGAGGAGGCTTCTATGTTAACATTTATGAAACCAAGGCATTTACGGTTACAGAAGTCAACAAATGAGAGCGCCTGGGGAATGGAAGTGGTGCTGGGGGCTGCAGGGCCTGAGTTAACCTCTACATCACCAGAGGAAGAGAGGAGAAGTAGGATAAGGGTACGGCTAAAGGCTATAAGAACTAGTCGTCTAGTGCGTTCAGAACAGAGAGTAAAAGGAGCAGATTTCTGGGCAAGGAAGAATAGATTCAAAGCATAACGTACAGACAAGGGTATGGTAGGATGTGAGTACAGTGGAGGTAAACCTAGGCATTGAGTGACGAAAAGAGAGGTTTTGACTCTAGAGGCACCAGTTATGTCAGGTGAGGTCACCGCATGTGTGGAGTTGTAACATAAGGGCTATCTAAGGCCTATTGGACAGGGCTAGGGGCTGTACAATGAGATAAGACAATAATCACAAACCAAAATGGCAATAGACAAGGCATATTGACATTAGGGAGAGGCATGTGTAGACGAGTGATCATAGGGTCCAAAGAGTAGCACGTGGTGAGTCAGGGAGGCAATTCCGTAGTCGCTGCTACACTAGGCAAGCTGGAGACACGGCGATTCAGACAGCTTGCAGGCCGGGGCTAGCAGATGGGCATCTGTCAACATCGCAACGGAAGAGCCTGTTGAAACCACCTCGGCAGACCAGTCGTGATAGATCTGCGGGGCGCCGTGTCGCCAGTAAAGGGTCCAGGCCTTTTGTAGCCCAATAATTGGCTGGTGGACCTCTTTGGCTAATCGGAAGATGGGCCTAGCTCCAGGCTAGCTCCAGGCTAACTGGTGCTTGCTTTGGGGCAGACATGTTAGCCAGGAGTAGCCACTCAGATAGTAGCTGCTACACTAGGCGAGCTGGAGACACGGCGATTCAGATAGCTAGCAGGCCGGGGCTAGCAGATGGGAATCTGGCAACGTCGCAACGGAAGATCCTGTTGAAACCACCTCAGACGGTTATGTCGGCAGACCAGTCATGATAGATCTGCGGGGCGCCGTGTCGGCAGTAAAGGGTCCAGGCCTTTTGTAGCCCAATAATTGGCTGGTGGACCTCTTTGGCTAGCCGGGAGATGGGCCTAGCTCCAGGCTAGCTCCAGGCTAACTGGTGCTTGCTTTGGGGCAGAGATGTTAGCCAGGAGTAGCCACTCGGATAATAGCTAGCTAGCTGCGATTATACACGCAGTGCAGACTGGCAGGACTTGACCTGGTTGAGGCTGGCTGATGTCAGAGTTAACGGTGAGGACCGCTAGCAGTGGCTAACTGATTACTAACTAGCAGCTAGTTAGCTGGCTAGCTTCTGATCAGGGTTCCGGTTGTAAAGTATAAAAATAGCAGCTCTGTACCACATTGGGTGAGGTGGGTTGCAGGAGAGTATATTCAGTTCATAGAAGGAAAGTGAGATTAAAGTATATACATAAGAAATTAAAATATATATGAAGAAAACGATATAAACACGTTACAGGACGGGACAAGACAAATACACGTCTGACTGCTACGCCATCTTGGTGTAGATACACACGTCTGACTGCTACGCCATCTCTGTTCCGCTGGTGATGTAGAACCCATGCCCTGCAGCCCCCTTTGACCTCAACCCAATTGAGATGGTTTGGGATGAGTTGGACTGCAGAGTGAAGGATTAGCAGCCAACAAGTGCTCAGCATATGTGGGAACTCTTTCAAGATTGTTGGAAAAGCATTCCAGGTGAAGCTGGTTGCGAGAATACCAAGAGTGTGCAAGGCAAAGGGTGGCTACTTTGAAGAATCTCAAATATGAAAGATATTTTGATTTGTTTATCACTTTTTTGGTTACTACATTATTCCATATATGCTATCTCATAATTTTGATGTCTTCACTATTATTCTGCAATGTAGAAATTAGTCAAAATAAAGAAAAACCTTTGAATGAGTAGGTGTGCCCAAACTTTTGACTGGAACTGTAAAACAACAATACCGATATGTAGCTGTATTGATTTTCCTCCCCATCACAAATAGTGTGGCTTCTGTTTCATTGACGCATAAATCATGAATGATTATTCTGTTGCAATAAGGGCCATCGCAACTACGCAAAATGTGCATTTTTTTCCAGAAACAACAAGACTATAAAAACCATAGTTATAATTTTGAAACCGTCTGTAATATCACCTTATTTAATGTGTTTTTAAATAGAAATCAGTGATGTGGTTTTCTACTCCTGTAGCACCTGTCGTACTAACTGTCATCCCAACTGTCGTACCAACTGTCATCCCAACAGTACCAGCCCAACTCCTGCCCATCACAGACACACCTGGGTCCTCTGTTATACCAGAAAATAACAAACAAGGTATGTTTTGTCTGTCACTGTCTTCAACGTAACCTCGTGTTTCTCCTTATAGTTTGAAGTTCCTTCAATGTGTTAGGCTATATGTTAGTAAACAAATGAATATCCCATAAAATCTATGCTTTAATTTCTAGCAGTGTTGTGTTTTTAAACAGAAATATATATTGTTTGTTTTTTTACTCCTTTAGCACCTCTCATCCCAACTGTCATCCCAACTATTGTCCCAACCGCGACAGAAGAACAACCACTGCCCATCACAGAAACATCTGGGTCCCCTTTCACACCAGAGAAGAGCAGAGAAGGTATCTGACATCAACACCAACACTGAATATGTTTGATAAACCTGTATTGCACATAAAGATAGATCAGAAAAAGTAATTGATACTACAGTTAGTCAAGGTTTGAGATGTCGGCATATTTTTTCTTACTAGGTGAGCAAGGTCCCGATATCCTTTATGACTGCACTACAGGCCCAATAATAGGTCTTGTCAAGGGAATTAAGGTACAGTGCTACTGGATATGAAGCAAATTATATCCAAAATGTCCCTAAGCTACATACAACAAGAATATTGTACATAAAAACCTAAATGCCTTATGAGCTATAATGTAGTAAAATGCAAATCTTATGCAAATACTTCAAGATTTCTGTTTCAACTTTGCCTTCAATCACTGTGCCTGAAGCAAAACTATGACTGTAACCCACAGCAGAAAATGGCATCTCCATCTCTGGATAGCTACATAGGACACACTGTCCGAGTGGGAGCAATCGCCTTCATCCCTGGTCTGATCCTAGCAGTTCTTCTTCGTGAGTGGTGGAGCAGTCACAGCAATTACATTTCTTTCATCAATGATGACATGAATATAATACTTTTCTTGTTCTATCAGGGCATTAGCTTAATCAATGTGTTGCAATGGTCTGTTCTTGATCCTATTGTACCAATTCTTTGTTCAGGGGCTAATCATGTTAGAGAAGAATTTAGCTGCTTAAACAGTTTGCCTCTCAAAGTGGATGTGAAAGTGGTGACTCCCGTTATTTCTGCATAGTGTGCATTAAAAGTCTGTCTGGCCCCTCCCCCCTACATCTAGGTCTGAGACGGTCCAGAAATAGCCGAGTCAGAGGAGAACCTGCCAGTTCCCCCAGTGTCAGCAGCAGGAACCCTAGAGCGGAAATACCCCTCAGTCACCATGATACAGATGCCTGGATCTATGATGCTCCTACAGATGTGTAGACGGACATTGAAGTGGACAAGTGCCATCAATTAGGGATTATTGCTTTCAGCTCGATTCACCTGGTCTATGTTATGGAAAGAGCAGGAATTGTTTATGTTTTGTATACTCTAGCTATGTTATCTAGCCATGTTTTTTGTGTGATGAGGTGTAAATGAAAGGATAAATAAATACCACTCAAGAGAAAGTTTGTTCCCTTGAGACTTGATTCTGCACTACATAACATTAAATGCAACCTTCTACATAATTGACATGAACAAATGGTTTTGGTTTTAATATCTTTTCAATTAAGAACTTTATGAACCTTCCAAAAACCTGTGCAGTTCTGTGTGTTATATTATTTGGATGATGTGTGGCCTCCCCCCAAAAATTACCACAATGACCATCTCTGCCTTTCTGAGTGCAACGGAAACATCTGAAAGCAGATGTCAAGTAGATGAAGTCATGTGCTCAGGAGGTTCAACTTTATTAAAGAGAGAGAGTTCAGATGACTGTGCATATATGCAGTTGGTGTTTGAATGGCGAAGGGTGAAGTGATATGACCCTATCATGGAGACTCACTGTGCTTTAGGCTGGTTTCTCCTCTGTCTACTTTCAGGTAAGTGATGCACGATGTTAGCATATCTTTTAGGCTGGTTATTTACTTGATAATAAGTGAATTCATAATTTACAATTGAAAGTATCTCTGTCCTCCTCTCCCTCCCTCTTTTCCAGTCAGTGAATGCATTGACCCAAAAGTCATTGGTATTGAGGGCCAGAATGTCACTCTGCCATGTAAATATAACACCATAAAGCAAGGTGTATCAGCCATATGCTGGGGGAGAGGAGCCATACCGAACTCTGGTTGTTACAAGGAAATCATCTCATCTGATGGCACTAAAGTGACATGGAGATCTTCGGTTAGATATCATTTATTCGGGGTGCTGAAGACAGGGGATGTCTCTCTCACAATCCTCAATGTCACTGAAAAAGACTCTGGACAATACGGCTGTCGTGTGCATGTTCACGGATTGTGGAATGATGAGAAATATCATGTCAACTTGAACATTGAGAAAGGTAAGAAATGCACAACATTCTATGATACACAGTAACTTGATGCTGTACAGGTGATCTTTGTCAGCCTAATGAGTGACATCATGATTTCTTAGCATCTATACTTTTCAAACTGAGCAGTTAGTACTGTATTGCTTTCTGATTTCAGCACCTGTCCCGACAACATCTCAGGCTAATGTGATCATAACTCAACAGGCCATGGACAACCACACACACTGTATGGAACACAGCGCACAGAATAACATCAGTCCATCAAAATCATACTTTTATATTGTTTATATTGCAGCATTATTCTTACATCTGAAAATAAAACCTGTCAATTCCTCACTGTGTAGGTCATGTGACCACAAATTCAGTCACATCCACGCCACTTTACAGCAAATCAATTTTGGTATGCATAGTTCCACACTGCAAATTCTGGCAAATAAGAAATCCCACTGTGTGATCTGGTACTGTACCGAGATGTCGTTTTAACTGAATCTGTGATGTTAACAGGAGCAGATGACAGGTCATAAGCTGCCTGTGATCCTGGTGTCCATTCTACTGGTTCTGACAGGGGTGGTGATTGTGTCTGTACCTGTCGTCTTGAGTAAGTACACACATCTCTACATTTGCCTGCATAATAAGTACTAATTCTCGTGAATATATCCCTAATGGTGTTGGCAGTGTTACAAGAAGCAATAGTTTGCTATTTAAGTTTTTCTGAATACTCTAACACAGTCTTTGTTAACGTAATTACAGGAAAGCGATGGAAAACAATTGCTACGGTAGTCCAAATGTAAGTATGCTAATCATGACTGTATTTCTTCCAACTGACAAGAGTAGATGAAATACCACAATATGCCAATAGAATAACTGAGTCAAAGTGCAATGTCCCTCCGTGAGACATGTCTGCCTAATTAGCAAAAACATTATGGCAACTGACCTGAGGTAATACTGAAACTTTGACTAATGAGACCCAAGAACACAACACTCTGAGGAAGTGAAACAACCGGGCTTCTTCTGAACACTCATGTGAACATTATGTGAGCCATTGCTACTCTTGTCTGTGTCGTTAAGAAATATGCCTTGAGATGACCTAACTGGCCAGTAGGTCATTGCTTTTAGAATCTAATACACATTACACATACAGTATTCATTACACATTACACATACAGTATTCTCCAGGCTGTGTCACAATATATATACAACCGGCCGTGATTGGGAGTCCCATAGTGCGGCGCACAATTGGCCCAGAATCGTCCGGGTTAGGCTTTGGCCGGGGTAGGCCGTCATTGTAAATAAGAATTTGTTATTAAGTTCTTAACTGACTTGTCTAGTTAAATAAAGGTAAAATATTTTTGAGGAAATGCTCCATATTCACAATGCAGAGCAAAATAAGGATCTTAAATCAATACAAACTTTATTTGCTATGTCAGCTTGTACACTAATACTCAAACTTTTCTCAGCATTAATTCATCTGGATTGGTAAAATCACTAGAGTGGAACTAAGCAAAATATAATGCAGTCAATAAAAGCATGCATGTCTCCCTTGGCTGTGTATTTACTGTTCTTTCCTTTATCAGACCAGTGCACTCTGGCAGCTCAGTCCTGTACAGCTTGGGTGTGCATACTCGAGAGATGGCGGTGGAGAACGTCTATCAAATAGATGACAACGAGAGAGACGACTATGAGGAGTGCCCCCGATAAAGCATAGACACATCACCACAGTCATGCTGTTAACACGCGGTAGCTCTGTGTTTACAGGGCTGAGTCTGAACTTATAGGCTAATGATTCAACCAGACAAGACAAGCTCCAACAAAATCAGTTGCTTTTTGGTGATAAATGAGTAAAACGTTACTTGATTTGTATATTTCAAATGTTTGTGTGAAAGGAAAAGCTCACTAATATGGCTATCTATGTGTATTCAGCACTAACAGTGTAGGTTTCAATTACAATGACTGTATTTTCTTGATGTAGTAAGCCATTGTTGTGCCTAGACCCTTCCACGTCAAAATAACAGCACTTACAGTTTATCGGGGCAACTCTAGCAGGGCAGAAATTTGACAAACTGACTTGTTGGAAAAGTGGCATCCTGTGACTGTGCCACGTTAAAAATCTCTGAGCTCTTAATTACGGGCCATTCTACTGCCATTGTTTTGTCTATGGAGATTGCATGGCTGTGTGCTCGATTTTATGCACCTGTCAGCAACGAGTGTGGCTGAAGTCGCTGAATCAACTCATTTGAAGGGGTGTCCGGATAGTTTTGGCCATGTGGTGTACTCAGGTGCCGATTAAATCAAATCAAATTGTATTTGTCACATACACATGGTTAGCAGATGTTATTGTGAGTGCAGCAAAATGCTTGTGCTTCTAGTTCCGACAGTGTGGAAATATCTAACACGTAATCTAACAATTCCACAAAACTACCTAATACACACAAATCTAAGTAAAGGAATTTGATAAGAATATATACATATCAATATATGGATGAGCAATGACAGAACGGCATAGGCAAGCTGCAATAAATTGTATAAAATACAGTATATACATATGAGATGAGATATGCAAGATATGTAAACATTATTCAAGTGGCATTATTAAAGTGACTAGTGATCCGTTTATAATACTGGCCAATAATTTCAAGTCTGTATTTAGGCAGCAGCGTCTCTGTGTTAGTGATGGCTGTTTAACAGTCTGATGGCCTTCAGATAGAAGCTGTTTTTCAGTCTCTCGGTCTCAGCATTGATGCACCTGTACTGACCTCGCCTTCTGGATGGTAGCAGGGTGAACAGGCAGTGGCTCGGGTGGTTGTTGACCTTGATGATCTTTTTGGCCTTCCTGTGACATCGGTTGCTGTAGGTGTCCTGGAGGCCAGGTAGTTTGCCCCCGGTGATGCGTTGTGCAGACCTCACTACCCTCTGGAGAGACTTATGGTTGTGGGCGGAGCAGTTGTTATACCAGGCAGTGATACAGCCTAACAGGATGCTATCGATTGTGCATCTGTAAAAGTGTGTGAGTGGTTTAGGTGACAAGACAAATTTCTTCAGCCTGAGGTTGAAGAGGCGCTGTTGCACCTTCTTCACCACAATGTGTGGGTGAACCATTTCAGTTTGTCCGTGAGGTGTACTCCGAGGGACTTAAAACTTTCCACCTTTTCCACTGCTGTCCCGTCGATGTGGATAGGGGGCTGATCTCTCTTCTGTTTCCCGAAAGTTCACAATCATCTCCTTTGTTTTCTTGACTTTGAGTGAGAGGTTGTTTTCCTGACACCACACTCTAAGTGCCCTCATCAATATGTATTCCGATTCTCAGGATTCTATATGGGTTCATTCTTGTTTCATCAGACCAGAGAATCTTGTTTCTCATGGTCTGTTAGTCCTTTACGTGCCTTTTGGAAACTCCAAGCGGGGTGTCATGTGCTTTTCACTGAGAAGTAGCTCCTGTCTTGCCACTCTACCATTAAAGGCCCGATAGGTGCAGTGTTGCAGAGATGATTGTCCTTCTGGACGGTCTCCCATCTCCACAGAGGAACTCTGGAGCTCTGCCAGAGTGACCATAGGTTTCTTGGTCACCTCCCTGACCAAGAATAAAACTGAGCCCCCCCCGATTGCTCAGTTTGGCCAGGCGGCCAGCTCTAGGAAGAGTCTTGGTGGTTCCAAACTTCTTCCATTATAGAATGATGGAGGACAATGTTTTCTTGGGGCTCTTCAATGCTGCAGAAATGTTTTGGCACCCTTCCCCAGATCTGTGCCTCAATTTCGAGTCTCATAGCAAAGGGTCTGAATAATTATATAAATTAGGTAATTATGTTTTTTACTTTTAATACATTTAAAAAATGTCTTAACCTGTTTTCGCTTTGTCTTTATGGTGTTTTGTGTGTAGATTGATGTAACGTAAAAGAATATGGAAAAAGTGAAGGGGTCTGAATACTTTTCGTATGCACTGTATGTCTGCTGCAGAGGGACAAGAGAGAGTCAGCCATGAGAAAAGTTTTGATCAGTCATGGAAATAAAAGTGATGAACACGCTATGAAGGAAACATACTGGAGTTTTCATGCAGGTACAGCCAACTAGCACAAAAACAATATTGCAATATTGTCAAAATGATAAGGCACATTATAGCATCGAAAATGATATACCGATATGTAGCTGTATTGATTTTCCTCCCCATTTGTGGCTTCTGTTTCATTGATGCATGAATCATGAATGATTATTCTGTTGCCATCGCTACTATGCAAAATGTGCGCTTTTTCCAGAAACAACAAGTCTATAAAAAACGAAGTTATAATTTTGAAACCGTCTGTAATATCACCTTATTTAATGTGTTTTTAAAGAGAAATCAATGTTGTTGTTTTTACTCCTGTAGCAACTGTCATCCCAACTGTCATCCCAACTGCACCAGCACAACTACTGCCCATCACAGACACAAATTTTGTCTTTCACTGTCTTTAACGTAATCTTGTGTTTCTCCTTATAGTTTGAGGTTCCTTCAATGTGTTAGGCTATATGTTTGTAAACAAAAAAATATCCCATAAAATCTATGCTTTCATTTCTAGCACCTTTTGTCACAACTGCCCCAGCAGTGTTGTATTTTTAAACAGAAATACTGTATATGTTGTTGTTTAAAAAAAACAACTCCTTTAGCACCTGTTTTCCCAACTGTCATCCCAACTATTGTCCCAAATGCGACAGAACAACCACTGACCATCACAGAAACATCTGGGTCCCCTCTAGCATAGGCATACTCAGTTCTTCAACACGCTGTGACATAGCTAATATAGGACCACTCATAAGGTTACTAATACTGAGCTTTTTGTCTTGCCCATTCACCCTCTAAATGGGACACATACACAATCCATGTCTCAATTGTCTCAAGGCTTAAAAATCCTCCTTTAACCTGTCTTCTCCCTTCATCTACACTGATTGATGTGAATTTAACATGTAACATCAATAAAGGATCATAGCTTTCACCTGGATTCCCCTGGTCAGTATATGTCATGGAAAGAGCAGGTGTTTTTAATGTTTTGTATACTCAGTGTGTGCTATCTAGCTATAGTTTCTTGTGGTAAGGTGTAAATTAAAATAAGAATAAATACCACTGAAGAGAACGTTTGTTCCCTGGAGTCTTGACTCTACAGTACACTTCAAAACATGAAATACAACCTACCACAGAATTGACATGAACAAATGGTTTTGGTTTTAATTTCTTTTCAATTATAAGAACTTTGAACTTCCTAAAATCCTGTGCAGTTCTGTGTGTTATATAATATGGAAATTGAAACCTACAACAAAAAAAACCCACAATGACCATCTCTGCCTCTCTGAGTGCAACGGAAACATCTGAAAGCAGATGTCAAGATGAAGTCATGTGCTCAGGAGGTTTGACATTATCAAAGAGAGAGAGATGACTGTGTATATATGACTCTGACTGTTCAGATGCCTGTGTATATATGCAGTTGGTGTTTGAATGGCGAAGGGTGAAGTGATATGACACTATCATGGAGACTCCCTGTGTTTTAGGCTGGTTTCTCCTCTGTCTACTTTCAGGTAAGTGATGCACGATGGTCCCATCTCTTTTTGTTCAAGAAGCTTTAAGAAAATATTTACCAAATAAACTAAAGTACAAAATAATTAAAAGTAACACAATATTGTTATGTTATTGTGAGGTCTACACTTGTTGTATTTGGTGCAAGTGACAAATAAAGTTTGATTTGATTTGATTGTTAGGCTGGTTATTTACTTGATAATAAGTGAATTCATAATTTACAATTGAAAGTATCTCTGTCCTCCTCTCCCTCCCTCTTTTCCAGTCAGTGAATGCATTGACCCAAAAGTCATTGGTATTGAGGGCCAGAATGTCACTCTGCCATGTAAATATAACACCATAAAGCAAGGTGTATCAGCCATATGCTGGGGGAGAGGAGCCATACCGAACTCTGGTTGTTACAAGGAAATCATCTCATCTGATGGCACTAAAGTGACATGGAGATCTTCGGTTAGATATCATTTATTCGGGGTGCTGAAGACAGGGGATGTCTCTCTCACAATCCTCAATGTCACTGAAAAAGACTCTGGACAATACGGCTGTCGTGTGCATGTTCACGGATTGTGGAATGATGAGAAATATCATGTCAACTTGAACATTGAGAAAGGTAAGAAATGCACAACATTCTATGATACACAGTAACTTGATGCTGTACAGGTGATCTTTGTCAGCCTAATGAGTGACATCATGATTTCTTAGCATCTATACTTTTCAAACTGAGCAGTTAGTACTGTATTGCTTTCTGATTTCAGCACCTGTCCCGACAACATCTCAGGCTAATGTGATCATAACTCAACAGGCCATGGACAACCACACACACTGTATGGAACACAGCGCACAGAATAACATCAGTCCATCAAAATCATACTTTTATATTGTTTATATTGCAGCATTATTCTTACATCTGAAAATAAAACCTGTCAATTCCTCACTGTGTAGGTCATGTGACCACAAATTCAGTCACATCCACGCCACTTTACAGCAATCAATTTTGGTATGCATAGTTCCACACTGCAAATTCTGGCAAATAAGAAATCCCACTGTGTGATCTGGTACAGTACCGAGATGTCGTTTTAACTGAATCTGTGATGTTAACAGGAGCAGATGACAGGTCATAAGCTGCCTGTGATCCTGGTGTCCATTCTACTGGTTCTGACAGGGGTGGTGATTGTGTCTGTACTTGTTGTCTTGAGTAAGTACACACATCTCTACATTTGCCTGCATAATAAGTACTAATTCTCATGAATATATCCCTAATGGTGTTGACAGTGTTACAAGAAGCAATAGTTTGCTATTTAAGTTTTCTGAATACTTTAACACAGTCTTTGTTAACGTAATTACAGGAAAGCGATGGAAAACAATTGCTACGGTAGTCCAAATGTAAGTATGCTAATCATGACTGTATTTCTTCCAACTGACAAGAGTAGATGAAATACCACAATATGCCAATAGAATAACTGAGTCAAAGTGCAATGTCCCTCCGTGAGACAATTAGCAAAAACATTATGGCAACTGACCTGAGGTAATACTGAAACTTTGACTAATGAGACCCAAGAACACAACACTCTGAGGAAGTGAAACAACCGGGCTTCTTCTGAACACTCATGTGAACATTATGTGAGCCATTGCTACTCTTGTCTGTGTCGTTAAGAAATATGCCTTGAGATGACCTAACTGGCCAGTAGGTCATTGCTTTTAGAATCTAATACACATTACACATACAGTATTCTCCAGGCTGTGTCACAACCGGCCGTGATTGGGAGTCCCATAGTGCGGCGCACAATTGGCCCAGCATCGTCCGGGTTAGGCTTTGGCCGGGGTAGGCCGTCATTGTAAATAAGAATTTGTTATTAAGTTCTTAACTGACTTGTCTAGTTAAATAAAGGTAAAATATTTTTGAGGAAATGCTCCATATTCACAATGCAGAGCAAAATAAGTATCTTAAATCAATACAAACTTTATTTGCTATGTCAGCTTGTACACTAATACTCAAACTTTTCTCAGCATTAATTCATCTGGATTGGTAAAATCACTAGAGTGGAACTAAGCAAAATATAATGCAGTCAATAAAAGCATGCATGTCTCCCTTGGCTGTGTATTTACTGTTCTTTCCTTTATCAGACCAGAGCACTCTGGCAGCTCAGTCCTGTACAGCAACTCAGAGTCCAGCTTGGGTGTGCATACTCGAGAGATGGCGGTGGAGAACGTCTATCAAATAGATGACAATGAGAGAAACAACTATGAGGAGTGCCCCCGATAAAGCATGGACACATCACCACAGCCATGCTGTTAACACGCGGTGTTTACACCGCTGTGTTTACAGGGCTGAGTCTGAACTTATAGGCTTCAACCGGACAAGACAAGCTACTATAAAATCAGATGCTTTTTGGTTATAAATGAGTAAAACTTTACTTGATTTTGTATTTTTGAAATGTTTGTTTGAAAGGAAAGGCTCGCTAGTATGGCTATCGATGTGTATTCAGCACTCACAGTGTAAGTTTCAATTACAATGACTGTTCTAACACGTAATCTAACAATTCCACAAAACTACCTAATACACACAAATCTAAGTAAAGGAATTTGATAAGAATATATACATATCAATATATGGATGAGCAATGACAGAACGGCATAGGCAAGCTGCAATAAATTGTATAAAATACAGTACATACATATGAGATGAGATATGCAAGATATGTAAACATTATTCAAGTGGCATTATTAAAGTGACTAGTGATCCGTTTATAATACTGGCCAATAATTTCAAGTCTGTATTTAGGCAGCAGCGTCTCTGTGTTAGTGATGGCTGTTTAACAGTCTGATGGCCTTCAGATAGAAGCTGTTTTTCAGTCTCTCGGTCTCAGCATTGATGCACCTGTACTGACCTCGCCTTCTGGATGGTAGCAGGGTGAACAGGCAGTGGCTCGGGTGGTTGTTGACCTTGATGATCTTTTTGGCCTTCCTGTGACATCGGTTGCTGTAGGTGTCCTGGAGGCCAGGTAGTTTGCCCCCGGTGATGCGTTGTGCAGACCTCACTACCCTCTGGAGAGACTTATGGTTGTGGGCGGAGCAGTTGTTATATTAGGCAGTGATATAGCCTAACAGGATGCTATCGATTGTGCATCTGTAAAAGTGTGTCAGTGGTTTAGTTGACAAGACAAATTTCTTCAGCCTGAGGTTGAAGAGGCGCTGTTGCACCTTCTTCACCACAATGTGTGGGTGAACCATTTCAGTTTGTCCGTGAGGTGTACTCCGAGGGACTTAAAACTTTCCACCTTTTCCACTGCTGTCCCGTCGATGTGGATAGGGGGCTGATCTCTCTTCTGTTTCCCGAAAGTTCACAATCATCTCCTTTGTTTTCTTGACTTTGAGTGAGAGGTTGTTTTCCTGACACCACACTCTAAGTGCCCTCATCAATATGTATTCCGATTCTCAGGATTCTATATGGGTTCATTCTTGTTTCATCAGACCAGAGAATCTTGTTTCTCATGGTCTGTTAGTCCTTTACGTGCCTTTTGGAAACTCCAAGCGGGGTGTCATGTGCTTTTCACTGAGAAGTAGCTCCTGTCTTGCCACTCTACCATTAAAGGCCCGATAGGTGCAGTGTTGCAGAGATGATTGTCCTTCTGGACGGTCTCCCATCTCCACAGAGGAACTCTGGAGCTCTGCCAGAGTGACCATAGGTTTCTTGGTCACCTCCTGACCAAGAATAATACTGAGCCCCCCGATTGCTCAGTTTGGCCAGGCGGCCAGCTCTAGGAAGAGTCTTGGTGGTTCCAAACTTCTTCCATTATAGAATGATGGAGGACAATGTTTTCTTGGGGCTCTTCAATGCTGCAGAAATGTTTTGGCACCCTTCCCCAGATCTGTGCCTCAATTTCGAGTCTCATAGCAAAGGGTCTGAATAATTATATAAATTAGGTAATTATGTTTTTACTTTTAATACATTTAAAAATGTCTTAACCTGTTTTCGCTTTGTCTTTATGGTGTTTTGTGTGTAGATTGATGTAACGTAAAAGAATATGGAAAAAAGTGAAGGGGTCTGAATACTTTTCGTATGCACTGTATGTCTGCTGCAGAGGGACAAGAGAGAGTCAGCCATGAGAAAAGTTTTGATCAGTCATGGAAATAAAAGTGATGAACACGCTATGAAGGAAACATACTGGAGTTTTCATGCAGGTACAGCCAACTAGCACAAAAACAATATTGCAATATTGTCAAAATGATAAGGCACATTATAGCATCGAAAATGATATACCGATATGTAGCTGTATTGATTTTCCTCCCCATTTGTGGCTTCTGTTTCATTGACGCATGAATCATGAATGATTATTCTGTTGCCATCGCTACTATGCAAAATGTGCACTTTTTCCAGAAACAACAAGTCTATAAAAAACGAAGTTATAATTTTGAAACCGTCTGTAATATCACCTTATTTAATGTGTTTTTAAAGAGAAATCAATGTTGTTGTTTTTACTCCTGTAGCAACTGTCATCCCAACTGTCATCCCAACTGCACCAGCACAACTACTGCCCATCACAGACACAAATTTTGTCTGTCACTGTCTTTAACGTAACCTCGTGTTTCTCCTTATAGTTTGAGGTTCCTTCAATGTGTTAGGCTATATGTTTGTAAACAAAAAAATATCCCATAAAATCTATGCTTTCATTTCTAGCACCTTTTGTCACAACTGCCCCAGCAGTGTTGTATTTTTAAACAGAAATACAGTGCCTTGCGAAAGTATTCGGCCCCCGTGAACTTTGCGACCTTTTGCCACATTTCAGGCTTCAAACATAAAGATATAAAACTGTATTTTTTTGTGAAGAATCAACAACAAGTGGGACACAATCATGAAGTGGAACGACATTTATTGGATATTTCGAACTTTTTTAACAAATCAAAAACTGAAAAATTGGGCGTGCAAAATTATTCAGCCCAATTAAGTTAATACTTTGTAGCGCCACCTTTTGCTGCGATTACAGCTGTAAGTCGCTTGGGGTATGTCTCTATCAGTTTTGCACATCGAGAGACTGAAATTTTTTCCCATTCCTCCTTGCAAAACAGCTTGAGCTCAGTGAGGTTGGATGGAGAGCATTTGTGAACAGCAGTTTTCAGTTCTTTCCACAGACTCTCGATTGGATTCAGGTCTGGACTTTGACTTGGCCATTCTAACACCTGGATATGTTTATTTTTGAACCATTCCATTGTAGATTTTGCTTTATGTTTTGGATCATTGTCTTGTTGGAAGACAAATCTCCGTTCCAGTCTCAGGTCTTTTGCAGACTCCATCATGTTTTCTTCCAGAATGGTCCTGTATTTGGCTCCATCCATCTTCCCATCAATTTTAACCATCTTCCCTGTCCCTGCTGAAGAAAATCAGGCCCAAACCATGATGCTGCCACCACCATGTTTGACAGTGGGGATGGTGTGTTCATTGTGATGAGCTGTGTTGCTTTTATGCCAAACATAACGTTTTGCATTGTTGCCAAAAAGTTCAATTTTGGTTTCATCTGACCAGAGCACCTTCTTCCACATGTTTGGTGTGGCTTGTGGCAAACTTTAAACGACACTTTTTATGGATATCTTTAAGAAATGGCTTTCTTCTTGCCACTTCCATAAAGGCCAGCTTTGTGCAATATACGACTGATTGTTGTCCTATGGACAGAGTCTCCCACCTCAGCTGTAGATCTCTGCATTTCATCCAGAGTGATCATGGGCCTCTTGGCTGCATCTCTGATCAGTCTTCTCCTTGTATGAGCTGAAAGTTTAGAGGGATGGCCAGGTCTTGGTAGATTTGCAGTGGTCTGATACTCCTTCCATTTCAATATTATCGCTTGCACAGTGCTCCTTGGGATGTTTAAAGCTTGGCAAATCTTTTTGTATCCAAATCCGGCTTTAAACTTCTTCACAACAGTATCTCGGACCTGCCTGGTGTGTTCCTTGTTCTTCATGATGCTCTCTGCGCTTTTAACGGACCTCTGAGACTATCACAGTGCAGGTGCATTTATACGGAGACTTGATTACACACAGGTGGATTGTATTTATCATCATTAGACATTTAGGTCAACATTGGATCATTCAGAGATCCTCACTGAACTTCTGGAGAGAGTTTCCTGCACTGAAAGTAAAGGGGCTGAATAATTTTGCACGCCCAATTTTTCAGTTTTAGATTTGTTAAAAAGTTTGAAATATCCAATAAATGTCGTTCCACTTCATGATTGTGTCCCACTTGTTGTTGATTCTTCACAAAAAAATACAGTTTTATATCTTTATGTTTGAAGCCTGAAATGTGGCAAAAGGTCGCAAAGTTCAAGGGGGCCGAATACTTTCGCAAGGCACTGTATATGTTGTTGTTTAAAAAAAACAACTCCTTTAGCACCTGTTTTCCCAACTGTCATCCCAACTATTGTCCCAAATGCGACAGAACAACCACTGACCATCACAGAAACATCTGGGTCCCCTCTAGCATTGGCATACTCAGTTCTTCAACACGCTGTGACATAGCTAATATAGGACCACTCATAAGGTTACTAATACTGAGCTTTTTGTCTTGCCCATTCACCCTCTAAATGGGACACATACACAATCCATGTCTCAATTGTCTCAAGGCTTAAAAATCCTCCTTTAACCTGTCTTCTCCCCTTCATCTACACTGATTGATGTGAATTTAACATGTAACATCAATAAAGGATCATAGCTTTCACCTGGATTCCCCTGGTCAGTATATGTCATGGAAAGAGCAGGTGTTTTTAATGTTTTGTATACTCAGTGTGTGCTATCTAGCTATAGTTTCTTGTGGTAAGGTGTAAATTAAAATAAGAATAAATACCACTGAAGAGAACGTTTGTTCCCTGGAGTCTTGACTCTACAGTACACTTCAAAACATGAAATACAACCTACCACAGAATTGACATGAACAAATGGTTTTGGTTTTAATTTCTTTTCAATTATAAGAACTTTGAACTTCCTAAAATCCTGTGCAGTTCTGTGTGTTATATAATATGGAAATTGAAACCTACAACAAAAAAAAACCACAATGACCATCTCTGCCTCTCTGAGTGCAACGGAAACATCTGAAAGCAGATGTCAAGATGAAGTCATGTGCTCAGGAGGTTTGACATTATCAAAGAGAGAGAGATGACTGTGTATATATGACTCTGACTGTTCAGATGCCTGTGTATATATGCAGTTGGTGTTTGAATGGCGAAGGGTGAAGTGATATGACCCTATCATGGAGACTCCCTGTGTTTTAGGCTGGTTTCTCCTCTGTCTACTTTCAGGTAAGTGATGCATGATGGTCCCATCTCTTTTTGTTCAAGAAGCTTTAAGAAAATATTTACCAAATAAACTAAAGTACAAAATAATTAAAAGTAACACAATATTGTTATGTTATTGTGAGGTCTACACTTGTTGTATTTGGTGCAAGTGACAAATAAAGTTTGATTTGATTTGATTGTTAGGCTGGTTATTTACTTGATAATAAGTGAATTCATAATTTCCAATTGAAAGTATCTCTGTCCTCCTCTCCCTCCCTCTTTTCCAGTCAGTGAATGCATTGACCCAAAAGTCATTGGTATTGAGGGCCAGAATGTCACTCTGCCATGTAAATATAACACCATAAAGCAAGGTGTATCAGCCATATGCTGGGGGAGAGGAGCCATACCGAACTCTGGTTGTTACAAGGAAATCATCTCATCTGATGGCACTAAAGTGACATGGAGATCTTCGGTTAGATATCATTTATTCGGGGTGCTGAAGACAGGGGATGTCTCTCTCACAATCCTCAATGTCACTGAAAAAGACTCTGGACAATACGGCATGTTCACGGATTGTGGAATGTGCATGTTCACGGATTGTGGAATGATGAGAAATATCATGTCAACTTGAACATTGAGAAAGGTAAGAAATGCACAACATTCTATGATACACAGTAACTTGATGCTGTACAGGTGATCTTTGTCAGCCTAATGAGTGACATCATGATTTCTTAGCATCTATACTTTTCAAACTGAGCAGTTAGTACTGTATTGCTTTCTGATTTCAGCACCTGTCCCGACAACATCTCAGGCTAATGTGATCATAACTCAACAGGCCATGGACAACCACACACACTGTATGGAACACAGCGCACAGAATAACATCAGTCCATCAAAATCATACTTTTATATTGTTTATATTGCAGCATTATTCTTACATCTGAAAATAAAACCTGTCAATTCCTCACTGTGTAGGTCATGTGACCACAAATTCAGTCACATCCACGCCACTTTACAGCGAATCAATTTTGGTATGCATAGTTCCACACTGCAAATTCTGGCAAATAAGAAATCCCACTGTGTGATCTGGTACAGTACCGAGATGTCGTTTTAACTGAATCTGTGATGTTAACAGGAGCAGATGACAGGTCATAAGCTGCCTGTGATCCTGGTGTCCATTCTACTGGTTCTGACAGGGGTGGTGATTGTGTCTGTACTTGTTGTCTTGAGTAAGTACACACATCTCTACATTTGCCTGCATAATAAGTACTAATTCTCATGAATATATCCCTAATGGTGTTGACAGTGTTACAAGAAGCAATAGTTTGCTATTTAAGTTTTTCTGAATACTTTAACACAGTCTTTGTTAACGTAATTACAGGAAAGCGATGGAAAACAATTGCTACGGTAGTCCAAATGTAAGTATGCTAATCATGACTGTATTTCTTCCAACTGACAAGAGTAGATGAAATACCACAATATGCCAATAGAATAACTGAGTCAAAGTGCAATGTCCCTCCGTGAGACGTCTGCCTAATTAGCAAAAACATTATGGCAACTGACCTGAGGTAATACTGAAACTTTGACTAATGAGACCCAAGAACACAACACTCTGAGGAAGTGAAACAACCGGGCTTCTTCTGAACACTCATGTGAACATTATGTGAGCCATTGCTACTCTTGTCTGTGTCGTTAAGAAATATGACTTGAGATGACCTAACTGGCCAGTAGGTCATTGCTTTTAGAATCCAATACACATTACACATACAGTATTCTCCAGGCTGTGTCACAACCGGCCGTGATTGGGAGTCCCATAGTGCGGCGCACAATTGGCCCAGCATCGTCCGGGTTAGGCTTTGGCCGGGGTAGGCCGTCATTGTAAATAAGAATTTGTTATTAAGATCTTAACTGACTTGTCTAGTTAAATAAAGGTAAAATATTTTTGGGGAAATGCTCCATATTCACAATGCAGAGCAAAATAAGTATCTTAAATCAATACAAACTTTATTTGCTATGTCAGCTTGTACACTAATACTCAAACTTTTCTCAGCATTAATTCATCTGGATTGGTAAAATCACTAGAGTGGAACTAAGCAAAATATAATGCAGTCAATAAAAGCATGCATGTCTCCCTTGGCTGTGTATTTACTGTTCTTTCCTTTATCAGACCAGAGCACTCTGGCAGCTCAGTCCTGTACAGCAACTCAGAGTCCAGCTTGGGTGTGCATACTCGAGAGATGGCGGTGGAGAACGTCTATCAAATAGATGACAATGAGAGAAACAACTATGAGGAGTGCCCCGATAAAGCATGGACACATCACCACAGCCATGCTGTTAACACGCGGTGTTTACACCGCTGTGTTTACAGGGCTGAGTCTGAACTTATAGGCTTCAACCGGACAAGACAAGCTACTATAAAATCAGATGCTTTTTGGTTATAAATGAGTAAAACTTTACTTGATTTTGTATTTTTGAAATGTTTGTTTGAAAGGAAAGGCTCGCTAGTATGGCTATCGATGTGTATTCAGCACTCACAGTGTAAGTTTCAATTACAATGACTGTGTTTTTTGTATGTAATAAAAGGTACAAAGAATGGCTCAAAAGCAATTACTTTTCTCTGAAGGAGCCTTTTCTGTCCCCTCCATCTCTTCTAACCATGATATTTAGCTTCACCCATCTGCAACAGGAACCAGGCATAGAAAGGCAGCTAAGTGAAAGGTCAAACATACCCACATCTTTCTTCACACATTGTCTCCACCCAACTTTGCACTGCACTGTCTTATTCAAACCCAACCTGTTGCATGATAATGAATAAAAACTCTAACTTGAAACTCAAACATGTCTTATTATTGATAGGTTAGCACTGTTGTTCCACTTATACATTGTAATAAACTACTAAAAGCCCTAACAAAATCAATTTAAGGATTTTGGGCACTGGCCAGCCAAGCTATTACTAGCCTCAGGCTAGGGGATAGCTTTTAAAAAGTCCATCCCTGTGTGCAGATATGTACACTGTGTACCGTGAGAGATGAGCCTCCTAACTCATCAATGCAGTTTTTTTTAATGCTGGAAAATGCAGATGGAAATCCCATCAACAATGGGAGGAGTTTGACAGAAGGGTCAAAGTGACTCTGGCTGTCCAACCTGGAGATGTCACAGGCAGTGGCACCGAGAACACAGTTGCCCATTCAGATGCCCTGTCTCTGAGCCGTCCTGCCCGCACCCAGCACAACGCAGTGTCGTGTGCACCCTCCACTCCTACATACTGGATATACAGAATGGCTGCTGGTTCTGGACCATCTTTCCTGCGTTGGATCCTTGTCCTCCTAACAGTCTCAGGCAAGGACATTTAATCTAAAACACTACAAATAATTGGAGGTTAGGCTATTGAGGGATTGGGTACGTTGATGTAGTTTAAATTGAATGTCCCCATAATTGGACTTAAACACCACAGAAAGGACAGCTCACGCTTTGTGCCTTTGTTCACCTCTAAATAGTGACAAGCTCTCCAATGGCTTTGTTCTAGACATGTAGGTTGGAAGTGATGGTGTTTGCTGTCTGTAGCTACATTGACTAGGCCTAACTATTCAACGAGACATGGACGTTTTTGTACAATTAGGCTGTGTGTTAAGATGTTACTCTGAGTTCTTTAGCATTGCTGTGTATTAGCTTGTATTCCCACCAACATAGGCCTAACCCACAGTGCCTTCGGGAAAGTACTCAGACCCCTTGACCTTTTCCCACGTTTTGTTTAATCCATTTTAGAATGAGGCTGTAACGTAACAAAATGTGGGAAAAGTCAAGGGGTCTGAATACTTTCCTGAATGCACTTTATATACTATTTAGAAGACTACCCTACTTTTACTTTAATTATAGCAACCGAGTTTAGGGGCCTACCTAGCAAGCTACAAAGCGACTATTGAGAAAGTTTCGTAGTCGACCTCAGGATGTTGACAACGTGTGTATGGAACTCCGGAACAAGGAAATAGCCTTGTCAAACCTGTGTTTCTTTCCCCAACTCAACAGCCAGGTGTTCGGTGTCGGCGTTCAAGGTGATGGAAGGTGCTACTGCGACATTGTCCTGTCAATATTCAGTGGGCCGTTTGGGTTTGAGCGGTGTGTGTTGGGGCCGAGAATGTGGCACGTTCTGGTGCAATAACATTCTCGTGCAGACAGACGAACATGGGGTCATCTCCAAGGTTTCGGACAGATACAGAATGACAGGTGATGTCCTCGCGGGAGAAATGGACCTTGGAATTCTCGACGTCAAGCAGACGGACAGCGGGCCATACTGTTGCAGAGTGGACATAGACGGCATTTTCAACGACAAGAAAGTAATCCAAAACTTGAGGGTCATGAAAGGTAATTTGTGACAAAATATTATTTTATGTCCCTATTTAAAATTCTTGGGCAAAAATGGGGATTGATGGACTTTCTAGTTTTCATTTGCTTTGTACAGCAGACTTCTGAACTCAGAACTTTAGACCTAAAATGCAATTGACTCACCTAATACGTCTGTTATAAATTTGTGTTTTTTTTTTTTTAGCTGCTCCAGTAACCATTATGGCAACAACCACAGAAGCTAACCCTGCCACAGGTGAGTATATTGTAAAAAAAAATAATAAAAAAATAATAATAATAACGTGATCCAGGTGTGTGTGTGTGTGTGTGTGTGTGTGTGTGTGTGTGTGTGTGTGTGTGTGTGTGTGTGTGTGTGTGTGTGTGTGTGTGTGTGATGCATATTCCTTATCAGAGATGATATTAAAATGAATATTATTTCTGCGTTGATAATGACGGTGGTAATGATGATGACTCATGTGTGGTTAGTTGAAGTTGAGAAATCCTTAGGAGATGGGGAAGAGGAAAGAGAAAGAGTCATTTAAAGACGGGGAGGATGGGAAAATGGCGGAGGCAGATGTTCTGTTTGAATCAGATGGTGCGGAGAGGAGAGTGAGAAGACCTGGATCACAGTGGAGAATGCAAAAGGAAATAAGAGAATTAAAGTGGTAGTGGAATCTATTAAATCAAAACCAGGTTTGGAGTCTTTTTTTGGTTGGAATAAGGGTTTTGGATCCATGTTGTTCCCTGAGAGATCCGGTTGAAGTTAAAATCGTGGATGTTGTTGGATGAGGTGGCGTCAATAAGAATAACAAGAAGTGGGCTTATTTCGTTGTTTTTTTTTGGCGTTTCTATGGAACAGAAGGAGCGTGCTTCGCAACTCAAGAAGATGTCCGATTGGAATGTGTCGTGTGTGGAACCTCGAAACAGGGCGCCTATCAATGGGGGGTTATCTCTGGGGTGGGGCTAGAAGTAAATGCAAAGGATATCAGTGACGTATTGGATCAACTGGTTGGTGCACACCTGCTGACCCACATGTTGGATGGAGTGAGGAAGACCACTCCATCCATTCTATTGTTTTTTGATGAAGAGTCTCTTCCTTCTCACATGTATTTGGGTCATACGAGATTACCTGTGAGAGCCTTCGTACCCAAACACATGCATGTGTGATGAATGTAAATGACTCGGCCATGTGCCAAGTTTATATACAGACAGGAGGAGTATTTGAATGCCAGCTGAGCCTAAACGCTGCAATTGTGGCTGGGAACATGCATGCGAATTCCTGAACTACCCTGTTAGGCTGAAGGAGACAGAGGTGGCAATAATAAGGGCTGTCCAGCAATTCGCCAGAGGCGGTGAGAAGAGTGGAAGAAAGGAGGGATGTTGAAGAAGTAACGATAAGGAGGAGAGACACCTTGATGCTATTCCTTCTCAACAGAGGGATCCCGATGTGTTGCATGTTAGGAAGGTGGACTTTATAGCGTTTATTACTGTGGTTGTCAACTGCACAGCACAAACGGAGAGGAAAGTGGAAACACAGAGGAAGCAGGTGTAGTCTGCGATAACATTCCAAAGAAGAAGAAGGAGCGATGGGAAAGAAAACTGCCGACTTAAACATTTACCCCTTTTTCACACATCAGTGGTACAACGTCAATTATTAAACTACTTTGCCTCCCACAGTTCCAGGATGTGGTTATTCATCAAAGGGAGTAAAATGTGCTAACCATTGTGCCTTACAAACATTCACTTTCAAACTGACTATGAGGAGACCCCTTCTCAGAGAGAGTAGTCTCAGACCACAATTCTAACTCCTTTTCTAGGGCTGATTGATCACTGAAAGAGCCTCATCTCAAACATAACTTTGATGAAACAGGGTGTGCTGTCTGGCTGTGCAGTGTTATATTGAATCCCATTGTGTTGCTCAGTGCAAGCGCAGCAGACCTCATAGGAAACCACAAACTAGCATTGAAATGACAGCTCTCATTTCAAGAGCATCAAGCAGCAGTGGTTGATGATGTCATGATTTCCTGAGAAGTGATGGGGAAGAGATGACTTGCTTGTGCCATCATCATCGCCATTGTGTCGTTTCTCCCTTTGTAGACCACTGGAAAGCTGTTGAGTCGTCACACATAGCCATTCCAAGACAGAACGCCAGTGTTTTGCATTCTGTAACACTGGTGAGTAAACTGTATACCGTAACACCACCGGCATATAATCACCCTTTACTCAGCGTTATGGAAGACTATGAGAGACAAAATAAGCCCCCATGTGTTTAACCCGCTCGCTTCTCTCTCTGTGCTCTGGAACCAGGTGGATGACCCTTTCCCCAGCCTCTCTCTCCAGATCAACATCCCGGTGCTCTCTCTCTCCCTCAGTCTACTCCTACTCATAGTGGGGGCATTGGTCATACTGGGGTTCAAACGTATGTGCCACAAACTCACATCCTCCGTAGAAAAGCCCAGTGTGCCAATGATCACTTATTCAGACATCTTGCTGTGATGTGAAATGTTTGCCCATGTAAAAGTGCATTGCCGCTAACTAAGTAAGAGTAAGCGTTTCATTGAACCGTGTACAGTACGCTGTATGTATCCTCCTGTGCATATGACTAATAAATGTGGATTTGACTATATGTTGATTTGAACTATTTATTTTCTTCTCGTGAGGGATGCACAGAAGAGCTCTAAAGGCAGGCTGGTAAGCAAACACGTGATAAGCGTAACAGACATGCAAACATATTCAACACAAAACATAAGCAATAATTGTCTTGGTAAATGTTTATGTTTTGTGTGCAATATGTTTTACATGTCTGGTATACTTATGTGTACAGGAATGTACTGCACTAGGTTACAGTTAAACCTGTCTATGATCAGCGTGTGATGATGTTGTGCTGCTTCCCTAGTTTGTCAGCCAAGGAGCCACCCCACATCATCTATGAGATTCGCATGAGGAGACCTGTGGAAGAGAAAATCTGTACTCTGGACTAGGGAGGAGGGACCTATTCCCGATATAGTGCACTACTTTTGACCACGACTCTGGTCAAATGTAGTGCCAAATACAGTATGTAGGAAACAGGGTGCCTTTTGGGATGCAACCACTGTGACACACAGACATCAGACTGGCTGTCCTCACATCTTCATGTTAACTGACATTGGACTGATCACGATCGCCTGAAACCTGCCTCACACCTATCTCAAAGGCTCTATTTTCACCTACTGAGGGAACTGTTGTACAGGGAGACACCTTGAAGGATGATTCAAACTAATGAAAAAGAGTTTGGGTTTCCCCCCCCAAGTAAAATGTATTTATTCACTTTTTTCTACATTGTTATTGTACTGTGTGATTTTTTCTTCTTGATAGACAGTATTGGATTGTTTTTACAAACTGTCTGAATTTAGCCTCTTTCTAATAAAACGTCAAGTAAACCCAACCAGAAATTTTGTTGATAATTAACATGGTGTTCAACGTTTAGAATTTCTAGAGGCTATACCCCCAAGAAAACAAAGAGCCTATTTTTTTCCTCGAGTGGATTCTCTTTGATAACAAAGGCATAGGCAGAATGGATGTAGGGGGAAGGGAATGGTGCTGCATGCAAAATTCTCCTGTCAAATAATTTTTCATAGCCACGTATTTTAAGTTGAATCAATGGTCTCCTTTTAGGAGTTTTATATATTTTTTGTGAGTCATGACAGTGGTATTAAAATCTTGATGAGCATGATTTAGCATCAGGAGTCAGGACATGGCTAAATGTATATATATATATATATATATATATATATATATACAGTTGAAGTCAGAAATGTACATTCACCTCAGCCAAATACATTTAAACTCAGTTTTTCACAATTAATGCAACCAATTCCTGAATCCTCATAAAAATTCCCTGTCTTAGGTCAGTTAGGATCACCAGTTAATTTTAAGAATGTGAAATGTCAGAACATTTCCAAACACCTGAAGGTACCACATCTGTACAAACAATAGTACACCAGTATAAACACCATGGGATCACGCAGCCGTCATACCTCTCAGGAAGGAGACGCGTTCTGTCTCCTAGAGATGAACGTACTTTGGTGTGAAAAGTGCAAATTAATCCTAGAACAACAGCAAAGGACCTTGTGAGATGCTGGAGGAAACAGGTACAAAAGTATCTATATCCACAGTAAAAACGAGTCCTATATGGACATAACCTGAAAGACCACTCGGCAAGGAAGAAGCCACGGCTCCAAAACCACCATAAAAAAAGCCAGACTACGGTCTGCAACTGCACAAAGATCTTTTTGGAGAAATAACCTCTGGTCTGATGAAACAAAAATAGAACTGTTTGGCCATAATGACCATCGTTATGTTAGGAGGAAGAAGGGGGAGGCTTGCAAGCCAAAGAACACTATCTCAACCGTGAATTACGGGGGTGGCAGCATCATGTTGTGGGGGTGCTTTGCTGCAGGAGGGACTGGTGCACTTCACATAATAGATGGCTTCATGAGAAGGAAAATTATGCGGTTATATTGAAGCAACATCTCAAGACGTCAGTCAGGAAGTTAAAGCTTGGTCGCAAATGGGTCTTCCAAATGGACAATGACCCCAAGCATACTTCCAAAGTTGTGTCAAAATGGCTTAAGAACAACAAGGTCAAGGTATTGGAGTGGCGAAAGCTCTGACCTCAATCCCATAGAAAATTTGTGGGCAGAACTGAAAAAGCATGTGCGAGCAAGGAGGCCTACAAACCTGACTCAGTTACACCAGCTCTGTCATTAGGAATGGGCCAAAATTCACCCAACTTATTGTGGGAAGCTTGTGGAAGGCTACCTGAAACGTTTGACCCAAGTTAAACAGTTTAAAGGTAATGCAACCAAATACTACTAATTGAGTCTATTTAAACTTCTGATCAAATGTCAGGAATTGTGAAAAACTGAGTTTAAATGTATTTGGATAAGGTGTATGTAAACTTCCGACTTCAACTGTATGTATATATATATATTATCCCAGCCCCGTCTCCCAGGAGGCCTTTTGCCTTTTGGTAGGCTGTCAAATGCAATTACATTTTTTCCCACATGATGGCAGCACTATACAGTGAATGTTTGCTGGGCAAGTATGGACTGCAAGTTCGTCTTCCTGGGAAATGTGTATTAAAACAGATGGAATGTTAGGCAACTACACTGTAGGCTACATAGTGTACTGATGATTTCTCAGTCAGGAAAGCCTAAGATATTTTATGTTGCACAGCAACAGGTAATACTGCCTTTTTTGAAATAGTTGTGAAAGTGCATCAATACAAGTTATTTTTAGGGTCAAATTTAATGAGCTTTTGAAGTGTAACCCTGAGGGTCTGTTGCTCAGCTGTACAGAATGTGCTTTCACATGTTCATATGCTTAATTCTGCTTGTAACATCAACTTCTATTAGACTTATTTTCACAGTTCATTTACAGAATGAAGATACTAAACCAATCTAATTGTTTTACGATTAATTGTTGACTCTATAATGTTACTACCACTGAGTGCATTGTGTTTGTGACAGACAGACAACGCAATACAATGCCTGTCTGGATGTGTCAGATCAGAGTACCCTCAAGGGCCTCAAGCTGACAACCAGGACACCTCAGCGGCAAACTGGATGGAAAAACCAAATGATGTAAATCTAAACATTGCTTCTCAGATTCCTCAGCAGAAACAGAAACACAGTCATGTGGCGGAAGGAGATCAGGCAGACAAGCCCCCTGTGCACCAGGCCCCCAGTGGGGTGCATCAACAGCAGCCACTGAGAGATTGGGAATAATCAACACTCAACCATGGAGCCACATGGAGTGAGGAACGGGGACAGGATGTGCCACACATCAAGGCTGTGCACCATTGGAGGGAGAGAGAGCTTGGTCCCAGGACTAGTCAGACAGACAGAAAGACACACACACACACACACACACACACACACACACACACACACACACACACACACACACACACACACACACACACACACACACACACACACACACACACACACACACACACACACACACACACACACACACACACACACACACACACACACACACACACACAACCTGCCCAGCAAAGTACAGAGGAGAAGCCAGATGTGGGGACTTGGTAGCCCAGATGGGAGAGGCCTGGAGGCACTGGAGGCCAGGGGACACAGACTGAAATACAAATAAAAACGGGGATGGGACGATTAAAGAGACCATAACAAAACGTTATTGACTCTCAAGTAACCGAAATGTCAGACCTGACATATTGAATATTGTACACAAGGAAGCAATTCAATTCTCAGTCACTTGAAACGAGTCATGAACAACATGTGTACTGAACCAGGCTGAGGCTGACAAAACAGCAGCAGGGGATTCACTTTGTCTTCACATGGATCTGAAGGATTTCACTTCCTCCTCGAAAACAAAGTGATAGGGAATTCTACATTATTTCAGTATTGTCAATCCAGTATTATCAAACCCCCCACTTCAATACATCACAACAAGTTGGTACTAAGATCAATTCACCCACTGTCAAAGCAAAACAGCACCATAAAGCAGCACTGCAGTGCTCTTGTCCTCTGAAGTGGAGGCTTTGAATGAGGTGGATTCAGTGGGCAGTTTGTTGACTCATCGTGAACAAACACATCAGGAACATACACATCACGAAGGTCATCATGAAGTAACATTGTGAAAATGAAAGACTTTGTTTGTACACTTCAGTGTGAATAGGCCTTGTCACTAACTGCACTTTCATCTGGTTTTAGCATTCCACAACAGGAACACCGTGTTGGACAACACATAATAACTAACCAGTTGAGTTTTTGAGTCAATAGGCAGACAGAAATGCTACCATTGCGACCCTTTGAGGACATACTTAAAGAGTAAGACTAGATCATTATCTCTCCAACAAAAAAGAAGTGCAGACATCTCCTGTGCTCTTTAACTTTAGTCATAATTATGTAGCTCTTCTGTAGGGAAAAACATGCAAGTAATGACAGCGTAGGTGTAAGGTCACTGACTTTACACATGGTTCCTCTGCTATGAGGTATGTGTTTGAGGGTGAGTTGCTCTCTCCAGACACATTAGGATAGAATATCCTCTGAGTGCAGCTCCCTGAGGTAACCTTACACCTGCGGAGTGGAGCTATTCGCCACAGCCACACCATCGGCCTGTGGTCTGTTCCACCACAACATTGAGCTTTTTGATGTGTAGGTCACTGCTATCCTCTTTCAAATGGAAAAAGAGAAAAACAGAAAGGTATTTCCCGCTTTTCTCTTTCAAAAGCATACTCTTTTTGATATAAGTTAAAATGCAGAATTACAGTTTATTTCATACTGTTATACATATCGAGCAGATAGGTCAAATAAATGTGATAAATGAAATGAAATGGACCATTACAGCATTATGGTCAGAAGAAAGCTTTTTATATCTAATTAATCAAATGAGTCACTTCTTCCTCTGTTCCAATCTCTCTAAAACGTTCGTTCCACTAATCACCTCATTCTGGGAATCGTTGAGGCGCTATTTGTGGAATAGCTATCCGCCATGTTTAAGCCCAGAAAATGCGTTACAGCCACTACTTGTGGCTGGATAATGTGAAGTTTCCCCTTTGACAACAGTTGATCAGTGAGATCAAGTAGCTAAAGTCGTGCCTACAAGAACAATAATATGATGTACAATGCAGTTATTGTGATTAGAAAAGCTAAAGTACATACTTTGGGATAGAAAACACTGACAACAATTTCTATCAGGCACTTGATCTTGGTATTGCCTCTCTCTCTCTGCGTGTGTCAGGGCTCAAGCCCAATTCTCCGAGTTCCCATGGAAACAGATGAGGACTTTTATTGGTGGTGTTTGTCAAATATTTGATAGCTAGCTCTGACTATCTCATAATGACCTGAAATGTAGGTTTGTCGCAAGTCCTACTGCTCCTGCTGATGTGGTAGTATCTAATTATTCTCTAAAAACTCTCATGGGGAATCAATACGAACTTGTTACAATGGCAACTATGTCTATTATTTCTAGACATATTCGCTAAGAAATCCACACAAAATGTATTGAATAGAGCCAGTAGCACAATTCTAAAGATAATTCCTATTTTCCCACTACCCCTTTAAAGAGTGAGGCCAAGGTGTATTGATAACAGAGCACCGTGATAACAGAGCACTACACCAAGGTGCAGCGTGGTGAGTGTACATTTTCTCTTTTATTCAAAATGATGCCAACAACACAAACCAAACCGTGAAGCTTCAGGCTATGTGCCATCAAACAGAATTAACTTCCCACAAACACAGGTGGGAAAAAGGGTACCTAAATTATGGTTCCAATCAGAGACAACGATAGACAGCTGTCCCTGATTGAGAACCATACCTGGCCAAAACATAGAAATAGAAAATCATAGAAACACACAACATAGAATGCCCACCCCAACTCACGCCCTGACCAAACTAAAATAGAGACATAAAAAGGGTCTCTAATGTCAGGACGTGACACACTGATAGGGGGAAAGTGTGCTAATGGTTTTAAAGGGAGTGACTCCAGTTCTGGATCAGTGCGCTTTGAGAGCGACGTTGACTGGCATAAATCGATGACCTGCTATAAGAGGAGAACAATGTAATCTCATGAGCTGCAATAAGAGGAGAATAGCGTGATCTCATTAACAGATTACCACCAAAGATGAATGAGCACCGTCTTCCTAGATTCAGAGGGGCATTTAAAATTGGGTGTCAAATTAAAGAGACTGCCCACTGGGCACAGGCGTCAGCTCAATGATTTACATTTGATTGAGTTGTCAACTAACGTGAATTCAAGATGAAATCAACAAAGATATTCACCATGCCATTAGATGTTGTCAGGATTTGGCCAGGGTTGTTCCGTGTTTTTGTCAGTAGATGTCCCCATTGTGCTTTTTGTCCCTGTGTTTTTCCCTTGATCCCCATTATTGTTTGCACCTGTGTCTCGTTTCCCCTGATTGTATTTAAACCCTTTGTTTCCCTCAGTTCTGTGCTCTGTGTTTGTATGTTGGCACCCTGCCCTAGTGTTCTGTGTGCTCTTGTCGATTCCGGGTGAAGTTCTTGTAGTATTCTGTTTTTTGTTTTTGTTTAGTTTAGTGAGTTTCTTTTTAGGTTTTTTTGTGTTTTACCTACCACCTTTTGGATTTGCCTTTTTTATTTTTAGGATTTTTTTCTTTATTAAATACACCATCTTAAGTACTGCTGTGTCTGCCTCATCTTCTGGGTTCTGCTGTCTATTCGTGGCTCAGTTGGTTAAGTGACTGTTTCTCACTCCGGAGACCCAGGTTCGAAACCGGGTCCTGACAGAAACACAGAGCCAAAAATGAACCCAGAGGCAGCCAGTTCCCAGGACCTTTTTGCCACGCTGTCCCACCACCAGGAGACTGTCCAACGCCACGAAGCCGCCCTGGTTCAGCAAGAGGCCTTAATGGCTAGACATATATTATTATTATTATTATTATATTATTCTCATCTTCTGTCGGAGATGCTGACTTCCATTAAGCAAGTATCTGATCGACTTACCCCGGCAACAGTTCCCGTCCCAGTACCTCAAGTTCACGTACCCATGGCAGTTAACCCCCTGGCTGAACCTCGTCTTCCACCTCCCCAACGGTTCTCAGGTGATCCAAGTGCTTGTAAAGGGTTTCTCACTCAATGTTCTCTCTCCTTTGAGCTGCAACCCTCGTCATTTCCCACCGACCGGTCTAAGATCGCATATATCATCACCCTGCTGTCGGAAAAAGCCCTGGCCTGGGCTACTGCTGTGTGGGATGCCCATAGTTCCTGCTGTGCCAGCTACTCTGCCTTTGCTGAGGAATTCAAACGAGTGTTTCAAGGCCCAAGCAGTGGTTCTGACTCAGCCAAACAGCTCCTGACTCTCCATCAAGGTTGGCGCAGCGTGACGGACTATGCCATCCAGTTCCGCACGGTGGCAGCAGCGAGTGGCTGGAACAACGAGGCGCTCACGGTGTGCTTTCTGAAAGGCCTTTCCGACACTATCCAAGATGAACTGGCCACTCGGGAACCACCGGACAATCTCGAGTCCCTGATCAAGTTGGCCTCACACATTGACCAGCGTCTGAGAGAGAGAGAACTCAACCGTAGACCTCTAGCCCCTATCAGTCCCAGCTCCGAGTCCCCACCTTTATCATCACTGGCTCCACCGGAACCCATGCAGATTGGACGCATCTCCCAGGCTGAGAGAGACCGCCGGATGAGGGAGCGACGCTGTCTATATTGCGGCAAACCGGGCCATTTCCGTTCCACGTGTCCCGGGCTCCAGGGAAACGCTCTGTCCCGTACAGCCCGGGGGGAACTGTAACGGGAAACATAACCTCCTCCCATCCGTCCAACTCCCGTCTGCTCATTCCAGTCACCCTCTCCTGGGACAACCACAAGCTTCACCTTCAAGCCTTGGTAGACTCTGGAGCCGCAGGTAACTTCATGGATGGTGTCTGGGCGAAGAAGAATGGCGTTCCCTCTGAACCTCTAAGTGACCCCATGAGGGTTACTACATTGGATGGAAGCCCTTTGGGATCTGGACTTGTCACTCATGTCACTACCTCCTTGAGACTTTCAGTTTCACAACACCAGGAATTGATGAACTTTCATTTGATCTCCTGTTCCGAGTTCCCTCTCGTCCTTGGATACCCCTGGCTTCACAGCCATAACCCTCACATCGACTGGTCTGTGGGCACTATCAAGCAGTGGGGTCCTACGTGCCAAGCTACTTGTATTTTCCAGAATTCCCGAGTTCTACTCCCGAGTCTTTAGAATCCATCGATCTGACCCAAGTTCCCGAGTGTTACCATGACCTCAAACTGGTGTTTAGCAAACAGAGGGCCACCATGCTACCACCCCATAGATCTTACGATTGCCCCGTCGACCTGTTTCCGGGCACTTGCCCCCCAGGGGTCGGATCTTTTCCCTATCTCCACCCGAACGAGCTGCTATGGATACCTATATCAAGGACTCTCTGGAAGCAGGCCTCATGCGTCCATCCACCTCCCGGCGGGAGCAGGGTTTTTCTTTGTGGCCAAGAAAGACGGTGGGTTACGTCCTTGCATCGACTACCGGGGACTCAATGACATAACCGTCCGTAACCGTTACCCGCTACCCCTTATGGCCACAGCCTTCGAGCTGCTCCAGGAAGCAGTTGTTTTCACTAAGCTTGACCTGCGGAACGCATACCATCTTGTGCGGATCAGACCTGGTGACGAGTGGAAGACTGCTTTCAACACGCCTACTGGTCACTATGAATACTTGGTGATGCCCTTCGGCCTGACCAACGCCCCAGCGGTGTTCCAAGCGCTCATAAACGATGTGCTTAGGGATATGCTTAACATATTTGTGTTCGTTTACTTGGATGACATCCTCATCTTTTCGAGCTCCCTTCAAGAACACACTAAGCATGTCAGACAAGTACTCAAACGCCTCCTGGACAGCCATCTGTACGTTAAGCCGGAAAAATGTGAATTCCATTCATCCCGAGTACAATACCTGGGATTTGTAGTGGAACCCGGTCGAATCCAAATGGACCCTAGGAAGGTAGGGGCGGTAGCGGATTGGCCCACCCCCAAATCCGTTAAGGATGTTCAGCGTTTCCTGGGCTTCACAAACTTTTACCGCAAGTTCATCAAGAACTTCAGTTTGGTGGCAGCTCCTCTCTCAGCTTTAACCAAAGGTGGCAATGCAAGGTTTTCTTGGGGAAGAGAAGCTGAGACGGCCTTCCAAGGACTCAAGCAGCGCATCCTCTCTGCTCCCATCCTGATACTACCGACTACGGATGAACCATTTGTGGTGGAGGTAGACGCATCAGAGGTTGGTGTTGGAGCTGTCCTGTCTCAGAGGGGTGAAGACAAGAAGCTTCATCCGTGCGCTTTCTTCTCACACCGGCTTACCCCGACTGAGAGGAACTACGATGTGGGGGATCGTGAACTCCTAGCGGTTAAGATGGCATTGAAGGAATGGAGACACTGGCTCGAGGGGGCTTCTCACCCGTTTCAAGTGCTTACGGACCACAAGAATCTGGAGTATATCCAGCAGGCGAAGCGATTGAACTCTAGACAAGCTAGATGGTCTCTTTTCTTCAATCGATTCCAGTTTATCCTCACCTATCGGCCCGGGTCGAAGAATCTCAAACCGGATGCCCTGTCCCGAGTCTACGCTCCTGCCATTCGAGATGACACGGACATGCCTGTCCTTCCTGCTGCTAAGATTGTGGCTCCGATCTCGTGGCAAGTTGAGGATACCGTGAGACGTGCTCAAGCTAGCGAACCGGACCCTAAAGGAGGTCCTGCCAATCGGTTGTTTGTCCCCAAGGCAGTGAGGACTCAGGTCCTTCTGTGGGGGCACTCCTCTCGCCTCACCTGTCATCCGGGCGTAGGTCGCACCTTGGAGTTCATCCAGCGTAAGTTCTGGTGGCCTACCATAAGAGAAGACGTTGCCACTTTCGTCAATGCCTGCCCCGTGTGCTGCCAGGGCAAATCTTCTCACCTCCGCCCTCAAGGACTCCTTCACCCTTTACCTGTTCCCCACAGACCCTGGTCCCATATATCATTGGACTTTATTACTGGACTTCCTCCATCCCATGGCAATACTACTATCCTAGTCATAATCGACAGGTTTTCAAAGGCGGCCAGGTTCGTCCCTCTGACTAAGTTACCTTCTGCCAAGGAAACGGCTGAGTTGGTAATTAATCATGTGTTCCGAGTCTTCGGCATTCCTCAAGATGTGGTTTCTGACAGAGGTCCCCAGTTCGCCTCAAGGTTTTGGAAGGCCTTCTGCCAACTCATGGGGGCTTCTGCCAGTCTATCTTCAGGGTACCATCCGGAGTCCAACGGCCAAACAGAGAGGATGAATCAAGAGCTGGAAACCACCCTCCGATGTATGACTCGTGACAACCCGTCCACATGGTCATCCTTTATTGTTTGGGCCGAATACGCGCACAACACCTTGCGCTCCTCCTCCACTGGTATGTCCCCGCATGAGTGTCAGTTTGGCTATGCTCCTCCATTGTTCCCGGACCAGGAGGCAGAAGTCAGAGTGCCTTCAGCCTTGAGATTCGTCAGACGCTGTCGGCTTATGTGGAGGAAGACCCGTCTTAATCTGATGCGTTCCTCACAGAGGTATCAACAACAAGCCAACAGACGTCGCCGTCCCGGGCCTACCCTGCGCCCCGGCCAGAGAGTCTGGCTCTCCACAAGAGACTTACCTCTACGGGTGGAGTCTCGCAAGCTGTCCCAAAAATACATCGGTCCCTTCAAGGTTGCCAGGAGAGTTAACCCAGTTTCTTATCGCCTACACTTACCCAGATCCCTTAAGATTAATCCCACATTTCATGTGTCTTTGTTAAAACCTGTTGTTTTTTCTTCCCTTGTCCCGGCAGACAGACCTCCCCCTCCGCCTCGTGTCATTGGAGGCCAGCCGGCTTATACCGTCCACCGGATACTGGATTCCCGCCGGGTGCAGCGGTCCTGGCAGTATCTGGTGGACTGGGAAGGCTACGGTCCTGAGGAGCGCTCCTGGGTTCCTGCCAAAGACATCCTGGACCCTGACCTCATTCGTCAGTTCAGGGTCCTCCACCCTGAGAGAGCTGGTAGGAACGTCAGGAGCCGTTCCTAGGGGGGGATTCTGTCAGGATTTGGCCAGGGTTGTTCCGTGTTTTTGTCAGTAGATGTCCCCATTGTGCTTTTTGTCCCTGTGTTTTTCCCTTGATCCCCATTATTGTTTGCACCTGTGTCTCGTTTCCCCTGATTGTATTTAAACCCTTTGTTTCCCTCAGTTCTGTGCTCTGTGTTTGTATGTTGGCACCCTGCCCTAGTGTTCTGTGTGAGTTTCTTTTTAGGTTTTTTTTGTGTTTTACCTACCACCTTTTGGATTTGCCTTTTTTATTTTTAGGATTTTTTTCTTTATTAAATACACCATCTTAAGTACTGCTGTGTCTGCCTCATCTTCTGGGTTCTGCTGTCTATTCGTGGCTCAGTTGGTTAAGTGACTGTTTCTCACTCCGGAGACCCAGGTTCGAAACCGGGTCCTGACAGATGTAGGTTCAAAGTTGGGTGATAATACCACAACATTTCCTTACCTTGATGACTTTAAAACATCCACTCAGTTTCATTATATTGTTTCGTTTTTTCAATGACTTGAAAACAATGTTGATTCAACCAGTTTTTGCCCAATGGGTAAGAGTCTATATTTTGGGGAAATTAAGACATAGATACTAGTGGTGTGCAGGTTAGCTGTTTGTGCACCCGCCCGTAACTGTAACCTGTTCGCAACAGCCTGACTATAAGTGCATTCAGAAACAGTTCAGACACCTTGACTTTAACATTTTGTTACGTTACAGCCTAATTCTAAAATTGATTAAATAAATACAAATCTTCATCAATCTACACACAATACCCAATAATTACAAAGTGAAAACATTATTATTATTTTTTTGCTATTTTATTTGTAAAAATCGAACAGAAATGTCATTTTTACATAAGTATTCAGACCCTTTGCTATGAAATTGAGCTCAGGTGCATCCTGTTTCCATTGATCATCCTTGAGATGTTTCTTCAACTTGATTGGAGTCCACCTGTGGTAAATTCAATTGATTGGACATGATTTGGAAAGGTACACAACTGTCTATATAAGGTCCCACAGTTGACAGTGCATGTCAGAGCAAAAAAAAATCAAGCCGTGAGGTTGAAGGAACTGTCCATGGAGCTCAAAGACAGGATTATGTCGAGGCACAGATCTGGGGAAGGCTACCAAAAAATGTCTGCAGCATTTAAGGTTGTGAGTTCAAACCCCCGAGCTGACATGTTACAAATCTGTCGTTCTGCCCTTGAACAGGCAGTTAACCCACTGTTCCCAGGCCGTCATTGAAAATAAGAATTTGTTCTTAACTGACTTGCCTGGTTAAATAAAGGTAAAATTTAAAAAAAAAAAGATTACGGTCCCCAAGAACACAGTGACCTCCATCATACCTAAATGGAAGAAGTTTGGAACCACCAAGACTCTTCCTAGAGCTGGTTGCCCTGCAAACTGAGCATTTTCAGCTGCAAGGACTGCGAGACCAGTCAGAATCGATGGAATGATGAACGGAGCTAAGTACAGAGAGATCATCGATGAAAACCTGCTCCAGAGCACTCAGCACCTCAGACTGGGGTGAAGGTTCAGATTCCAACAGGACAACAGCCCTAAGCACACAGCCAAGACAAAGCAGGAGTGGCATAGGGACAAGTCTCTGAATGTCCTTGAGTTTCCCAGCCAGAGCCCGGACTTGGACCCAATTCAACATCTCTAGAGAGACCTGAAAATAGTTGTGCAGTGCAGCTCCTCATCCAACCTGACAGAGATTGAGAAGGTCTGCAGAGAAGAATGGGAGAAACTCCCCAAATACAGGTGTGCCAAGCATGTAGCGTCATACCCAAGAAGACTCAAGGCCGTAATCGCTGTCAAATGTGCTTCAACAAAGTACTGAGTAAAGGGTCTGAATACTTATGTAAATGTGATATTTTTGTTTTTTGTTTTTAATAAATGTGCAACAATGTCTACAAACCTGTTTTTGCTTTGTCATTATGGTGTATTGTTTGTAGAGAAAAAGATTGTAAGGTAACAAAATGTGGAAAAAGTCAAGGGGTCTGAATACTTTCCGAATGCACTGTATGTGAAAAAGTGACAATCTGAGGCCTGCACCCAACCCTAAACTGGTAATATAGAAAATAAACTATAGGCTACAGTCAGAGACAGCGGACATGTTTTGGGGCATAGAGTGCAGTATATATTTGAGCCTGATTTAGATATGTTTCTGCTTATAATTTCTGACATTTTGGTAGGCTAAATGTTAGTCAACTTGTTTAGAATTAGATCCATACAGCTTCTCTTCTATCATTATACACTATAATTCGTAACATATCATACGAAATTGCATTTCAATTTTAGGAAGGTGTTCTTAATGTTTTGTGCACTCAATTTGTGTTATATGTTAAGAATTTTTAAAAACATACAATATGTACAAATTTGCAAAATGTATCATATTTGACTAATTCTAGCTCGGTGGCTAGCTGGCTAATGTTAGCTAAATTAGGGGTTAGGGTTAAGATTAGGGGTTAGGGTTAAGTTAAGTAGTTGAAAGTTGCTAATTAGCCAAAGTGTTATAGTTGTCCATGATGATATTCTAACTTGCAACTTTTCAGTTGCTTGACGTTTACGTTATACGTCCAACCATCCACCCCAACCAAACACCCTACTTTAGTTTCTGCCTTAAGTAACCATCTGTCTTATGTAACCATACCAAAAGTAACATATCATACTAATTTGTATGTCAGATTGACATTTACTATGTTACCTCTAGTCTTTGAGACCAGACTGGTGAGCTTGGCATCTACTACCATGCCCCGTTCCAAGGCACTTAAATATTTTGTCTTGCCCATTCACCATCTGGATGGAACACATACACAATCCATGTCTAAATTGTCTCAAGGTTTAAAATCCTTCTTGAACCTGCCTCCTCCCCTTCATCTACACTGATTGAAGTGGATTTAACAAGTGACATCTACATTTGAAGTCGGAAGTTCACATACACCTTAGCCAAATACATTTAAACTCAGTTTTTCACAATTCCTGACTTTTAATCCTAGTAAAAATGCACTTTTTTTTAGGTCAGTTAGGATCATCACTTTATTTTAAGAATGTGAAATGCCAGAATAATAGAGAGAATGATTTATTTCAGCTTGTATTTCTTTCATCACATTCCCAGTGGATCAGAAGTTTACATACACAATTAGTATTTGGTTGCATTACCTTTAAACTGTTTAACTTGGGTCAAACGTTTCAGGTAGCCTTCCACAAGCTTCCCACAATACGTTGGGTGAATTTTGGCCCATTCCTCCTGACAGAACTGGTGTAACTGAGTTCGGTTTGTAGGCCTCCTTGCTCGCACATGCTTTTTCAGTTCTGCCCACACATTTTCTATGTGATTGAGGTCAGGGCTTTGTGATGGCCACTCCAATACCTTGACTTTGTTGTCCTTAAGCCATTTTGCCACAACTTTGGCAGTATGCTTGGGGTCATTGGAAGACCCATTTACGACCAAGCTTTAACTTCCTGGCTGATGTTTTGACATGTTGCTTCAATATATCCACATAATTATCATTCTCAAGATGCCATTTATTTTAGGAAGTGCACCAGTCCCTCCTGCAGCAAAGCACCCCCACAACATGATGCTGCCACCCCCATGCTTCATGGTAGGGATGGTGTTCTTCGGCTTGCAAGCTTCCCCCTTTTTCCTCAAAAACATAACGATGGTCATTATGGCCAACACTTCTATTTTTGTTTCATCACACCAGAGGACATTTCTCCAAAAAGTACGATCTTTGTCCCCATGTGGAGTTGTAAACCGTAGTCTGGCTTTTTTATACATATTTTGGAGCAGTGGCTTCTTCTTTGCTGAGCAGCCTTTCAGGTTATGTCGATATTGGACTCGTTTTACTGTGGATAGATACTTTTGTACCTGTTTCCTACAGCATCTTCACAAGGTCCTTTGCTGTTGTTTTGGGATTGATTTGCACTTTTTGCAACAAAGTACGTTCATGTGTAGGAGACAGAACGCGTCTCCTTCCTGAGCGGTATGACGGCTGCGTGGTCCCATGGAGTTTAGACTTGCATACTATTGTTTGTACAGATGAAGGCACCTTCAGGCATTTGGAAATTGCTCTCAAGGATGAACCAGACTTATGGAGGTCTACGTTCTTGGCTGATTTCTTTTGATTTTCCCAGGATGTCAAGCAAAGCGGCACCGAGGTTGAAGGTAAGATCTGAAATACATCCACAGGTACACCTCCAATTGCCTCAAATGATGTCAATTAGCCTATCAGAAGCTTCTAAAGCCATTACATAATTTTCTGGAATATTCCAAGCTGTTTAAGGCACAGCCAACTTAGTGTATTGTAAACTTCTGACCCACTGGAATTGTTATACAGTGATTTATAAGTGAAAAATCTGTCTGTAAACAATTGTTGGAAAAATCACTTGTGTCATGTACAAAGTAGATGTCCTAACCAACTTGCCAGAACTATAGTTTGTTAACAAGAAATTTGTGGAGTGGTTGAAAAACAAGTTTTAATCACTCCAACCTAAGTGTATGTAAACTTCTGACTTCAACTGTATAAGGGATCATAGCTTTCACCTGGATTCACCTGGTCAGTCTGTCATGTTCTTAATGTTTTATACACTCAGTGTACTGTAGGTTGCCCTAGAAGACTAAATAAGCCCTTGCTCAACAGAATAATGTCATAAAACGATAATGTGAATGCTTCAATCTAGTTGACATTGGTCAAGTTTCCTCTGTAATCCCTGTTTCTTTCATCCAGCAAAGACATTTATGGATAAAATGCAGTAACTCCAGGAAAAAAAAAGAAGGAACATTTCCAAATGTCATCAGTTTTACCGATTGTAAGGAAATAGAAGCTGCAAACGACCAACATGTTTCTGATAAGACTTCAGATCAGCTTGGATACATAACCTATTTTATGTGGTTTAAATACTATTAAATACTACTTTTATGACGCTGATAAAGATAGAACCACTACAGATGGTATCTAAGTGCACATTCGCCTTCTCTCAAGATGCTGAAAGAAATGCATCATATTTCTCGGGACCAAAGTTTTTCCTAGATTTGGTGTATAATAATAATAATTCTGCAGGAGTTGATATTTCAGCAACGTGAGAGGTTATAGACCCACAGTCAGTGTCCAGATTTCAGTTTCCATTTAAACCATCTAAACAGTAGGCTACAGTTCCCTTGACGTGCCATGGGCCTATTTGAAGTCCCCATCTTGTGACTGTTGAATTTTACAACGCCTCACAATCATCACATAAAACATAGAGACACAGCTATCATCCTCTGTACCACTTCACCAAATCTTTCCCAAACATGACTTTTCTGGCCCTCCCTTCTCTTTATTTTCAACTCTCCATTTCACTGCTATTCTCTCATTGAACTAAAGTCTTGCATTGTCCTTTTTTTGCCTCGGCGGATGACATGAACTTTTCCTGTCCATTCCAAAAAACATTTGTCGTCTGCGTGTATAACTCCAGTTAAGCTCTAAAGCTTAGGCTTAAGCACTAATGCCAGATAGCCTAAAGTAATGAAAGAAAACCCTCCATGTAGTCTATAGATAAAAATTGGACAAGAATAATACATTTACGGATTTTTTGTTTTCTCTTTATTCAACCCACCCGCCTGCCACCCACCTGCCCGCCCATCATCCGTACAATATTTCAAATCAAATCAAATTGTATTTGTCACATACACATGGCTAACAGATGTTAATGCGAGTTTAGCGGTTTAGGCTTGTGCTTCTAGTTCCGACAGTGCAGTAATAGCTAACAAGTAATCTAACAGTTCCCCAACAACTACCTAATAAACACAAATCTAAAGGGGTGAATGAGAATATGTACAAGTAAGTATATGGATGAGCGATGGCCGAGCGGCATAGGCAAGGTGCAATAGATGGTATAAAATACAGTATATACGTGATATGAGTAAAATATGTAATATAAACAGTGGCATAATATGTAAAATATGTAAACATTAACAGTGGCATTATTTAGAGTGCATTGTGTAAAGTGACTAGTGATCCATTTATTAAAGTGGCCAGTGATTGGGTCTCAGTGCAGGCAGCAGCCTCTCTGAGTTCATGATTGCTGTTTAGCAGTCTGATGGCCTTCAGATAGAAGCTGTTTTTCTCTCGGTCACAGCTTTGATGCACCTGTACTGACCTCGCTTTCTGGATGGCAGCAGTGTGAACAGGCAGTAGCTCAGATGGTTGATGTACTTGATGATCTTTTCGGCCTTCTTGTGACATCGGATGCTATAGGTGTCCTGGAGGGCAGGTAGTTTTCCCCCGGTAATGCGTCGTGCAGACTGCACCAGCCTCTGGAGAGTCTTGCGGTTGTGGGCGGTGCAGTTGTCGAGATCCTGAGGCCCATTGTAATGCCATTCATCTGCCGCCATCACCTCATGTTTCAGCATGATAATGCACAGCCCCATGTCGCAAGGATCTCTTCACAATTCCTGGAAGCTGAAAATGTCCCAGTTCTTCCATGGCTTTCATACTCACCAGATATGTCACCCATTGTCACCCAGCATCTTCGGACACAGCCATTGAAGAGGAGTGGGACAACATTTCACAGGCCGCAATCAACAGACTGATCAACTCTATGTGAAAGAGATGTGCATGAGACAAATGGTCACACTGACTGGTTTTCTGATCCACACCCTTACCTTATTTTTTAAGATATCTGTGGCTAACCGATGCATATCTGTATTCCCAGTCATGTGAAATCCATAGATTGGTGCCTAATTATTGTATTTAAATTGCTTGGTTTTCTTATATGAACTGCAATTCAGTAAAATTGTTGAAATTGTTGTATGTTGCATTTATATTTTTGCTAATATCAACAGTAGTATTTCGTTTTGGAGAAATGATTTGCCTTCTGTAAGTTTAAGAAACATGCCTTGTGCCTTGTAATTCCGTTACCAAAACCCTCCCTCTATAAGATATTTTTTATTTCTCTCTCACACGAGGAGGGAGGATCATGAAAGGTTCACAGAAGTAACAAGGTCGACCTATCAATTAGTTGTACTGTTTTTACTAAATACCAGTAAAATCACTGACTGACAATGGACGTCCATGGACGTTGGAAAGTAGTTCCATTTTGGACATCCCACTCTGGTCTTTCAAGATATCTTTTTTTGGTCCGGACCGCCCTTGATTTCAATATCTACAGATGTAGATTTTTGGTCCGTTCCAGACCGCCTGATTTGGCTCAACAAAGATGTTACGGGATTGGTGACCGGACCACATCTGAACCAATCATTGACGTCTATGTTTCACAAGTTTGGACAGCACAGTAGAATACAGTCCAGTACAGTGAAGCACAGTAGAGTACAGTACAGTAAATAGAAGTAGAGTAGATTTCAGTGGAGTACAGTAGAGTTCAGTACAGTACACTAGATTACACGAGAATAGAGTACAGTATAATATACTCTACTGTACTCTACTGTACTATACAGAACTCTATTGCACTGCACTGAACTCTACTCTACTGTGATGTGCTGTACTGTACTCTACTGTGCTCTACTGTGCTGCACTGTGATGTCCAAACCTGTGAAACATAGAAGTCTATGATTGGTGCAGATTTGGTCCGGTCCAGACCAACCAAATTTGGTCTTGTTTTGGGGGCGGAGCTCATTAGAATAATAGCCAGTATGTCGAATAATATCCAAATATGCAAAGGATGATATTGCACATGTTTACCTTTGTGTACCTATTCAGGATACATCACCATGAAGAGAATGATATCCATAATGATTTCTGTGTGGTACAGATCAGGGACCCATTCCGTAAGTGTAATTCTGTTACAGGGTGTAAATCCACTTAACTTACTGTATTTCAATAACGAAAGATAGATATTTTCAAACTCAAGGTGTCACGACTTCTGCCGAAGTCGTTGCCTCTCCTTGTTCGGGCGGTGCTCGGCGTTCAGAGATTGTTTTATTGTCAGTGTAGTGTGTTTGTTGTATATGTGCGCGTCGGGTCCTTGTACCCATGTTTGTTTGTTATGTACTTTTAGTGTTATGGAGCATACTCCGTGGACTTTATTAAAAGACTCCATTTTACACTCCATTTGACTCTCCTGCGCCTGGCTTCCACCTATTACACCTATGCATGACAGAATCTCTGACCATATACCAAGTCAGCAGGAGAGGACACTATGCCCATGGACCTGGAGGAACGCGTTCAAGAACAAGCGAGGGAGCTTGACGTTATCAGCTCCGTCATGGATCACATTGTCATGAAAATGGATCGCTGGGAGAGACGGAGTTTCTCCAGCGCCACCACCACCACAACCGGAATCTCCCGTCAACGTTTTTTCCTCTCCGGAATCAAAGATCCATTTATCTCTACCTACGGGATACAACGGAGATGCTGCCGGCTGCCAGGGTTTCCTCCTTAAACTGAACTTGTATCTAGCCACGGCCTCCCCAGTACCATCTGACCGTGAGAAGAGTTACGCCCTCGTCTCATGCCTCACCGGGAAAGCCCTGGAATGGGCCAGCGCTGTGTGTAGTAGGGAGGATGCTGCGCTGGACCAGTTTGAGGAGTTCACCCGCCACTTCCGGATAGTATTCGATCACCCACCTGAAGGCAAAGCAGCGGGTGAGCTTCTCTATCATCTGAGGCAGGAGACGAGGAGTGCACAGGATTTTGCTTTGGAGTTTAGGACCTTGGCTGCCGGCGCTGGATGGAGCGGCAGGGCCCTGATCGACCATTACCGGTGTAGTCTACGCGAGGACGTCCGTCGGGAGCTGGCCTGTAGAGACACCACCCTCACCAGCTGGTGGACATGTCCATCAAGCTGGACTACATGCTGGCTACTCGTGGACGTCCAGATCGGGGTCTGGTTGTTCCATCCTCCAGCACCCTCTCTCCCAAACCTATGGAATTGGGAGGGATGGTGCGCAGGGAGACCGGAGGGGGTTCCCTCTCGAGCACCATTCAAGGTCGCAGAGAGCACACTGCTGGTCGGTGCCAGGTTGGTTCCTCTGGTAATAGAGGGCAGGCAGGGTATTCTGGCGTCACCCCAGGTGAGTAGGCACCATTCTCATCCAGAGCCCTCTGCTGCACTAATGTTTGTCTCTGTCTCTTTTCCTGATTTTTCACTGCATTCCCAGTATAAGGCGCTAGTAGATTCAGGTGCGGCTGGGAATTTCATTAATAAAAGTCTAGCTCATAGTTTAGGGATCCTATTGTTCCTGCGGATATGCCTTTCCCTATTCATGCCTTAGATAGTCGACCATTAGGGTCAGGGTTTATCAGGGAGGTAAACGCACCTTTGTGTATGATAACGCGGGATGGTCACAAGAAGATTAGTCTTTTCCTTATTGATTGTCCTGCGTATTCTGTGGTGCTAGGCCTACCCTGGTTAGTTTGTCATAACCCCACTGTTTCTTGGCCACAGAGGGCTCTCATGGGGTGGTCGCGAGAATGCTCAGGTAGGTGTTTAGGGGTTTCTGTTGGTGCTACTACGGTGGAAAGTCCAGACCAGGTCTCCACCGTGCGCATTACCCCCGACTATGCCGATTTGGCTCTCGCCTTCTGTAAAAAGAAGGCGACCTAATTACCACCCCATCGACGGGGGGATTGTGCGATAGATCTCCTGGTAGACACTGCATATCCCAAGAGTCACGTGTATTCCCTGTCGCAAGCGGAGACTGAGGCTATGGAGACATATGTCTCTGAATCCCTGCATCAGGGGTTCATTCAGCCATCCATTTCACCCGTCTCTTCGAGTTTCTTTTTTGTGAAAAAAAAGGATGGCGGTTTACGCCCGTGCGTTGATTATCGAGGTCTTAATAAAATCATAGTGAAGTATAGTTACCCGCTACCTCTGATCAATACGATTATTGAGTTAATGCACGGGGCACGTTTTTTCACAAAATTGGATCTCAGGAGTGCGTACAATCTGGTGCGTATTAAGAAGGGTGATGAGTGGAAGACGGCATTTAGCACCACCTCAGGTCATTATGAGTACCTGGTCATGCCATATGGGTTGATGAATGCTCCATCAGTTTTCCAATCATTTGTTGATGAGATCTTCAGGGACCTGCACGGGCAGGGTGTAGTGGTGTATATCGATGATATTCTGATATATTCTGCTCCACGCGCCGAGCATGTGTCCCTGGTGCGCAGGGTGCTTGGTCGCCTGTTGGAGCATGATCTATATATGTCAAGGCTGAGAAATGCTTGTTTTTCCAACAATCCATCTCCTTCCTAGGGCATCGGATTTCCACTTCAGGAGTGGAGATGGAGAGCAACCGCATTACAGCCGTGCGTAATTGGCCGACTCCAACCACGGTAAAGGAGTTGCAGCGTTTTTTGGGGGTTTTCCAATTACTACCGGAGGTTTATCCGGGGTTTTGGTCAGGTGGCAGCTCCCATTACCTCACTGCTAAAGGGGGGCCCGGTGCGCTTGCAGTGGTCGGCTGAGGCGAACAGGGCTTTTGAGCACCTGAAGACTCTGTTTACCTCGGTGCATGTGCTGGCTCATTCGGATCCCTCTTTGCCATTCATGGTGGAGGTGGACGCATCCGAAGCTGGGATAGGAGCAGTGCTCTCTCAGCGTTCGGGTACGCCACTGAAGCTTCGCCCCTGTGCTTTCTTTTCAAAGAAGCTCAGCCCGGCGGAGCGAAACTATGATGTGGGGAACCGAGAGATGTTAGCTGTCGTAGAAGCTTTGAAGGTGTGGAGGCATTGGCTTGAGGGGGCTAAACACCCTTTTCTCATCTGGACTGACCACCGCAATCTGGAGTATATCCGGCAGGCGAAGAGATTGAATCCTCGCCAGGCAAGGTGGGCCATGTTTTTCACTCGTTTTGTGTTTACTCTTTCTTACAGACCAGGCTCCCAGAACGTTAAGGCAGATGCATTGTCTCGGCTGTATGACACAGAGGAGCGGTCCATGGATCCCACTCCCATACTCCCAGCTTCGTGTCTGGTGGCGCCTGTAGTGTGGGAGCTGGACGCGGACATTGAGCGGGCGTCACGTGCAGAGCCTTCTCCCCCTGAGTGTCCAGCTGGTCGTCTGTACGTTCCGTCTGCTGTCCGCGACCGATTGATATATTGGGCTCACACGTCACCCTCCTCTGGTCATCCTGGGATAGGTCGGACGATGCGCTGTCTTGGGAGATACTGGTGGCCCACTTTAGCTAAGGACGTGAGGATTTATGTTTCTTCCTGCTCGGTGTGCGCCTAGTGCAAGGCTCCTAGACACCTGCCCAGAGGTAAGCTTTAACCTCTACCCGTTCCTCAACAGCCGTGCTCGCACCTGTCGGTGGATTTTTTTTGACTGATCTTCCACTGTCACAGGGTTACACCACGATCCTGGTCGTTGTGGATCGGTTTTCTAAGTCCTGTCGTCTCCTCCCTTCTCCTCCCTACGGCCTTACAAACTGCAGAGGCCCTGTTTACACACGTTTTCCGGCACTATGGGGTGCCTGAGGATATAGTGTCTGATCGGGGTCCCCAGTTCACATCAAGGGTCTGGAAGGCGTTCATGGAGCGTCTGGGGATCTCGGTTAGTCTTACCTCAGGTTTTCACCCTGAGATTAAGGGGCAGGTGGAGAGAGTTAACGCTCCAGGAGGCTGAAGTGCGTGATCCATAAAATTTGATTTGATTTGATTTGAACCAGGATGTGGGTAGGTTTCTGCGGTCTTATTGCCAGGATCAGCCGGGGGAGTGGGCGAAGTTCGTGCCCTGGGCAGAGATGGCTCAGAACTCGCTACGTCACTCCTCCACTAACCTTACTCCCTTTCAATGTGTATTAGGGTATCAGCCGGTTCTGGCTCCTTGGCATCAAAGCCAGACCGAGGCCCCTGCGGTTGACAATTGGTTTCGGCCCGCTGAGGAGACCTGGGAGGCAGCCCACGTCCACCTTCAGCGTGCCATAAGGCGCCAGAAAATTGGCGCAGACCGTCGCCGCAGTGAGGCCCCAGTGTTCGCACCAGGGGACAGGGTCTGGCTCTCGACCCGAAACCTGCCCCTTCGCTTGCTCTGCCGGAAGCTGGGTCCGCGGTTTGTGGGGCCGTTTAACGTCCTGAGGAGAGTGAACGAGGTATGCTATAGGTTACAACTACCCACTCATTACCGTATTAACCCCTCGTTCCATGTGTCTCTCCTCAGGCCGATGGTGGCTGGCCCGCTCCAGGAGGCTGAAGTGCGTGATGTTCCTCCGCCTCCTCTAGACATCGAGGGGGTTCCGGCGTACTCTGTTCGATCCATTTTGGATTCGAGACGTCGGGCGAGGGGCCTTCAGTACCTCGTGGACTGGGAGGGGTACGGGCCGGAGGAGAGATGCTGGGTTCCGGTGGAGGACGTGTTAGATCCTTCCATGTTATCAGAATTCCACCGTCTCCATCCGGATCGCCCTGCACCTCGCCCTCCGGGTCGTCCCCGAGGCCGGTGTCGACGCGCAGCTGGAGCCGCGTGTCAGGGGGGTACTGTCACGACTTCTGCCGAAGTCGTTGCCTCTCCTTGTTCGGGCGGTGCTCGGCGTTCGACGTCACCGGTCTTCTAGCCATCATTGATCCTTTTTTCATTTTCCATTGGTTTTGTCTTGTCTTCCCACACACCTGTTTTCAATCCCATGCATTACCTGTTGTGTATATAACCCTCTGTTTCCCCTCATGTCTTTGTCAGAGATTGTTTTATTGTCAGTGTAGTGTGTTTGTTGTATAGGTGCGCGTCGGGTCCTTGTACCCATGTTTGTTTGTTATGTACTTTTAGTTCCTGCCACCTATGACACAAGGTGTCATGTCATAGCTGACACCCCATTCTTCCTCAAGACATCTTTCAATCTTAATGTTTAGAAGAAAGTTAACAGAGTTTTTGGAAAATGTGGTCGCATAAAAAAATGAGGTGGATTTGACCATAATTCTGTTACCAAACTTTGCATCTTGGATATGTGTTTTTGTGACATTTTCTATGTAAATTGTTCGAAGTAGTCCTCTTGCATGGAGTTGTATGGTTTGTTAAACTTTGAATTCAATGTTGTTTGTTTGGCATACATTTTAAATAGAAAATCTGAGTCTCAGCATAATTCCATTATCGTGGAATTTTCCATCTGTTCTCTCTCCACACTCCTGCTCTCTCACATCTCACAGATATTGTGCGGTTCTACATCTGCCTCCCTGGCAGTTGCACTTAAGAGGATTTTCCCCACAGCCATGCTTGATTTAAGTAATACTCTCGCTGCCTTTCACATGTGCCATGCAGCTGTATGTGAGTCACTGTGATTTATTTCCTTGGTGGTGAAGGGATTCTTATCACACCAAGTAATCACTTTGTCAGAAATAGCTCCAAATAGATGTAGGTCAATAGTTGACCTAATAATGTACTGGTTAATTCAATTTGATGAATAAATATATAAAAATGGGTTTACATTGATAATTAAAGAGGCATGTTGTTTATGGGCAAAATGTGTATTTTTTCCAAATGAATTGAGAGCAGGTAGCCTAATGTTGCATCTGTGCCTTGCACAGTTTTCTACTACTGCAACCTGCACTTAGGGATAGACATAACATAGTAAACGTAAATCTGTCTCCCTCCACTCAGTATGATATGTTTCATATGTTATGTATTCATTTGATGGGTATCCATCATCTATTTAGTATATGTTCCGAATTAGCAATATACTGTTTAACATATCATACGAATTCCACCTTGTTTTGGTTAACGTTAGCTACTGTAGGTAGTTAGGTGGTTAACGTTAGCTAAGCTGGGGGTTAGGGATTGGGTAAGGGGTTAGGGGTCAAGGTTAAGGTTATGGTTAGCGGGAAGGGTTAGATGACATGCTAAGTAGCTGCAAAGTAGTTAAAAGTAGTAAGTAGTTGCAAAGTTGCTAAAATAACAAAGTTGTCTGTGGTGTGATTTGAACACACAACCTTTGGGTTGCTAGATATTCGCATTACGTGCCTTCCTATCCTCCTCGACCAGCCTCCCTCAGTTAGTTTTTGTCTTACAGTAAGAAACCTTCTCTTTTATGTAATCATACAAAACATAACATATCATAGTATTTTTGGGTGTCACAGATGTACATTTACTATGTTACGTATTTGAGGCTAGCTGACTAGCTTACCGTTTTTCCCTATGGTTTATCAATGGGAGGGATATCCAGCAAGCATGTCTACAAATATTGGCCACATGTAGGTTGTCAATATTAGACCAATTCGCCTTTGATTATCGGCTCCACATTGGCCCAGAAGGCATTTTCACAGTGTGGCGCATTGTGGGCAATATATCTGGTAAAGGCAGACCTCACTTTGCCTGAAATAAGCCAATACTTTCCTGCAAACATGCCTGTGTTGGCATGATCCTCTAATGGGAATGTATTTATTGATTACAATTTCATCGTAGAAAACCCTCTCTCTAGCACTGGTACACAGAGACACAACTTTGGGACTTCTAATTCTGTGTGACTTCTAACTACACCCCACCCCTGCCTGAGCCTAAGGGGACATAAACTGGCACTTCATGCCTCTGTTGCTAGGCCAAGTTGCCAGATAACACCATGGGATCAGCTGATCACAGGCAGTCATCTGGGGTCATAGATCCCCATTCCTGCCTGTTTTGCTCAGTCATCAAATCAAATCTGATTGGTCACATACACATGGTTAGCAGATGTTATTGCGAGTGTAGCGAAATGCTTGTGCTTCTAGTTCCGACAGTGCAGAAATATCTAACAAGTAATCTAACAATTCCACAAAAACGACCTAATACACACAAATATATACATATCATATATATATATATATATATATATATATACAGAAGAATATATACATATCAATATATGGATGAGCAATGACAGAACGGCATAGGCAAGCTGCAATAAATTGTAGAAAATACAGTATATACATTTGGGATGAATAGTGCAAGATATGCAAACATCATTATTAAAGTGGCAAAAATGAAGTGACTAGTGATCCATTTGTTAGAGTGGCCAATGATGTCAAGTCTGTATGTAGTCAGTATCATCTATGTGTTAGTGATGGCTGTTTAACAGTCTGATGGCCTTGAGATAGAAGCTGTTTTTCAGTCTCTCGGTCCAAGCTTTGATGCACCTGTACTGACCTCGCCTTCTGTATGGTAACAGGGTGAACAGGAAGTGACTCGGGTGGTTGATGTCCTTGACAATCTTTTTGGCCTTCCTGTGACATAGAGTGCTGTAGGTGTCCTGGAGGGCAGGTAGTTTTCCCCTGGTAATGCGTTGTACAGACTGCACCACCCTCTGGAGAGCCCTGCAGTTGCGGGTGGTGCAGTTGCCGTACCAGGCGGTGATACAGCCCGACAGGATGCTCTCGATTGTGCATCTGTAAATGTTTGTGAGGGTTTTTGGTGACAAGCCAAATTTCTTCAGCCTCCTGAAGTTGAAGAGGCACTGCTGCGCCTTCTTCACCACGCTGTCTGTATGGGTGGACCATTTCAGTTTGTCCGTCATGTGTACGCCGATTAACTTAAAACTGTCCACCTTCTCCACTACCGTCCCGTCGATGTGGATAAGGGGCTGCTCCCTCTGCTGTTTCCTGAAGTCCATGATCATCTCCTTTATTTTGTTGGGTTATTTTCTTGACACCACACTCCAAGTGTACTATGATGTTAAATGCTGAGCTGTAGTCGATGATTCTTACATAGGTATTCCTCTTGTCTAGATGGGTTAGGGCAGTGTGCAGTGTGATTGCTATTGCGTCGTCTGTGGACCTATTGGGGCGGTAAGCAAATTGGAGTGGGTCTAGTGTGTCAGGTAGGGTGGAGGTGATATGGTCCTTGACTAGTCTCTCAAAGCACTTTATGATGACGGAAGTGAGTGCTACGGGGCGATAGTCATTTAGCTCAGTTACCTTGGCTTTCTTGGGTACAGGAACAATGGTGACCCTCTTGAAGCATGTGGGAACAGCAGACTGAGATAAGGATTGATTGAATAGGTCCGTAACCACACCAGCCAGCTAGTCTGCGCATGCTCTGAGGACGTGGCTAGGGATGCCGTCTGGGCCGGCAGCCTTGCGAGGGTTAACACATTTAAATGTTTTATTCACATTGGCTGCAGTGAAGGAGAGCTCGCAGGTTTTGGTAGCGGGCCGTGTAGGTCGCACTGTATTGTCCTCAAAGCGAGCAAATAATTGTTTAGTTTGTCTGGGAACAAGACATTGTGGTTGACAACAGGGCTGGTTTTCTTTTTGTCGTCCGTGATTGACTGTAGACCATGCCACATACCTCTCATGTCTGAGCCGTTGAATTGCGACTCCACTTTGTCTCTATACTAATGCTTAGCTTGTTTGATTTCCTTCCGGAGGGAATAGCTACACTGTTTGTATTCGGTCATGTTTCCGGTCGTCTTGCCCTAATTTAAAGCAGTGGTTAACGCTTTCATTTTTGCGTGAATGCTGCCATCAATCCACTGTTTCTGGTTGGGGAAGGTTTTAATAGTTACTTTGGGTACAACATCACCAATGCACTTGCTAATTAACTCACTCACTGAATCAGCGTATCCCATCAATAACATAGATGAATATGCTGATTAGGTGACCGAGTCCGACGCTATGCAGAACATATTCCAGTCCACGTGATCGAAGCAATCTTGAAGCATGGAATCTATAGGCTGGGAGCAACAAAATGGAGTCATGGTCAGATTTTCTGAAAGGAGGGCAGGTGAGGGCTTTGTATTCGTTATGGAAGAGTAACAATGATCCAGGGGTTTTGCCAGCCCGGGTTGCGCATCCTTTATGCTGTTAAAATTTAGGGAGCCTTGTTTTCAGATTAGCCTTGTTAAAATCCTCAACTACAATAAATGCAGCCTCAGGATATGTGGTTTCCAGTTTACATAGAGTCCAATGAAGTTCTTTCAGGGCCGTCAATGTGTCTGCTTGGGGGGGATATACATGGCTGTGATTATAATCGTAGAGAATTCTCTTGGTAGATAATGCAGTCGGCATTTGACTGTAAGGAATTCTAGGTCAGGTGAACAAAAGGACTTGAGTTCCTGTATGTTGTTATGATCCCACCACGTCTCGTTAATCATAAAGCATACACCCCGCCCTTCTTCTTACCAGAGAGACGTTTGTTTCTGTCGGCGCGATGAGTGAAGAAACCAGGTGGCTGTACCCGACTCTGATAACGTATCCCGAGTGAACCATGTTTCCGTGAAACAAAGAACGTTACAATTTCTGAGGTCTCTCTGGAAGGCAACCCTTGCTCGGATTTCGTCTACCTTGTTGTCAAGAGACTGGACGTTGGCGAGAAGTATACTCGAGAGCGGTGCGTGATGTGCCCGTCTACAGAGCCTGACCAGAAGACCGCTCTGTCTGCCCTTTCTGCCGCGCCGTTGTTTTGGGTCGTCGGCTGGGATCCGATCCATTGTCCTGGGTGGTGGACCAAACAGAGGATCCTCTTTGGGAAAGTTGTATTCCTGGTTGTAGTGTTGGTGTTACGGTAAATGAGTGAGGAGGTGTGGAGTCAGGCGCAGAGAGCAAAAGATGTGGGAAAAAAACACGCTTTAATGTCCCGGAAAAATAACATGAACAAAAGTAGGAAAACAAATGATCAGAAATATTAACGGACAGCTCGAAACCCAAAATACAAACAAAATACACTCAAACATAGAACAGACGAACAAGCCCGCACGAAACAGAAGCGGGCTGAACAAACTATATATAACCCTACCCTAACAACCAAACAAGAAACAGGTGATACCAATCAGACAAAACCAAAGTAACACAGAACAACGGATCGGTGATAGCTAGTAGACCGGCGACGACGACCGCCGAGCGCCACCCAAACAAGAAGGGGAGTCACCTTCCGTAATATTCGTGACAGTTGGTGAGTTGACGTTGCTCTTATATCCAATAGTTCCTCCCGGCTGTATATAATAAAACCTACAATTTCCTGGGGTAACAATGTAAGAAATAAAACATAAAAAAACAAAATACTGCATAGTTTCCTAGGAACGCGAAGCGAGGCGGCCATCTCTGTCGGCGCCGGAAGTAGATGTCGGCGCCATCTTGTTACAATCAATGGCAGAGTAAGGGGCTCTCTCATAAACCTCTTCCCTGCACACCAACAGATGGGCCACAACTAATGGACCTTTCTCCCGCAGCCCTGGTCACAACGCTCACTAGTATGACCTACGCATGTAAAATCTACTCGGATTGGGCACATTTATTTATATATGTTATGTATGTATAGTTTGACTGTTATTTATTACTATGTAACAACCTGTCTATGGCACATTGTTGCCTAACCTAATATGGCTACCCTCAAGGTCATATCCTAGAGGACTACTGTTTACATACAGTATTAGCGTAGCCACCTAGCATGCTAGCACTTTGCTTGCTGCTAATTGTATACTTCCGTATCACTGTGCTTTGCACCGCTGTGTAGCCTAGCCTAGTGTGCTAGCTGCTGTTGAATATGTTACTGTGTACTATGTTAGCAATGCTAGCCAAAAATGCTAGCCTAGCCCTGCTGATGCTAGTTGCTTTGTATATATATATATACTAGCCAATGGCTTAGACTAGGGCATTAGCGTATTGCCAATGCATAGCTGCTGCCTTAGCTATTGTATATATTGTCTCCATTGTGTGCTATGTTTAGCTTGTTGGCATGCTGATGCCATCCCTTAGATGCATATTAGCTATATATGTTGATGCCATCCCTTATGTATATAAGCCATTGTCCCTTACTTTATACAGTACCAGTCAAAAAGTTTGCAGCACAGCTACTCATTCAAGGGTTTTTCTTTATTTTTTACTATGTTCTACATTATATAAAAATAGGGAAGACATCAAAACTGTGAAATAACACATATAGAATCATGTAGTAACCAAAAAAAGGTTTAAAAAATCTTTAGATATTTAATATTTGAGATTCTTCAAAGTAGCCACCCACCCTTGATGACAGCTTTGCACACTCTTGGCATTCTCTCAGGTGTGCCTTGTTACAAGTTAATTTGTGGAATTTCTTTCCTTCTTAATGTGTTTTTTATGTTATCACAAGGTAGGGGTGGTATACAGAAGATAGCCCTATTTGGTATAAAAAAGAACTCCATATTATGGCAAGAACAACTCAAATAAGCAAAGAGAAACAACAGTCCTTCATGACTTTAAGACATGAAGATCAGTCAATTCGGAAAATGTCAAGAACTTTGAAAGTTTCTTCAAGTGCTGTTTCAAAAACCATGAAGTGCTATGATGAAACTGGCTCTCATGAGGACCACCACAGGAAAGGAAGAACCAGAGCTACCTTTGCTGCAGAGGATAAGTTCATTAGAGTTAACTGCATCCCTGATTGCAGCCCAAATAAATACTTCACAAACTTCAAGTAACAGACACATCTCAACATCAACTGGTCAGAGGAGACTGCATGAATCTGGCCTTCGTGGTTGAATTGCTGCAATGAAACCACTACAAAAGAACACCAATAATAAGAAGAGACTTGTTTGGACCAAGAAATACGAGCAATGGACATTATGAGAATGGCGCCGAAGGAGACGGCTGCCGTTTTACTTTCCCGTATCCAATTGTGCTATTGTGTATGTTTTTTCGTGTTATTTGTGACTTATTTTGTACATAACGTTTCTGCCACCATGTCTTATGACCAAAAAGAGCTTCTAGATATCAGGACAACGATTACTCACCCCGTACTGGAGGAATACTTTTTCTTCAACAAGTCAGACGGGAAGGATTTACTTCAGGCAACCGACAAGGCCCTCATCCCCGTCATTTGCAGGACAAAGAGATGGAGGTATCTAGGATGAAGAGTGACTCATAAGGATTCGTTGCCAAGAGGGTAATCTACCTTAACCATCGGTCCCTTTAGCCAATGTACAATCGATAATAAAATAGACAAACTACGATCAGGTATATCCTACCAACAGGACATTAAAAACTGGAATATCTTATCTTTAACCGAGTTGTGGCTGAATGACAACATGAATAACATACAGCTGGTGGGTTTTAAGCTTTTTCGGTAAGACAAGGGGTGGCGGTCTATGTACGTATATTTGTAAACAACAACTGGTGCACGAAATCTAAGAGACACGTACAAAGCTCTCCCTCGCCCTCCATTTGGCAAATCTGACCATAATTTTATCCTCCTGACTCCTGCTTACAAGAAACAACTAAAGCAGGAAGCACCAGTGACTCTGTCAATAAGAAAGTGGTCAGAGGAAGCAGATGCTAATCAAGAGGACTGTTTTGTGAGCACAGACTGGAATATGTTCCAGGATTCTTCAGATGGCAGGAGTACACCACATCAGTCACTGGCTTCATTAAGATGTGCATCGATGACGTCATCTCCACAGTGACTGAACGTACATACCCTCGACCAGAAGCCATGGATTACAGGCAACATCTACACTGAGCTAAAGGGTAGAGCTGCCGCTTTCAAGGAGTGGGACTCTAACCCGGAAGCTTATAAGAAATCCTGATATGCCCTCCGAAGAATCATCAAACAGGTGAAGCATCAATACAGGACTAAGATTGAATCGTACTACACCGGCTCTGATGCTCGTTGGTTGTGGCAGGGCTTGCAAACTATTACAGACTACAAAAGGAAGTACAGCCATGAGCTGCCCAGTGACACAAGCATACCAGATGAGCTAAATTACTTCTATGCTCGCTTCGTGGCAAGTAACACTGACACATGCATGAGAGCATCAGCTGTTCCGGATGACTGTATGATCACGCTCTCTGTAGCCGATGTGAGTAAGACCTTTAAACAAGTCAACATTCACAAGGCTGCAGGGCCAGATGGATTACAAGGACGTGTACTACGAGCATGCGCTGATAAACTGGCAAGTATCTTCACTGACATTTTCAACCTGTCCTTGACTGAGTCTGTAATACCAACATGTATCAAACTATAGTCCCTGTCCCCAAGAACACTAAGGTAACCTGCCTAAATGAATACCGACCCATAGCACTCACATCTGTTGCCATGAAGTGCTTTGAAAGGTTGGTCATGGCTCACATCAACGCTATTATCCCAGAAACCTTAGACCCACTTCAATTTGCATACCCAACAGATCCACAGATAACTTAATCTCTATTGCACTCAACACTGCCCTTTCCCACCTGGACAAAAGGAACACCTACAGTGCCATGTGAAAGTATTCGGCCCCCTTGAACTTTGCGACCTTTTGCCACATTTCAGGCTTCAAACATAAAGATATAAAACTGTATTTTTTTGTGAAGAATCAACAACAACTGAGACACAATCATGAAGTGGAACGACATTTATTGGATATTTCAAACTTTTTTAACAAATCAAAAACTGAAAAATTGGGCGTGCAAAATTATTCAGCCCACTTAAGTTAATACTTTGTAGCGCCACCTTTTGCTGCGATGACAGCTGTATGTCGCTTGGGGTATGTCTCTATCAGTTTTGCACATCGAGAGACTGAAATTTTTTCCCATTCCTCCTTGCAAAACAGCTCGAGCTCAGTGAGGTTGGATGGAGAGCATTTGTGAACAGCAGTTTTCAGTTCTTTCCACAGATTCTCGATTGGATTCAGGTCTGGACTTTGACTTGGCCATTCTAACACCTGGATATGCTTATTTTTGAACCATTCCATTGTAGATTTTGCTTTATGTTTTGGATCATTGTCTTGTTGGAAGACAAATCTCCGTCCAGGTCTCAGGTCTTTTGCAGACTCCATCAGGTTTTCTTCCAGAATGGTACTGTATTTGGCTCCATCCATCTTCCCATCAATTTTAACCATCTTCCCTGTCCCTGCTGAAGAAAAGCAGGCCCAAACCATGATGCTGCCACCACCATGTTTGACAGTGGGGATGGTGTGTTCAGGTTGATGAGCTGTGTTGCTTTTACACCAAAAATAACGTTTTGCATTGTTGCCAAAAAGTTACATTTTGGTTTCATGTGACCAGAGAACCTTCTTCCACATGTTCGGTGTGTCTCCCAGGTGGCTTGTGGCAAACTTTAAACAACACTTTTTATGGATATCTTTAAGAAATGGCTTTCTTCTTGCCACTCTTCCATAAAGGCCAGATTTGTGCAATATACGACTGATTGTTGTCCTATGGACAGAGTCTCCCACCTCAGCTGTAGATCTCTGCAGTTCATCCAGAGTGATCATGGGCCTCTTGGCTGCATCTCTGATCAGTCTTCTCCTTGTATGAGCTGAAAGTTTAGAGGGACGATTTTTCAGTTTTTGATTTGTTAAAAAAGTTTGAAATATCCAATAAATGTCGTGCCACTTCATGATCGTGTCCCACTTGTTGTTGATTCTTCACAAAAAAATACAGTTTTATATCTTTATGTTTGAAGCCTGAAATGTGGCAAAAGGTCGCAAAGTTCAAGGGGGCCGAATACTTTCGCATGGCACTGTATGTGAGAATGCTATTCATTGACTACAGCTCAGCGTTCAACTCCATAGTGCCCTCAAAGCTCATCACTAAGCTAAGGTCCCTGGGACTAACACCTCCCTCTGCAACTGAATCCTGGACTTCCTGACGGTCCACCCACAGGGCGTAGGGGTAGGTAACAGCACATCCGGCCAAGCTGATCCTCAACATGGAAAATTGTGGAAAATTGCAAGATTATGTTATAATGTTTGTATGGCATTGTAATGGTTGTTTTATTGTGTGTGTGTTCCACTGAGGATGGGCCTCTATGAGATAGCACTGACAGAGGAGAAAGTCTTTCTTTGTGAACAGTTCCTAAGATCTGTGGTTCGTCATGTAATTTGAGAGGGGTGTATCTTGGCTATAAAATATCTTTGTATTTTTCTGTAGTCACTTTCAAAGGTTCATTAGAGATAGCGCATCATTGAAAGTCAAAAAGGCTATTGCAAAGCTTATGTAGTTTGTAACTCTCCTCATTTGGTAAAGCAGAAAAATGCCACCACACCCCTCAGGGGTGCATGCTCAGTCCCCTCCTGTACTCCCTGTTCACTCATGACTGCATGGCCAGGCATGACTCCAACACCATCATCAAGTTTGCTGATGACACAACAGTGGTAAGCCTGATCACCAACAACGATGAGACAGCCTATAGGGAGGAGGTCAGAGACCTGGCAATGTGATGCCAGGACAACAACGTCTCCCTCAACGTGATCAAGACTAAGGAGATGATTGTGGACTACAGGAAAAAAGAGGGCCGAGCACACCCCCATTCTCATCGATGGGGCTGCAGTGGAGCAGTTTGAGAGCTTCAAGTTCCTTGGTGTCCACATCACCGACAAACTATCATGGTCCAAACACACTAAGACAGTCTTGAAGAGGGCACGACAAGGCCTGGTTGCATCACTGCCTGGTATGGCAACTGCTCGGCCTCTGACCACAAGGCACTACAGAAGTAGTGCGTACGGCCCAGTACATCACTGGGGACAAGCTTCCTGACATCCAGGACTTCTATACCAGGCGGTGTCAGAGGAAGGCCCTAAAAATTGTCAAAGACTCCAGCCACACCAGTCATGAACTATTCTCTCTGCTACCACATGGCAAGCGATACCGGAGCACCAAGTCTAGGTCCAAAAGGCTTCTTAACTGCTTCTACCCCCAAGCAATAAGACTTCTGAACAGCTAATCAAAGGGCTACCCATACCCCTCTTTTACGCTGCTGCTACTCTCTGTTTATTATCTATGCATAGTCACTTTAACTGTACCTACATGTACATATTTACCTCAATTACCTTGATTAACCGGTGCCCACATTGACTCTGTACCGTTACCCGCTGTATATAGACTCGCTATTGTTATTTTACTGCTGCTGTTTAATAATTTGTTACTTTTATCTATTTTTTACTTAACAAATTAATCTTCTTAAAACTTCTTAAAGCATTGTTGTTTAAGGGCTTGTAAGTAAGCATTTCACTGTAAGGTCTATGCCTGTTGTATTCGGCGAATGTGACAAATACAATTTGATTTGATTTGATTAGACCGTTGGAAATCTGTCCTTCGGTCTGATGAGTCCAAATTTGAGGATTTCTGGTTCCAACCGCCGTGTCTTTATGAGATGCAGAGTAGGTGAACAGATTATCTCCGCATGTGTGGTTCCCACCGTGAAGCATGGAGGAGGAGCTGTGATAGTGTGGGGTGTTTTGCTGGTGACACTGTCAGTGATTTATTTAGAATTCAAGGCACACTTAACCAGCATGGCTACCACAGCATTCTGCAGCGATACGCCATCCCATCTGGTTTGCGCTTAGTGGGACTATAATTTGTTTTTCAACAGGACAATGAACCAACATACCTCCAGGCTGTGTAAGGGCTATTTAGCCAAGAAGGAGAGGGATGGAGTGCTGCATCAGATGACCTGGCCTCCACAATCACCCGACCTCAACCCAATTGAGATGATTTGGATGAGTTGGAACGCAGAGTGAAGGAAAAGCAGCCAACAAGTGCTCAGCATATATGTGAACTCCTTCAAGACTGTTGGAAAAGCATTCCAGGTGAAGCTAGTTGAGAGAATTCCAAGAGTGTGCAAAACTGTCAATGCAAAGGGTGGATACTTTGAAGAATCTCATATTTGTTGAACACTTTTTTGGTTACTACATGATTCCATATGTGTTATTTCATAATGTTGATGTTGATTATTCTACAATGTTGAAAATAGTAAAAGTAAAGAAAAACCCTTGAATGAGTAGGTGTGTCCAATCTTTATGTGCACATTACTGTTATACCACTGTTACCGTAGCACATTGCTATTATCGTTCCCTCCTTCTCCAAGTTTGCTTTGTGGGTGTACCCTTTTGGTGTGTGCAATGTGGGTGTGTTCTGTATATCTGTCTCCTACTGGTCATTACACCTTCTAATAGAGGCGCTGGGACAATTGTGCCTATAGTTAACTGGTACCTCTTCCAGAGACCTTCACCAGTTGGTGGTGCTCTCTTACATAATTCAATCTGTTAATTGCAGAATTTTCAAGCCTTAAAGGTATTTAGGGAACGTGAAACATTGCATCAGAAAGACAACCAAGTTGTTACTATCATACATATTTTTTTTAAATATGTCACCTGCACTCATTTAAGCATTTTTAAAGACTTCATCATTGCCAGATCAAGTTTAGAAAATATATGGGCATCACACAATAGAACACATTAACTTGAATGACACTCTTAGTAACGATTGCGGAAAAAGAACTATCTGCAAATCATGTCCCCAAATGTTCTAATGAGCCCTCACTTCTAGCTGGGCTTGGTGTGGGCTGGCCCGTGTTGGGTTGGTGTGGGCTAGCCTGTGTTGGGCTGATGTGAGATTGGCGTCAGCAAGCTTGTGTTGGGTTTGTCGTGGGCTAGCCTGTGTCGGGCTTGTATGGGCTTGGTGTGTGCTAGCCCGTGTCCACCTTGCATACCGAATACCCTCATGGGGCTAACAGACTCATGTTCGCTGGGTACAGCCACTACAGCTGACCATGGGGTATTAGGGATTTATCTCGCAGATCAAAACTCTGCATGTATCTTCAGTAGAGATCGAAGTACAAAATTAGATATGAGCGTACGTTTTTATCTCCTGCTGCCCATTTGATCATACTATCGCGGTTAAATCTTCAATACTGCCTGCTGAGCTGAGGAAAATAATGCGTTTTGACTGCTCTTGGTGCTCTGCCAAGAATATAACACGATTATCTCCTCCCAAAGGAAATGAAATAGGGCAGATTTATATTTATACAAGAGAGATCAAGACGTTCATCGTCGAGGCATCCCTAACACAGTTTGACACAGACACACTACCGCTGCTGCTCTATTCAGAGAGCGAGAGAGAGAGGGCGCAGCCCAGTTCCCCTCTGCTACTGCTCTACTGACTTACTGACCACAACACAAGACTACCAGGTCTATGGGTGAGAGAGAGAGAGAGAGAGAGAGAGAGAGAGAGAGAGAGAGAGAGAGAGAGAGAGAGAGAGAGAGAGAGAGAGAGAGAGAGAGAAAGAAAGACCCATTCAATGCATTCTATCTATCCAATTCCTACAGTACCTACACTCTGATCCACAGTTGTCCTGCATTTGATCTACATTTCAGAGAGGGAATTAATGAGAAATTGAAGGAGTTGTATCGATGACTGAAACTGTACCTGAAGGCTTTGGCTTCTCCTTGGAGACAGCGTTACTGTGAGAAGGAACAGGGAGTTGGGACTTAATGCAGTGTTATTATCGGTTTTTCATTCCATGTTCAATTTAAACTCAGACGGAGAAAATATATACAGTCCCTGGCACAAATCTCATGACATGAGCCTTTTTGAGCTTAAGATAAGACCCCTATATCGGTTATTCATGTTCTTTCTATATTTTGTGGTAATATCTACAAATCAAATCAGTGCAAATCAGTGCTACAGAACACGCTCATTGAACCCTAGTGAATTATAAAACAGGAAGATCCCCTCTGGTTTTCTCCTGGTTTGATGACAATTCTTCATATATGTTTGGAAAATGTATCAACAATACTGACCATACTGTAGGTGTAGAAGCAGGAGTGGGTGTGGTCAGCTGAGGTCCCCAGCAGACAGGCAGGCAGCCACTCAACACCCCTGGCACATTTATGAAAACCGGAGCAGAGAGAGTAGGGGAGATGAGAGGGGAGGGTTGTAGAACAGCAAACACTGGGGGTGTCAAACTGGTCCTCTCCAGGCCTTGTTCACACCAGGGTGAGCTGCAGACTCCTGCGGAACCCTGCGCCCTCTGCTCGTCCTCACCTAAACCCAAACCCCCTGAGCTGCCAGCTTACCCCTGCTCACCACTCCTCCGCAAATATTGACCCGTTTTAAACAGAAAGCTAGAAACATAAATCATAATGTGTTTGCGTCCAGCAAATATGCTGTTGAGAGCAACTATGGCAAACGTGTGGAAGTCGACTCCATCTTGTCTTTGCATGGACAAAGGGTGATGTGTCAATAACTGCTCATCCCTGGCCTGCCCCACATTTCTGACACTCCTGTGCCGAGTGCGTCGTTGACAAATATTGTCAAATTGTGATTAATTTTGTAATTTTAGATTTTTAGACTGAATGGGAAACACATTCACGTTTTTTTTCACCATTCTTGACTCACATACAGTAGATATCTGCTGTGATGTATCTATCTCTTTCTGTCTCTCAGGCTCTGCGTTCTGTCAGTGTCCCAGTTCTCTCTTTCCCAGTCATATTCCTTTTTACTGTAAATATGGCGCAAGCATTGACAGGGAAGGGCCGAGATTCCATCCGATTATGGTTTGTAGTCAGTGCAGTTTTAAAGCCAATGTTCCCACATTTGCAGAGATCACATTCACGGTAAACATAGCATATGTTGCCTCAATCAGAAATGTAAGTTAAAAGCCGCATTGTCTGTAATCTGTGATCTCTTCTTCCTTCTGTCGGTCATTTGCATCTAGATGCAAAACAGACAAGAGACACTGATTTATGTGTTACTTTTGTACCCTGAGGAGTTGCTTGGGGCCTGTTGTGAGCCAATGTTCAAAACAAAACACACACACACACACACACACACACACACACACACACACACACACACACACACACACACACACACACACACACACACACACACACACACACACACACACACACACACACACACACTACAAACATGTCCTTTGGCCCCATGTGATGCAGTTAGGTCCAGTATCCTCTTGCTCTTGACATTTGGGACAAGAGCTGTAATCCACGACTGTGGGAAAGAGGGGAAAACCATAATTTAATCATGTACTATACCAGAGATGCCTGTATTTGAATGGAAGAAAATCATTGCAACACATGGCCTCTCTCAAGCACACTCCTGATGATCACTTTTCACACAGGCCAGCTGGTGACCAAAAACATTTATGTCTGAATGGTGCTGAGCCTAACTGTGGTTGACCAAGCGTGATGGAATCTCACTGAAAGGTTACTATTAATAGACCTCTATAGATAGCCACAGAAATTATCATGGTTTACCCAAATTACTCAGAGCCACTTTAGCCTGGGTGTCTGGGCATGCTGTTAAAGCTGGATTAGACTAATAAACATTGTCACATCCTCTGATGTCTCAGCCCTGTCTGTCTAAAATGGTTTTCAGCCTATTTCAGCACATGCTTGTCAACAACTTAAGGTAACATATTGTGATGCCCTGGTAATGTTGTCTCTCACCAGTAAAGGACAACGTATTTAATATGTTTAAAGCCGCAATCAGCAGATTAAACAATAACAAAGCCTCTCCCCACCCATGTTTTGGTAAAAAGCTGAGGGATATGGGCTGGTGGAATGTAAGCCCTCTCAAATTCATAGAGCTATGGATGCAAGGACTGACCATGTTTGATATCAAATGTATAGTTTTGTGGCTACATAGTGTTGGTTTACATTTACTTTGTTTACAAACATTGGAGTGAAACGAGTTTATATTTGGGGTTCTGATGGGGTACAACAGTTGAACTAAGCTCATGAGGCATTTATAAGTTATATTTTTCATGAATCAATGGGTATATTTAAGCAATTCAGAAGTCCAAAATTGAATGAAGCAACTGCAGTGCAGATTTAAGAAACAGATCTGAGGCCTTGACAGGCTTAAATGACAAACAGCTGCTGGCATGGATATGAAATCCCAGAGGCTGTGACATGGTGCACAGATACTTCTTAAGGCTTTGTGGAGTCTGTTTACAAAAAGCGGATCTCCTCAGCAAGTGAATAATACAGTTTACATTTACTGTTAGTGAACATGGAATAATTCCCAGCATCAGTCTTGGCTCAATTCCCAAACACTGAAATGAGTGTTGCAAGACGCAGATGTATGATAGGTTCGTACAGTTACTTCAAAGACGTCAGTAATACTGTTGTGTTTATCCGTGTGTATGGTTACTAGTGAGCCAATGAGTGTGTGGGCTGAAGGCTGAACAGTGTAGTAGCGGTGATGAGACAGCACATAATCCCTTAGCAGCCTCAGGTCTGCCGGCTCTGTCCTGCCTAGCCTGCTGTAAAACCACACCACAGACTCCTACTGGGCCCACAGTCTGATCCTGTGTGTACAACGCAGAGCACTTTTTCCCAAAGCAAAAATCCCCCAGCCCGCTCCAAGCCTCACCCCCTGAGGAATGCCAGAGGTGTGACCCAGTTAGCAGAGTGTGACCCCAGACGAAACCGTTGAGCTTGAGACAAACCTGGAAGGCCCCTACGTTTCCCCAAAACGCCCCCCCCCCCTCCCCCTCCCTTTCCAGCAGCCTTTGGGGAGTCAAAACAAGCACCCAACTTTGTACAGGGTTTTGCGTTACATTGGTTTTGGCCAACCAGAGCTAATTCAAAAACACTCAAAATAACAGTTAGGTAGAAAAAGCACCTGGAGTATGGAGGGCATGTATAAGTTAAATCATGTTAGAGAACACATAGAGAACAATACCAATCACTCTCTAATACCAAACAATTTTTATGCCTTGTTTTTGCAGTGGCTATAGCTTTTTTTATGGCAAAACTTTATTTTATTGATGTTTGAAGTGTCTTTTCTGAGGTTTTTGTTTTATAGGGGTGCCAGTGTTGGCTATGAGGGCATGAGGTCATTCTCGGACTAATCATCCACTGAGTCGGATGACAAAAAACCCTGCTGAAAAACACAGCATAGACCATTTTACATTTCAAGCTGGTTAGTGCTGGTCGGATTCTGGTCTGACCAGCATGAATTCCAGCTGGTTATGCCGGCAGACCAGGCCATTGTTGTGTTTCCGCTGATGATAAGCATTTGCTGTGTTTTTGTTGGTGACAAGCATAAGCTAAAGCAAAACCAAAATCAAATTATGCTCGCTTACAAAGTGAGTGTTTAATTCCTATTGGAATCCAGCCAGAGTGGATTTCCAAAATGTTGCATTCAGAATGACTGCCAGGGTTAGCAAGATAGAGAAATAAATGAATGAGACTACCTAAATTGTCTAAACTGGAACAAACATTTCACATTGGATTAGAAGAAATTATGTTATTTATCTTTGTGTAGCATAAGATAAAGTCATTGATTAATTAATCAATCAATGAACATGCAAAAACACAGATATTGAAAGAAACAATTATTTAAAAAATCCAACTGCAATAGAACATGCTGGGAAATATGATAATGATGGGCGTGGTTTTGCAGACAAGCTAAATTCGGGGGATTAGAACTCACAACCTCTCGTTCGCTGGCAAAGCACACACCCACAAAATTTGCTCTGTAATCTGTTGACATGGGTTGGACAAACATTCTGATGACATTTGAACAACAAATCAATTTGAAGGTTTGTAATTGAATAGCCTTTATTTTGGTACAGTTACTAATTCATTGAATAGCAACTATACAGTGCATTTTGAGTCTCACACACCTTCCCTTTTTCCACATTTTGTTACGTTACATAAGTATTCAGACCCTTTGCTATGACACATTCGAAATTGAGCTCAGGTGCAGGTCCTGTTTCCATTGATCATCCTTGAGATGTTTCTACAACTTGATTGGACTCCACCTGTGGTAAATTCAATTGATTGGACGTGATTTGGAAAGGCACAAACCTGTCTATATAAGGTCTAACAGCATGTCAGAGCAAAAACCAACCCATATGAGGTAGAAGGAATTGTCCATAGAGCTGCTAGACAGGATTGTGTTGAGGCAAAGATCTGGGGAAGGGTCCCCAAGAACACAGTGGAGTCCCTCATTCTTAAATGGAAGTTTGGAACCACCAAGACTCTTCTTAGAGCTAGCCACCTGGCCAAACTGAGCAATCGGGGGAGAAGGACCTTGGTCAGGGAGGTGACCAAGAACCCAATGGTCACTCTGACAGAGCTCCAGAGTTCCTCTGTGGCGATGGGAGAACCTTCCAGAAGGACAACCATCTCTGCAGCACTCTACCAATTAGGCCTTTATGGTAGAGTGGCCAGACGGAAGCCACTCCTCAGGAAAATACACATGACAGTCCACTTGAATGCCAAGCGTCATGTCTGGAGGAAACCTAGTCTGGAGGAATCATTGCTGTGGGGATGTTATTCAGCGGCAGGGACTGGGAGACTAGTCAGGATCGAGGGAAAGATGAATGGAGCAAAGTACAGAGAGATCTTTGATGAAAACCTGCTCCAGTGCTCAGGACCTCAGACTGGGGCGAAGGTTCACCTTCACAATGACCCTAAGCACACAGCCAAGACAATGCAGGAGTAGTTTCAGGACAAGTCTCTGAATGTCCTTGAGTGGCCCAGCCAGAGCCCGGACTTGAACCCGGTCGAACATTTCTGGAGAGACCTGAAAATACCTGACAGAGCTTGAGAGGATCTGAAGAGAAGAATGGGAGTAACTATTACTCACTTTTTACTCTATATCAGGGTTTCCGATATACAGATGTTCTTAGTTTGACCAGCTTTGTTGCAGGAAGGCAGATTTGATTATTTAAAAAAAAAAATACAAAAACGCGACTAACGGGAAATTAGTTTTGATACGCTACATTAAGCTATAGTTTAGGCGTGAGAGAAGAGAACTGCAGGTTTTCAGTGAATTTATGTAAATGATGGGGCTCAATTTGAATTTCCAGAGGTACAGGAATGTGTTCTGCGAGTAATCAGAGTAATCAAATGAAGATGCTAAGATAGGTAAAACAGGTAATATAGATATTTTTAATTATAACATTACTTCCATGAGAATTGAGAAATGCATTTTCACAATACATTTTCATTTTGGCCACAGGCATATTATTTTCCGTGCACAGTTTGAAAAACATATGCAACACACTCCCTGTGACCCCAAAAAGTGAAGCACAAACCATAACTCTCTGAGTCAAGATGTCGCCTGTATGTCTTTGGGCTTCCGTCCCACTCTTCATTTTATCCAGGTCCAACATCTCCTCAGCTCCAAGTGCTAACCTGAAATGTGTAGCTTCTCACAATGCTGATACCGGGGGCAGACTGAGCATTGTGCCAGCCTCGAACCTGGGTGCCAGGGTACCAAGGTGCCAGCCACAGACAGTAGGCAGTATAGACTCCATGGCTCCACAAACAAAATAACAGAATATATGAAACACTGAAATTACAGTATAATTCAATAGCATTCTTCTCAAATTATATTTTTCTTTAAAAAGCTGGTTATAGTTTTCACAATCCAAATATCTGTTCAAACAGTACAAATCCTCATTGTAAAGACTAGTTGTACCAAACATTAAGAGTTAGCTTCAATGATGTAAACTAAGTCAATTTACGTTATTATCTATTCCAGGGAATTTAGTCATTATTGTAGAGAAATGCAATGCTCTGATGATTCATTCAGTGGGTCTTTATGTAAACTATGACCAATTTTTCACAAAGACCAGCGTCATCTTGATGAAGCACACTCAGTACAAGCTCTCACTCAACCAAATGAGGGCACTCCAACCATGGCACTCATTTAAGGTCATGATTGTTTTGAAAAGTGTATCAACAACAGCATGTCCTTAATCATCTCAGATGACATTGCTCACTGTTATTTAATTATATAAGCCTCAAACAAGCTGCGATGAAGAGACACAAACACTTATAAACACAAACACAGTGTATTGTAGATGGCGGAGCATGTGAATTTACACAGGGCACAGTTCCATATTCCTCCAAACAATAATATACCAAGACGGGGTTTTATGCTGGGGGCTACTTGAGGAAAAGTCTGAAATCCATCAAAAATCTGGAAAACAAGCTTGCAGCCAGTAAATCACTGGGAGAGGAGGGGCCTGTCTTGCACAGACTGACGAGCACATAAACACAACCTATACACACAGACACATGGCCCAAATGACCACAACTCCTCTATTACTCTCCACAAAAAAAAACTTAAATAAAGCTTTCAAAACAAAAAAACACATTATTCGGTATGCATTATGTCCCTATTCACCATTAACCCTAATTTGAGAGTGGTTTCTGCTAGCCATGTGATTGATAAAAAACAGAAGTAATGGGTTATTCTTATTGATTAGTACTGAACTACAGTAGCCTTCATATAAATCCCTAATCTGCCGACCTGATCCTTAACACTGGGCCCCCTCAGGGGTGTGTACTTAGTCCCCTCCTGTATTCCCTGTTCACCCATGACTGCGTGGCCAAGCACGACTCCAACACCATCATTAAGTTTTTTGACGATACAACAGTGGTAGGCCTGATCACCGACAACAATGAGACGGCCTATAGGGAGAATGTCAGAGAACTGGCAGTGTGGTGCCAGGACAACAACCTCTCCCTCAATGTGAGCAAGACAAAGGAGCTGATCGTGGACTACAGGAAAAGGCGGGTCGAACACGCCCCCATTAACATCGACGGGGCTGCAGTGGAGCAGGTCGAGAGTTTCAAGTTCCTTGGTGTCCAAATCACCAACGAACTATCATGTTCCAAACATGCCAAGACAGCCGTGAAGAGGGCACGACAAAACCTTTCCCCCTCAGGAGACTAAAAAGATTTCACATGGACCATCAGATCCTCAAAAGGTTCTACAGCTGCACCATCGAGAGCATCCTGACCGGGTTGCATCACCGCTTGGCATGGCAAGTGCTCAGCATCTGACCTTAAGTGGTACAGAGTAGAGAGGGTAGTGCGAACGGCCCAGTACATCACTGGGGCCAAGCTTCCTGCCATCCGGGACCCAGGAAAGCCCATAAAATTGTCAAAGACTCCAGTCACCCATGTTATAGACTTTTTTCTCTGCTGCAGCACGGCAAGCGGTACCGGAGCGCCAATTCTAGGACCAAAAGGCTCCTCAACAGCTTCTTCCCCCAAGCCATTAGACTGCTGAACAATTCATAAAAATCGCCACAGGACAATTGATTTCCCCCCCTTGTACACTGCTGCTACTCACTGTTTGTTTGTTACCTATGCATAGTCAGTTCGCCCCCACCTACATGTACAGATTACCTCAACAGGCCTGTACCCCTGCACACTGATTCGGTACCGGTGCCCCCTGTATATAGCCTCGTTATTGTTATCCTCATTGTGTTACTTTTTACAATTACCTTTTATTTTAGCCTACTTGGTAAATCTTCTTCTTGAACTGCACTTTGGTTAAGGGCTTGTAAATATCCATTTCTCGGTAAAGTCTACACTTGTTGTATTCGGCGCATGTGGCAAATAAAGTTTGATTTGATTAGTGCAGCGTAATCTAGTAATGGACACGGTGAGGATCAGAGTGACCTGTAGGGGTCAGCAGAGTGGTGCTGTGCTGCTGAGCATCAGTCTGTGATAATGGTCATGTCCTCTACCTGTGCTCAGTCAATGCCTGATGATGATCAAGTGCCTACAGTCTATGTGCAGAGGAGTTATTTTGAGTAAAAGAGTTGTGCTTGAACTGTGCAATAACAAGTGTTCAACACAGCCATGGACGGTTTAGCCCAGGGTTCCCAGGAGATCTCGCACAGAACTTCACATCTCAACCATTGTTCAACAGCACCAACAAAGGGCTCTATTCAATCTGTATTGCGTAAGTTCAGCGTTACAGGATGCTAAAAAGTTAAAGGCAATGTTCCTGTGTTTAGACTGCTCAATCGGAAAGTACCTTTACATTTCTACTGCGCAATCTGTAACGCTTCAGCAATACAGATTGAATAAAGGCCAAAGTGAGCCTTAACTATATACTGTAGGCTTGTCATGTTGTCTATGAGTGGTTTACTCTCAATTAGATTGTAAAATACACAGGTGCTGCAATTGACGTGTGGTGAGGTCAGTGGCTAGCTAGGCACTGGCTATTGTCAAAGCCATATATATATATATATATTTTTTTTTTACAAATTAAGCTCAGGTTCACCATACAACAGATAGATCCAACAACCACAGTGGCATAGGCTATATTAATACCAGGCACCACATGCTAAAATGACATTTTTGCATCTACAGTGCCTTCAGAAAGTATTTTCACCCCTTGACTTTTTCCATGTTTTGTTGTGTTACAGGCTGAATTTAGCATGCATTAAATTCATATTTCTTGTCACTGGCCAACACACAATACCCCATAGTGTCAAAGCGGAATTGTGTGTTTCGAAATGTTTACACATGAATTAAAAGTGAAAATCTGAAATGTCTTGAGTCAATAAGTATTCAACCCCTTTGTTATGGCAAGCCTGAATAAGTTCAGGAGTAGAAATGTTCTTAACAAGTCACATAATAAGTTGCATGGACTCTGTGTGCAATAATAGGGTTTAACATGATTTTTGAATGACTACCTCATCTCTGTACCCCACACATACAATTATTTGTACGGTCCCTCAATCAAGCAGTGAATTCAGATTTGACCACACAGACCAGGGAGGTTTTCCAATGCCTCGCAAAGAAGGGCACCTATACTAGTAGATGGGTACAAATAAAACAAGCAGACATTGAGTATGCCTTTGAGCACGGTGAAGTTATTAATTACACTTTGGGTGGTGTATCAATACACCCAGTCACAACAAAGATACAGGCTTACTTCCTAACTCAGTTGCCGGAGAGGAAGGAAACCACTCAGGGATTTCACCATGGTGACTTAAAAACAGTTACAGAGTTTAAAGGCTGTACTAGGAGAAAACTGAAGATGGATCAACAACACCTTTCAGCAGGACAATAACCTAAAACACAAGTTCACTGTAGTTGGTTACCAAGATGACATTGCATGTTCCTGAGTGGTCAAATTACGGTTTTGACTGTAGCAAGACCTTGTTGTCTAGCAGTGATCAACAACCAATTTAAAAGCTTAAACAATTTTGAAAAGAACAATGGGCAAATGTTGCACAATCCAGGTATTGAGAGCTCTTAGAAATCTCTTAGTGTGATTTCTTACATAAATGAGATATTTTCATTAAATGTGCAACAATTTCTAAAAATATATTTTCACTTTGTCATAAGGTAGTGTATAGATAAAAATGTTTTATCCATTTTGAATTCAGGCTGAAACACAAGAAAATGTAGAATAAGTCAAGAGGTATGAATTCTTTCTGAAAGTACTGCACTTATCAATTTAGTGTTTTTTTGTAATTATTTTTATTTAATATTAGTATTTTCAAAAAGTAAAACCAAAAAAAGTAAAAAAATGGATTACAAATGTAGCCACTTTCAAATAGACATACAGTGCCTTCGGAAAGTATTCAGATCTCTTGACTTATTCTAAAATTGATTAAATCGTTTTTCCCCCCTCATCATATCTACACACAACACCCAATAACAACAAAGCAAAAACTGTTTTTTTTGTAACGGTTTTCTTCTGTTGAAGGAGAGGAGGACCAAAATGCAGCATGGTTAGTGTTCAACATGTTTAATAAGGACAATAAACGTGAACACTACAAAATACAAAACAACAAATGTGGAAAAACCAAAACAGTCCTATCTTGTGCATAAACACAAAGACAGAAGACAACCACCCACACAACCCAACACAAAACAGGCTACCTAAATATTGTTCCCAATCAGAGACAATGACAAACACCTGCCTCTGATTGAGAACCATATCAGGCCAAACAACAAACCCAACATAGAAACACAAAACATAGAATGCCCACTCAGCTCACGTCATGACCAACACTAAAACAAAGAAAAAACAAAATAACTATGGTCAGAACGTGACATTTTTAGAAATTTTTGCTAATTTACTGAGGAGTGGCTTCTGTTTGGCCACTCTACAAAAAGGCCTGATTGGTGGAGTGCTGCAGAGATGACTGCCCTTCTGGAAGGTTCTCCCATCTCCACAGAGGAACTCTAGCGCTCTTGTCAGAGTCATCATCGGGTTCTTGGTAAATAGATTTGTGTGATTTGCAAATATGAACATATTGAATTAGATTTCACATAATTTGCCTATTTTCATACAATATTTCAGAGAAGTTGTAGTCAAAAAGTATTATACTTGTGTCCACATTCAACTGGTAAAAGTTGATTTTGATATGATTAAGGAGGGAAAATTACCTATGTAATGGATGGAAATAAAGAGCATGAATCAAATGCATTACCTACATTATCAAGGTAAACAAAGCAATTAATTAAACCAAGCAATGGCGAAAATTAGGAAAGTAAGCTACAAAGGAAAATATTTTATACAGGTACTGTAGCTTAGGTAGTTTAAATAGGCTAATAAACAGTTATTCTAATCTTCATTTAACAGTAGTCTAACCCACAAATTGCAAAGAGAAATGCATTTAGGCCTACATTTATGGGTAAATTAATTCCATTTGTCTATCCTTATATCACTGACTGCTTCAATCGAGTCATTCTGTAGTCTGTTTGATGAAGGCCTCTATAAGGTCCTTCTTCAAAATCTCTTGGTTTTCGTTTATGCTACAGTACCTTAGCATTGTGCCTTGGTTTTCCTTTATGCTACAGTACCTTAGCATTGTGCCTTGGTTTTCCTTTATGCTACAGTACCTTAGCATTGTGCATGGTGAGTTGTTGCTCTTGAAGCACATTTAACGCCAGACCGAATCGTTAGTTCCCAAAAGTTTAAAGGGTGATCTGGGTGTTGGATGTGCAATGATGATTTTTTTGTGTTTGTTGAGAGTTTCAGGTTGTTGAGGTCGCAGTAGCAGCCTTCTGTTGTTCCTGGTTGAGAAGAGCAGACGAGGAAACGGTACAGTGTGGCACACAGCCAGTCGTTTTGTTCATGATGTATTTCTGTCCCTTTCCTCTGATGAAGTACAGAAAGTGCATGTGTTGGTCTCCCTTTCTGAATTAGCCTACACTAAAGTCTAACTTGGAAGTCTAACTTGGAAAATTGTTTGAGGTGCTGTATAGTGTCCATTTTGTCAAGTTGTTTTTGCTCGCTGGCTAGCTTCCTTACTCAGTTCAAGGGATGCGCACTAAATGTGTTATGAACACCAAAATAAGCAATATACTGTATATAATGCCTTCCCCATCCATCAACAGTGACTGGAGTCAGGAACGGGCACACACGTCAACGATTTGAAGGTAAGCACAGATCGACAATAGCAGTTTTAGCAGATTTGGGAATTTTATGCATAAAAAACACCAAAATCATTGAGAAGAAATATCAGATAACAAAAAAAAAAAAATGGTGGGGGGCTTTGACAACAGCTTTTTTTCAATAGATTATACCTGCACATGACTGGGTGCTGCTGAAATCACCTTGTTCTAACTAACTTTGCTCTACCTCGTTTCTATCGTACATTTCACAGTGTTCTTACTCAAGAGTCTCACTGTAGATCTGTAGTGTGCCATTTCTCTCCTCATTTTGAGCACCAGTGTTAGGGCAAAGACACAGGAGCCAGATTGAGACTGAAGGTCTCATGGCTCTGTTGAATTGACTAATTACCACAGTGAGTGCGGTCCAAATCCCTGTGAAGTGCATTTGAAGGGCCTGGATGAAAGACTGCAATTAGTGCGTATAAAGTAATTGCTGGTAGACAGAAAACTCAAACAGGCTGCTACTGTGTCTGTGAGTGTGCATGTGCATGTGCATGTGTGTCAGTGTTTGTCTGTGAGTGTACATGTGTGCATGTGTATGTGCTTAGGAAATAGGCTGCTTGTCTCATGCGTTACATGGATACTCTTTAGCTAACCAGCATTCACATTGTGCTTTTTACAACAGCTATATAAAGTCAAACTCACACTCACACACTGCGAGGTAGCAACTTGCTACTTTCGTTCTCTCCTCGATACGCCCTCAGAGGACAGACTGTCATAAAACAAAGCACACTGACAGTTTCACAAAAATTGTGATGCACCAAAAGGTCTGAAATAGATTTGCTGGTTGCTATAATAAAGTGAGTGTTTCATGCAGCTAGCTGGTGAATCAGAGGATAATTATCCCTACATGATGATGCTTGTCATGTCAGTCCACCCCCACACATGGCAGCCCTGGATGGATAATATTAGCAATAATAATAGCAATATCACGCTGTGGTGGGAACCTGCTCCCCGACACAGTGTGTGGATTAGAAAAGTTGGCTGTTTCTGAACAATACGCTTGTAAAGTGCATGTGTTATCAATGATATTGTAATGGTCACACAGATACCGATTAGGACACATAATCACACGGCATGCAGAATTTTAAGAAGAGCATTCATTTAGGAGAGTCTTTTGAGACTGTCACGCTGTAATGGGGGGAGTAAGCCTTGGGAAACACTCCCTGTAACTATTCCCCAGGTCGTTGCTGTAAATGAGAATGTGTTCTCAGTCAATTTACCTGGTAAAATAATGTAAAGAATTATTTAAAAAACATACTGTATGTTAATCTCACATTGATTACAATATAGAGTTCTGTTGGTGTTAATTACAGTGATCACATGACAGACTGTGCCTTGCTTTATGATTCGACATAAATGATGTGTTGTACTGATCAGTAGAAGTGGCAGATTTAGTTATAGGCCCCGTTATAGGCACGGGGCGCCCGCACAATTTTTTGGGGAATGGTGATATTTGCGTGATCAGGTTTCTATTGCTCATTTGGGAAGGTCTCCCTGGGAAGGTCATTCAGGGTTCACCCAGGGAGCCATACAAGCTAGAATCACCACTGATCAGTAGGAACATGGGACTGGTTCCCACACACACATACAATACTTATCCATCTCGCTCCATGTCCAGGGATAGCCTGAGAGAAAACCAAGTCCTCCGAGTATCCTTTGTGTATAACTGTCAACTGTGCTAATACTACATCTGGCAGTCACAAATCACGTAAGATCTCATCTCATTCTTTACACACAACCCCCCTACCCACCCAATAGGCTACAACCTGAAAACCCTGTCACCCCACTTCTTACAACACAGCCAACTTCCATTCCCCTGTTTGTTTAGTCAGACAATAATTGCCAACAATTAAAGCTGTCATTCCCTTACACAGCAGCTATCATCAATCTACTGAGAGAACAATATTACAATATTGTTTTTCTCTACAGTCACAGACAGAAAAGGGGAAAAAATTGGAGGGAAAAAATGCCTGCACCCGTTTGCCAGGGCAGGCAGCCAAAGGAGCTCAGGAAGCACCAAACATAGCTATCAGGATGTCCGGCACTGGGACAGGAAGAGCCTTCTATGGGCAGAAAGGTTTCCTGACTGGCTGGAACATCTGGTGACATTACCTATGCCTATTGGCTCTTGAGGCTGGGTCATATGAGGAGGACTGCTGAGAAGCAGGCTGCAGTGGCAGACAGGCAGGGACCAAGCTGATCCAGAGCCAATCCCTATTCCAAAGGCTTGGTGACCGGGAGGGCACAGCCACACCACAGACAAGACTGAGAAGACGGAGCCAGGGGGTAGGGCCAGGACCGAACTAACACATTTTGGGCCCCAGGACACCTACCTCCAAGGGGCCCCAAATGGAGTGCATTTGGAAAGCATTGACTCCTTGACTTTTTTTCACGTGTTTTTCCCCCTCATCAATCGACACACAATACCCCATAATGACAAAGCAAAAACCGTATTTCAGATTTTTTTGCGAATGTATTAAAAATAAAAAACTGATATATCACATTTACATAATTATTCAGACAACCTCGAGTCTTCTTGGGTATGACGCTATAAGCTTAGTACACCTGTATGTGGGGAGTTTCTCCAACTCTTCTATGCAGATCCTCTCAAGCTCGGTTGGATGGGGAATACTGCTGCTCAGCTATTTTCAAGTTTCTCCAAAGATGTTGGGTCCAAGTCTGGGCTCTGAATCGGCCACTCAAGAACATTCAAAGACTTCTCCCAAAGCTACTCCTGCATTGTCTTTGCTGTGTGCTCAGGGTTGTTGTCCTGTTGGAAGGTGAACCTTCGCCCCAGTCTGAGGTCCTCAGCGCTCTGGAGCAGGTTTTCATCAAGGATTTCTCTGTACTTTGCTTCGTTCATCTTTGCCTCAATCCTGACTAGTCTCTCAGTGCCTGCTTCTGAAAAACATCCCCACAGCAAGATGCTGTCACCACCATGCTTCACCGTAGGGATAGTGCCAGGTTTCCTCCAGACGTGATACTTGGCGTTCAGGCCAAAGAGTTCAATCTTTGTTTCATCAGACCAGAGAATCTTGTTTCTCAAGGTCTGAGAGCCCTTTAGGTGCCTTTTTGCAAACTCCAAGCGGGCTGTTATGTGCCTTTTACTGAGGAGTGGTTTCCATCTGTTCACTCTACCATAAATACCTGATTGGTAGAGTGCTGCAGAGATGGTTGTCCTTCTGGAAGGTTCTCCCATCTCCACAGAGGAACTGCAGCTCTGTCAGAGTGACCATCGGGTTCTTGGTCACCTCCCGGCAGTTAGCCTAGTGGTTAGAGCATTGGGCCAGTAACTGAAAGGTTGCTAGATTGAATCTGTTGTTCTGCCCCTGAATAATCCAGTTAACCCACTGTTCCTAGGCCACCATTGCAAATAAGAATTTATTCTTAACAGACTTGCCTAGTTAAATAAAGGTTAAATATGAAAAATAAAAAGGCTCTTCTCCCCCGATTGCACAGTTTGGCCGGGCGACCAGCTCTAGGAACAGTCTTGGTGGTTCCAAACTTCTTGGGACCATCAACACAATCCTGTCTCGGAGCTCTACGGACAATTCTTTCAAACTCATGGTTTGTAAATTTCTCTGACATGCACTGTCAACTATCGGACCTTATATAGACAGATGTGTGCCTTTCAAAATCAGGTCCAATCAATTGAATTTACCACAGGTGGACTCCAAATCAAGTTGTAGAAACATCTCAAGAACGATAAATAGGAAGCAGGATGCACCTGAGCTCAATATCGAATCTCATAGCAAGTCAATTACACAATAGAAATATGTACAGTGTGTGCAAATGTAGAAGAGTAGGGAGGTAAGACAATAAATAGGCCATAGTTGTGAAATAATTACAATTTAGCATTAACACTGGAGTGAGATGCAGATGATGATGTGCAAGTAGAGATATTGGGGTGCAAAAGAACAAGAAGATAAATAACAATATGGGGATGAGGTAGTTGGTTGTGCTACTTACAGATTGGCTGTGTACAGGTGCAGTGATCAGTAACCTGCTCTGACAGCTGATTCTTAAAGTTAGAGAGGGAGATATAAGATTCCATCTTCAGTGGTTTTTGCAATTCGTTCCAGTCATTGGCAGCAGAGAACTGGAAGGAAAGGCAGCCAAAGGAAGTGTTGGCTTTGGGGATGACCAGAGAAATATACCTGTTGGAGAGCGTCCTTGCTATGGTGACCAGTGAGCTGAGATAAAGTGGGGCTTTACCTAGCAAAGATTTATAGATGACCTGGAGCTAGTGGTTTTGGCGACAAATATGTAGCGAGGGCCAGCCAACGAGAGCATGCAGGTAGCCGTGGTGGGTAGTATGTGGGGCTTTGGTGACAAAACGGATGGCACTGTGATAGACTATATCCAGTTTGCTGAGTAGAGTTTTGGAGGCTATTTTGTAAATGTCCAAAGTCAAAGTCAAGTATCGGTAGGATAGTCAGTTTTACAATGGTACTGTATATGCACTACCGTTCAAAAGTTTGGGGTCACTTAAAAATGTCCTTGTTTTTGAAAGAAAAGCTATTTTTTTGTCCATTAAAATAACTTAAATTGATCAGAAATACTGTGTCAACATTGTAATGTTGTAAATTACTATTGAAGCTGGAAACGGCTGATCTACATAGGCGTACAGAGGACCATAATCAGCAACCTGTGTTCCTGTGTTCCAATGGCACGTTGTGTTAGCTAATCCAAGTTTATAATTTTAAAAGGCAACTTGATCATTAGAAAACCCTTTTGCAATTATGATAGCGCAGCTGAAAACTGACCTTCTTGAGTATCTGGAGTATCAGCATTTGTGGGTTCGATTACAGGCTCAAAATGGCCAGAAACAAAGACTTTCTTCTGAAACTCGTCAGTCTATTCTTGTACTGAGAAATGAAGGCTATTCCATGCGAGAAATTGCCAAGAAACTGAAAATCTCGTACAACGCTGTGTACTACCCCCTTCACAGAACAGCGCAAACTGTCTCTAACCAGAATAGAAAGAGGAGTGGGAGGCCCGGTGCACAACTGAGCAAGAGTACAAGTACATTAGAGTGTCTAGATTGAGAAACAGACGCCTTACAAGTCCTCAACTGGCAGCTTCATTAAATATTACCCGCAAAACACCAGTCTCAATGTCAACTCGGCGACTCCGGGATGCTGGCCTTCTAGGCAGAGTTGCAAAGAAAAGCCATATCTCAGACTGGCCAATAAAAATAAAAGATTAAGATGGGCAAAAGAACACAGACACTGGACAGAGGAACTCTGCATAGAAGGCCTGCATCCCAGAGCCTCTTACATACATTATGCACATAAAATCTACATAAAATGAAATGAAATGAACATTTTAATTAGAATAATGTTTGATATAACAAGGGAGTTGGAGGATGAAGAAGAGCACAACCTCCGCAGCTGACAGTGATATCATCTGTACGTCGATGCTAAATCTGGTTTCTACAAAAAGAACAGCAATGGAAATGATTGGGTGATAACGTATAATGGAGAATTATAAGGTTCTAAGGTGAGGCAAAATCGACTGGGTAAATTACACTTAACAACGTGGATGTGGTGAGCATAGAGCACACAGATTATGCGTATCACACTCTTCAGTTCTTCAGTGTAATTATCAGAGGCTTCAGCAATATTAGGAAGGAAAGTGGCAAGGGGTTATGCTCCACACTCCCAAGTCTCATCAAAAGTTTCGATTAAATGGAGAGACTTGGAGAGTTGTTCATGGAAATCGTGAATATCAAAATGACACAAAGCTTTCCAGAGACCTGAGAGAACTTGCACACCCCCACACTTCCATTCCATGGGAGTTTAGGCTGGTTGACATGGAAACACAGTTTTCAGAGGAAATATGGTAGGCGGGAGGAAGCGCTATAAAAGCTTTAAAGAGAGAACAATGCTTCATTCTCGTCACCCGCCCCTGAACGGTGTAAACATTCTACACTCCTATTATCCAACTCATTATCAAAGCATAAGGGATTTATATCTATTCGGCATCTGGGTTTTCATTAGGGATCAGGCTAGGGTGACAAAATAATTGCGACTGTGCAGAAAATACCATGAACCGTGAAACGCTATGCGAATCATCTGAGATTTCATGGGTGCAAAATACTTGATGACAAGCCCATATTTTAATGTCTGTTGTAGGGACAACTGTGATGGGTAATCTTTTATATTCTTGAGAGAGACTGTCCTTTACACCATATTCCCATCAGTCCAGAGAAACCAAATCTTTGTGACATCACTATAAGTGAAACCAGCCTTACACTCTTTGTCATTTTTGGTTCTAAACTTAACCTGGCCAAATTTCACCAAGCCGCGGACAGCTGTATGTGTGATGCATGATGGGAGAAGACCAGACGTTTGCACGTACAATACACTGCAGTCCACCCACTCCTTGTTCCCACCACATAGCTTGACTGCTGTCAATGCATTTCTATAATATTTGCCTACTGCCAATACTCGGTGTGAAAATCTGTGCTTTTTAGAGAAAATCTGTTGCTTTTCTCCTGTGTGACGTATTGAGAAAGATTGATTCATAAAGAGAGTCATTCTCACTCACATTCAAAGATGAATGTTAGCTTATAAATTGGTAATGCAAGATGTAATAATTGGCAGAGTCTTATACTAAAATATGAACAGGCCTCCACGATGTTCAGCAGGCTCAGCACTGCTCATGACACTGTGCTAACATTGGCTCATGGCCTGATTTGAAATTATTCTCAAGTAATTATATTGCAAGTCACAGTAAGGCCCAGTTTTATGACTCAAGCATTTCTGTGAGTCAGAACCTCCTATTTGTACTGAGGTTAATTTATGTGACCAGGGCTAGAAAAAAATGTAAGATAGTAGGCAGGTGATTGTGGTGCCTGATAAAGTACGGTGCAAGTTCTATGAGGATTGTACTATTCATCAGATGTTACCTGTGTGTTGCTTACTAAACTACATTGAAATATCCTGAACTCATTGCCCCAAATAATGAATAGGCACAGTCAGAAAGAAGACAAGATCAGGACAAAGGACACATGTTAGAACCAGGTATAAACGTGGCTTCCGATAGTTGTCTTATTTATGATTTGTGCTCACGTGCCTCTGTCAGACTGTTTTCATCCTTTTAAGTGGGTTTCACAGTGGTGCCAGTCAAAAGCCTACTAACCCTAAAGAACAAGAGGCCTCATATTATATCTCTACATCAAAAGGAACCACTGAGCCCAGTCAGAAAAAACGATTACCCAAAGTAGCTTTTCTGTATCTGACCCTGACATTTGTATCACCGCTGAAGACATGCCTATGGGCCTGTTGCTGCCTGCACCAGAGACATTGACAGAGAGATGGGAGGGATAAAATGAATGTTTTTCCTAGGGAGAGAGATGGTGTACGTGAGCGACTACCCCATCTCTAAGACTTAGGCTTCGGTGTCGTCACACAGGTTCATGCAAACGGCATGCTCAGCAGCCCCTGGATATTTACAGACAAATGTATGAGCAGCGGGGTTTTAGGTTTGATATTCAGGAGCACAACAATAGGTGCTAAAATGCATATTGATATGTCTCAAATATGAGTCCATATGCCTCCAACACCATATGCAATGCAATGCATATGCAATATGCAATTATCTACACAGTACTTACCAAATAATACTTGTTTCTTGAATGACACAATATACAATCTTGTAAGAGGTGGTTTCTAATAGGTTGTACAATTCCCAGCATGATAAAAACTTTGCCAATGCTGTGAGTTAGGGCATTCACTGCATACTCCTCCTGTGCCTGATTGTGAGTTGAATGTGGCAGCAGGTCGGTGTCAGACCACAGGCCCTGTGATTGAGAGGCCCTTGACTGCCACTTGTTCCTCTGCCAGAAAGAGGGTGGAGGGACCTCCATGGCTCCTCACCCTCATAGACCTACACCGAGTGTACAAAACATTACGAACACTTTCCTAATATTGAATTGCATCCCCTTTTGCCCTCAGAACAGCCTCAATTCGTCGGGACATGGACTCTACAAGGTGTTGAAAGCGTTTCACAGGGATGCTGGCCCATGTTGACTTCAACGCTTCCCACTGGTGTGTCAAATTGGCTGGATGTCCTTTGGGTATTGGACCATTCTTGATACACACGGGAAACAATAAACATGAAAAACCCAGCAGCGTTGCAATTCTTGACACACTCAAACTGGTGCGCCTGGCATCTACTACCATACCCCGTTCAAAGTCACTTAAATATTGTGTGTTTGTCATGGACGTCAGTCAGTAGATCAAGTCTGCATGGCTATGAGGAGAATTGACAAGCGTTGTGGTTTATCATTGTGGTTATTTCCCACCCTGCAATGCCATGTCATATTAGTACAGGGGGCAATGGACCATGTCCACAATGACTCACTGTGTTCTAGCGCTGGGGATCTAAATCTACTATGACGATTGACCATTGCTTCAATAAGCAAGTAAAAGTATGAAATCATCAATTATAAGCCCCTGTCTTTCCAAAAGATTTAATGGATTGGAGATTTATTCGAGACCACTGTGAAATCCATTGCCTTGTTTTGTCACATTATGGTTTCTGAATAAGACATATTATAGTACATTGAATGTAATGTGTAATATCTAAGCCTCTGCACCTACAAGTTCACATCGCTAGTATGATGAAGAGAGGTTGGTGTGGAGCCCAGGTGAGAGAAAGTACCCTCGAAGTTTCTAGACTGTAATGTGACCATAGCGATGAAAGAAGCAGGAGTGAAAGAAAATACCAGAAATATCATTTGATCTGTTTCAAGAGCACATGGTTGTTATAATGGTATGTTACTTTTCATTTATGAATATGGACATTTTATGTAGAAGTAATACACCTTATTTGAATGTTTTTCCTTTTTTTCCTTTGAAGCCTATGGTTCTTAACTTTTTAATTAGAAATTTGGTTCTGTAGTTTAATTCACTAGATATTAAGAAATTATTAAATTGTGTATATTTATTCTACAATGTGATGAATTAAACTGTAACAAGTATATGATAAATATTGCAAAATCTTTCTGCTGTCATCTCCGCTTAAGATTTGGGGTTCCTCTGAATAAGCACCTTTGAGACATTATTGCGCAGCATGCACGTGATTTTTTTGATTACACCATTGCTCTTTTAACACCATGGTGACCAAAGTTTTGTCTACAATCCTTAATGCAACGATGGTGAAGAAATTCGGCAGAAACAACAAAGCTTTTATTACAGGCATCGTTAAAGCGACACCAACAACACTTTAACATGGCTAACAACATCAAACATGGGAGCCATGAGCTGACAGAGCGAGTGTGAGAGTTGACTGAGGCTTGGCAGCAGAGAGAGGCCTGAGACAGTTTTGCTGTCATGACACCTGATGTATCCCAAATTGCACACTTTTCCTTACAGAGCACTACTTACTTTTGACCAGGGCCCTTTGGGAATATGGTACAATTTGGGATACACCCAGTGTCAGGGAAGTCGGTTGCTGAGACAACAGTCCAAGGAGCCACAGATGAGGGAGACACACATCTCACTCCTTACGGCAGCACTCAGTCTGATTCCTCTCAGATAGAGAGGGAGGAGAAGAGGGCCGCCACTTTGCCATTTCTGCTACTGCTCAGTAAATAGTATGATGGTATTGGACATAAAATGTCACATTCTGCCATAACCCTAATGCTCTATTCTTCAGTTTAAATTGATTGATGTTATTTTCAATAACTAAAATAAATGTGTGCTTTGATGTTTCCTTTAAATGTATGTCTCCGGTAGAGTGGGGAAAATATTGATTGAGAAAACAGGGGGGAAAAAAACCTACATTTTATCGTAATATATTGATATTTTATTAATATCCCTGTTCTTGAAGGATATCATGTACACCAAATATCTTTGGCAGTTAAGCGCATTCAATGCCTTAAGTAGCCAAAAACAGTCATTTGCTTTCACAAACACAACAACAAATAAAAATAACCACACAATAATGAACTGCATGTAAATAACATACAAAAATCCAATGCCTACTCAGTAGGTAAGAACAACATGTTGACTCCTGAATGCGTACATACTGTATTTACAGTTCAGTTATAAAAATATATATTATTTTGCTTACATTCTTGTGTAATCCGTGACCTCAGCTTCCTCCAAATTGCAACTTAAAATCGCTCTTACATTCCATAAAAAAATACACTTCACACCTTAAGGCTACTAATCACAGAGTGATAAACAAAACATAGTTTTGTTTGCTAAGCTTCAAAAAAGCCACCAAAACGTTTATAATGAAGAATGTTCATTATTTCATGGTGATAAAAAAACAACATGGGAGATAGTACAAGTGGGTGATATATACAAATGATAGAAACAAATGCCAGTGTTACAGTTAACATGCTCAAATACTTAATTGTTCTTCCCCAATAAAGTTGTCACACATTGTTACTACAAGATAAAAATATATTCAGAGAAACATGGTGCCATCAAGTTCAAATGATACCATGTAAAGAACGATAACAAGTCCAAGTAATTCTAAATAAGTCTAATAAGTCTAAAAGTAAGTCTAAGTAAGTCTAATTAGGTCTAAAAGGATGAAAAATGAAACATGGCACATGTACACTATACATGGGGCTGTTTGCGAACCCATCAGTCGTTTTGAATTTCAGGTTGTCAGTATCAAAGGTACCACCAAAGTCCAATATTCTATGTTCTTTAGATCTCTGAAAACTCATTGAAGTACTGAGGTTGAGTTGAAGAGAGAAACAGTTCCCTTTCTATCCTCAGCCATCTCTCTCTGTCATGTTTCATGATCTTTAATCGCTGTATGGACACGGAGGGAGTAAAAGTGCATTTGAAAAGGTAACAATGTTGTTTCCTTCTTCTCTTCTAAAATAAAAATAAATGATAATTAAAGATTTGAAAGTCTTAGCAGATATCAATGTTTTTTGGAGAGAGTGTGGACTGCAGTTTTGACTGAGGAGTGCCCACTTGGGAGATGTAAATGTTTGTGGGGGAGCCGTATGAGGTGGAAACCTGTGTCTGAAATGTACTGGAGGCTGAGGAGTACATGGTGTTGACTGATGGGGAGCCATAAGAGCTGTGCACTGGGGAGGAATAGCAGGAGGGTGCTGGGGAGGGGTATGAAGACAGCACTGGAGATGAGTAAGAGGAGTTAGGAGAGGGGTATGATGTGGAGGGGGAGGAGTACCCTGAGACTGGGGAGGGGATGGCCATGGGGGTGGGCCCTGCCTTCTCCACCTTTCTATCCTTTGCCTGCCTCAGGTGGATCTTGGTGTGCCTTTTGCGCTCATCACTGCGGGCAAACTTGCGGCCGCAGATGTCGCAGGCGAAGGGCTTCTCGCCGGTGTGCGTGCGGATGTGTGTGGTCAGGTGATCGCTGCGGCTGAAGTTGCGCATGCAGATGCGGCACTGGAAGGGTCTCTGGCCCGTGTGGATGCGGATGTGGCGTGTCAGCTCATCTGAGCGGGAGAAACGGCGGTCGCACGTCTCCACGGGGCAGGCGTAGGGGCGCTCGTGGGGCGGGGTCTTGCACTGGCGGTTGGGGTACTTGCACACGCGGTTGGGCTTAACTGGCGGAGACTGGTAGGAACCTTTACGATCCTGAGAGCCAGTCTGTGTGGCGAAAGCCTTGATGGTGGACAGGGGTGTGAGGGAGAGCTGCTGCTGGATGCTCTGAGACTGGAAAGGCTTCTGGTCGGGGGGAAGCAGGCTGATCTCACCCTGCTGCTGGGGGAACATGTAGTCTGGGATCATGGGCAGAGCCATGTTGGAGGAACAGGTCTTGCTGCTGGTGTAGGTGGGTGGTGGGTACTGGACTGAGGTGTTTGACGGGCTGGGGAAGGACTGGTTAGAGTCAGGGAAGAGGTTAGGGCTAACACTAGAATAAGTGGGTGCAGCTGAGTAGATGGGGTTGGAATCACCAACTTGGACAGAGCAGCTCATGGTGTGTGAGGAGGAGCTGACCGGAGCAGCAGAGGAGCACGGGGCAACTGAGGTGGGCGGTTGGGACATGCCTATCAGCCCACTGACCAGGCTGTATAATGGCTCTGCCCACAGGCTGTTGCTGCAGCTGGTTGCAGGCTCCAGGGTGAACCTCCCTGTGTAGGAGATGGAGGGCAGGCGAGGGGTTGAGTAGGTCTGGTCGATGAAAGACTTGTCACAGCCGATAGAGATGTCAGGTAATGTATCTGAAAGAACAACAACAACAAACAGTTAGCATTGAACAGTTGCCGTGTAAAAGCACATTTACATTTGCTGCAGATGGTAGCCCCCAATACTTTTTGGGATCCAGGGGGTGAGCATTGAAGAATCCTGCTGGTTTATACAAAATACATTCCACATCAAGTTACAAGGAGCGAGTACTGACAGTCTCATATTTCTACCAAATGCATGTAAATTACGCAATCAGTTAAATCATAGGACTATACTACATATTCATTCATTTTTTGTCATTTTTTGTTGCAAAAATTAAATCATCCAATCGTCAAAAAAAGACAAATACCATTACAACTCTATGCACAATAATAATAACACTTTTTAAAGCTATTTATATTAATATTTTTTTGCATAGACTATGTCAGACCTCAAATGCAACCTCATAGATTATGCACATTTTCATGCATATTTCTGAATGAAACCATAAAGAGTTCACAGTTAGAGCAGCCCTTACCTCCATTCAGATGTTCGTATGAGTCTCCTGTTTCCCCGGTCCCAAAGCCTACACCTTCTGGTGTGGAGGCAGCCAGGAATGTGGTCCCTGCTGAGTGGAGCAACATCAGCTCCTCCAGCTTGGGGTAGCTGTCCATGGGAGAGTAGGGGAAGCCTAGTGGGTCTGATGTCTGCAGAGCTGAGAGGAGCATCTCTGTCTTGGCTGCAGCCATGGTACTGGTGCTGCCGGTGTTCTGGCTGTCTGGAGACAGAGTAGCTGGAGGTGGAGACGCTGCTCCTGCTTGTCTCAGGTGAGAGGAGATTACCAGCTGTCTTTAGAGGATAATTCTAAAGATGCTGCTTACTGCTCTTGTTGAGGAAGATGGTCAGAAGAATCCAAAGGCTTTGCTGCTTTCAACTTGGCGTCTTTGCAAAAGGTCCCAGTCTTCATTCCAGAAGGGTAGGAATGAAAACATATATTTGTTTCTAATAATCCTGATGAGTGACTGTGATCAAGAATTAAGAAATATGTTGCTGTTGTGTTTTCCCTTTTGATTAATCTTTTAGTTCACGTGTTTGGTGTGTGCTAGAATAAGTTCTAAACTTGCCTACTATGGGGCTGTCTGCTCTGTAGCGTATTGACATGAGCTCTATTTGGCTCCGAGGACTGTTTCACTAGGCTGAGGATTCCACCGCTTTATAAAGCCTCCTGCCGTGACGTAAATGTCCAAATAAGGACTGGAGGAAAGCCATATTTAGGCAACGCAGTGGAGTACACGGAAGGCTTGTCAGAGTAAATGCAATGAGCGGGAGACTGTTTATCCAAATATTCAAAAACAATCTGATATTTCACACGGTGCATATTATAACAAAAGTAGTTTCTATATAGAAATAAGAGACGGCCGCTGCTGTTTTGCCGTGGTTTTCGGAATAAATGCACTTTTCCTATCTATACAGCGCACCGCCATTGCCGGAAACCTCGGCTATGACATGCCATATAAGGTCGTCCCTTCACACGAACCGGTTCCGGTGGGTTTCCACTTCCTTGCTCTTATTAGGAGTTTCCAGTGGTAATTCTGTTCAGGGCTCGGCAATAAATGTACGAGACCTGCTCAAATCCAGCACGATTTGAGACAATAACTATAATGTCTGCACCCAATGTCAAACAATGTCACAAAATGTTGAGTGTAAATTAATGTATATAGCCTACATATACATATATATTTACATACACATATAAACACATATACATATATTATTGAATAAAGCTCAGATTGTCCCAAAAGTAACATAACGACGCCTGATGGTATAGCGTCGTTATGTTACTTTTGGGGCAATCTAAGCTTTATTCAATAAGTGTCCAGTTATTTCAATGGCCGCAAACATTCTTACTTCCACTATATTTCAATATATCTTCAGAGCAAGACTCACTCCTCAATGCAAGATGGTTTGCGAGACGTTGTGCAAGATGGTTTGGCAAACCATGTGTTCTGGCCACTAATCAAACTGTACCCGATTCTCTTGCATGACGCTGTTCATTATGGAAGATTTGTAGGTTGCACAAAAAAATGTCACTATATTGTGAACTATTTCACTAGACCTTTGATCATAAACTTGCTCTCTGCGCTATTGGACATACAGGCCAAAGCCAATTCCGCTGCCCATGGGGTATTTCGTATTCAATACAGGTGAGTCTCTTTCTCGGCTCTACCTTCTTATTGGACACTATCTTGGCTACGGGAGCTATTTTTAAGACAGCAATATTCTGGTTAGGTTAGAAAGTGACGCTGGGTTGCCCCACGTTTGGGACTCGAACAATGCAGGACTTCCAGAAAGCGCAAGGAGAAAACTTTATTGCAAGGTTTAGCTATATACTTTAGTAAAATGTTCTTATTTGAACACACAAGTAAGAGTGATCGATCCAATTAGAGATGTGTTCAGTTCTGCCAGTTCTGTTCTCTGTGGCGGGCTCTCTGAAGTCAAGACAGGCGCAACAAAGCCTTCGACGCAGTGATAACTCTACTGAGCATGCTCCCTATTTCAATCTGCGTATCTGGGTCGGAGGTTCTGGCAGACTTTCTTGATTTCGTATTAGCGATGGTAAACTAGGACAAAACTGATCTGTCACATCATGCCATCACATGTTTGATGGTGCTTCATGAAATGAGAAAGAAGAAGTGAGAGGTTGGCAGGTTTACCTGGGTCAGTGAGTCGGCTACGCAGTGTGTGAGGGGCTATAGGCTGCTACGTGACTGTGTTTGGAGATCACAGGTTGTTATGTAATTTGTCCTACTTTATGACTCTGTTTCAATCCAGGGATTAAAATGCATCCCGGATAGCACTAACCCCTGCCAATTGAAGGAAAATAGCTAGGTTTTTACTTTTTTTATTGTTCACATTTTTGGGGAAACATGGCTTACTTTGGCAACCATTAATAATATGTGAAGTAGGTCTAATGATAATCACCGAATGTCATAACACTTCTGGTGTTTGTAACAGATGTCTCTTTGCTTTCATCAAATATTTTGAAGTAATTTGTTCGACAATCAGATGAAAGCATCATGACTGTATTTACTATTAGACTCATAAAAATGTTAGTGCACTAATAAAGGCTCCCCGGAATGTCACAGTAGAAGAAAAAAAAACGTTTCCTTGACAGAATAATTAATTATTCTCCTCATTGACTGTGCATGTTAGGCAAATCTTACTTTTACCACTCCCTAAATTGTTGAATGTTTTAGCAGCAGTTTGACTAGCAGTTTCTTACTGGCATAAATACTGATTATTGACATAATATTTTTGAGTTAACATAACAAATCAACATTAAAGTTGCAATATGCAGAAATCACTCCGCCATTCCCTGGTTGTTAAAATTCAAATAATTTTCATAATATCAGTTTTTGTGACTAAACGAGCAATGTATATAAGAGTAGAGAATCATTGTACAATCTAAACTACTGTGAAATATCTTTTCAATAACCAAAAATATTGTATTTTCATCTGGTTGAAGCTGGTGTACAAAACCAAAAGTAAAAGATGCAAAAATGAAACTTAACAGCTTGTCGCTTCTTAGACTTGCTTTCAATGACAATGAAAGATCTATAGTCCACATTTCTATGTGAATTTGGTTCAGGTCACCCAAAAAAGTAGATATTGCAGCTCTACACCTAGTAAACAATTAATGGTAATTCATGGTAACTTCATAAACAATTAATTTCGACACAGAGTTTATTTGAAACATGCGTTTATTTGCTGAAATTTTGCCATTGTCCGGCTATTATTATTTAATTATTTAATTTAACTAGGCAAATCAGTTAAGAATAAATTCTTATTTACAATGAAGGCCTACCCGGACGACGCTGGGCCAATTGTGCGCCGCCCTATGGGACTCCCAATCACGGCCAGTTGTGATACAGCCTGGAATCAAACCAGTGTCTGTGGTGACGCCTCTAGGGCAGAGGTGCAGTGCCCTAGACCGCTGCACCACTCCGGGGCACTATTAAAAGGGACAGGCGGCACTTTGAGACTTGATGTTTAATTGAAGTTTTACGGTAGTCATTTTGTTAAATTATATTGTGGTGGCTAGGGGAAAATATTATGTGATAGCCTACTGTTTCTTACAACACCAACAGCTAATATTATTACAGCAGTCATTACAGTTGCGCAGTATGACCATCTCATGCTTCATACTTTTTCAGTGATTGAATTTTCTCTGTTGTGGAGACAGCAAATAAATATGTGAGTAAATGTTCTGTGTTTTTGGCAATGCAATGGATTTGTGATAGTCTTCTGAATAGTCAGCAGCTATTTAGTCAAATAATGCAGGCTAGTATCTCAGATAAGAGATGGGAAAAACAGAAGGTCATCCACCATTTTAAGAGTTATAAAAATAAAATACATACAGGGTGTGATCCACCAGTAAATTGTTGTTGTATTTTCCTCTTGTGGTTTGGTGGAGGCGGGAAACCCCTCCCCTCCCTCCCTCTCCTCTCCTCAGCATCAGTGTGTGTCCCCCATGGCATGGCCCACGCAGTACAGCAGATAAGAGAGAGAGGAATGCTTCCCTCCCTGACAGGGCTTCTCCCTACTGCAGGCTTACCCTTGCCTCCTCTCCCCCTCTCCCCCCTCACACCCTTACTCCCCCCCTCTCTCCTTGCTCAGCAGCTGATATGTAATTAATCCCTGGTCCCTCGCTGAAAGTGAGAGAGAAAGAGAGAGAGAGGGCGAGAGAGAGAGAACGGGAGAGTGCTCCCCTCATCTCTGCTGCACAGGCCTGTACTGTCTCCACATCATTCTCTCAGCTGAGCACATCTTGCCATCATTATTTATGTTTTTACAACATGACACAGGTGATAGTTGTGTCATGGCCAACACAGGTTTTGTCATTGTGCACGCACACTCACAGATGGACAGACATGCACACACACACACATACACACACAGAGACAGTGCCTTCAGAAAGTATTGAGACCCCTTGACTTTTTCCACATTTCGTTACGTTACAGCCATATTCAAAAATTGATTAAATCGTTTTCCCCCTCATCAATCTACACAGAATACCCCATAATGATGAAGCAAAAAAAGTTTTGAAATTTTTGCAAATTTATTACAAATAAAAAACAAAAATATTTCATTTACATAAGTATTCAGACCCTTTACTCAGTACTTCGTTGAAGTTCCTTTGGCAGTGATTACAGCATCGAGTCTTCTTGGGTATGACGCTACAAGCTTGGTAGACCTGTATTTGGGGAGTTTCTCCTATTCTTCTCTGCAGATCCTCTCAAGCTCTGTCAGGTGGATGGGGAGCATTGCTGCACAGCTTGGGCTCTGGCTGCACCACTCAAGGACTTTTAGAGACTTGTCCCGAAGCCACACCTGCGATGTCTTGGCTGTGTGCTTGTGGTCATTGTCCTATTGGAAGGTGAACCCAGTCTGAGGTTCTGAGCACTCTGGAGCATGTTTTCATCAAGGATCTTTCTGTACTTTGCTCCGTTCATCTTCGCCTCGATCCTGACTAGTCTCTCTGTCCCTCACACTGAAAAACAGCATGATTCTGCCACCACTATGCTTCTCCATAGGGATGGTGCCAGGTTTTATCCAGATGTGACGCTTGGCATTCAGGCCAAAATGTTTAATCTTGGTTTCATCAGACCAGAGAATCTTGTTTCTCATGGTCTGAGAGTCTTTAGGATCCTTTTGGAAAACTCCAAGTGGGCTGTCATTTGCCTTCTACTGAGGAGTGGTTTCCATCTGGCCACTCTACCATAATGGCCTGATTGGTGGAGGACTGCAGAGATGGTTGTCCTTCTGGAAGGATCTTCCATCACGACAGATGTAGAGCTCTGTCAGAGTGACCAAGGCCCTTCTCCCGCGATTGCTCAATTTGGCTGGGCGGCCTGCTCTAGGAAGAGCCTTGGTGGTTCCAAACTTCTTCCATTTAAGAATGATGGAGGCCACTGTGTTCTTGGGGACCTTCAATGCTGCAGAAATATTTGGATACCCTTCCCCAGATCTGTGCCTCGACACGGTCCTGTCTCGGAGCTCTCCGGACAATTCCTCCGACCTCGTGGCTTGGGTTTTGCACTGTCGTTGTGTGTAGATTGCTGAGGATTTTTTTGAATTCATTCCATTTTTGAATATAGGAAGAGCCTTGGTGGTTCCAAACTTCTTCCATTTAAGAATGATGGAGGCCACTGTGTTCTTGGGGACCTTCAATGCTGCAGAAATATTTGGATACCCTTCCCCAGATCTGTGCCTCGACACGGTCCTGTCTCGGAGCTCTCCGGACAATTCCTCCGACCTCGTGGCTTGGGTTTTGCACTGTCGTTGTGTGTAGATTGCTGAGGATTTTTTTGAATTCATTCCATTTTTGAATAAGGCTGTAATGTAACAAAATGTGGAAAAAGTCAAGGGGTCTGAATACTTTCAGATATTATTGTCCATATTCTGCAGTTCTACCTAAAACACATGAACATCAGTCAGACTAGACCTGTGTGTAGTGTGTTTGCATTGGCTGAGCTACAGTGTGTCACCTTGTCGACAGCTATGAAACTATCCCATTAAAATTGCTTGCACTGAGGTAGATTCACTATGCATAGGCCTATATAATCACTTCAAATGGTTGCCATAGTGAGGGAGTCTCCAAGGTATCCATGTCGTATACTCAGGATATTTTCCTTAATGGAAATCTATTTCGAACCCATCGTAAATAAGCCCTCATAATACATTTGCCTCTCAATGATGATCATTAAGGATAATTGCAAACATAACACATTATTGATCACTGCTACAAATAGAACAGAAGTGACAAGGAAAGCAGATACACAGTGTGAGATCATTTTGCATCCCATATAATCTTATCTCAAAATTGTACATATCTTCTTTAGATTACTGTACCAGAGTTCACAAAACAGGAAGTGGTGATGTTTCCTGCTCTCCATGATGTCACAGTGGGGTGCCAGGCCAGAGTCAAATGTGAACACAGCCTTTTTCCTTTCACTCTTTCAATCACAACTGAGCTTTCAGATTACACATCTCTTGATTGTTCTATTTCTCAACATGTAATCTCCCAACGCGGGCCAAGTGATTTCTCTGCCTTATTTTTTGTAGTCTTTGTGAAATTCTTGTGACGACAATTCAAGGAAACAAACAGCCACATTTTGGAAAGAAGGAGAGGTTGCTAAACTGTAAAGGGGTCAGGTTAATAGACTTCCAGTTCATTCATTTGAGATTTCTATTGATTGAATTATGGACATGCCTTTGGATGGAATTGTAGGTTTTGTGTTCTTTCATTATTAATACTGTGTTGTCAATGATTTATCTGTTGTTAGCAAAGAATACACAGTGGGAACTCAAAAGTCAAATATACATTTCACCGATTATTCACAAAGTGAAGATCAGAAAAGCCCTGTGACAAATGCAATCAGATTATTACTGGTCCTATTTAGGGGATGTCTGATTATAACTGGTCCTATTCAGGGAATGTCTGATTATTACTGGTCCTATTCAGGGAATGTCTGATTATTACTGGTCCTATTCAGGGAATGTCTGATTCTTACTGGTCCTATTCAGGGGAGGTCTGATTATTACTGGTCCTATTCAGTCTGACTGGATGAGTGCTATTCACACAAAGAAAGAAATACCTCCACATTGTTAATCATCACACAGGCCCAGTAAAGACCATGTGAATTACTAAAGAGGGAGAGAGTCTTGGAGCTCTATCAAGAAAGCCATAATGTGGATGAGCTGCCTCAGTGAATCACACAGACCAGGGTTTACTCTATATACAGTATGTTAGCCAGTGGCTTGTGGTCAGGGTCTCTACTTTACAGCAGTTCCCCCCAGGCTGGGACTGATTAATGGCCAGCATAACACAGCGCTGCATCTCGATGTAAACACTAGCCTTCTACGCAGTTCTAGAACTACACATGGTTGTTCATTTATAAGGTCCGCATGTATCACTTGAATAATGATCTCCTTGATTTCCATCTATATTATGTCAGTGTTTGCATACTCAAATATGAATACTCACATTCATATTTACATGTTTCCTATTTCATTTTCAATAAGGTTTGCCATTATTATTCCTGGCTATGCCATTGTATCAAATGATGTCTGTGCACTGACTATAATAGCTGTAAGGTTTGTTAATAGATGAGTGATCACTCAGTTATCAGAGTTTTACAGTTCTCACGTGTGCCATGCCCAGATGAGAGGCCAGGGTTTGTTCCCCATCAGAGGAAGGCAGCAATAGATACTCAGTTCCCAGCTACAATTGACCTCCTTTCAGAGGTGAAATGATATCAATCTTAAAAATGTTAGCCTCCCCTTCCTTCACTTTTAATGCCTTTTCTTTTCATGCATTCAGTGATAAAACGCTTTACTACCAATGGCCAGCTCTGGGTTGGTCACTGGGTCTATATATAGGGATCAGTCTTTCCTCTGAGAACTTTGACAGGGAGAGAGTGAAAGAGTGCAGTGTGTGTGTGTGTGTGTGTGCTCACTCTAGCTAGCATTTGGTCCTTTCTGGCATGCAGACGGTTGAACTCGCCCAGCTACTAGGCTGGTCTCTCTAGTATCATTCTTACGTATATTCCTCCACTCCCCATACCTCCGGAAGCATCTCCTATTATAGAAACACAGGCGGATTCTCTCTTTCCCTCTGGCTCTGAGAGGCCTTTCACAAACTTAATTTAACAATGACTTCGCATGGCATGAAGAATTCCCACCAAAGCTGAAAAAGAAAGATTGAAAATAACAGAATATACACGACTGTCACATTATGCAAAACACATGCCAAAGGGTAGCCAAGTACACAACCGAAGCAGTTCTGTAAATATCTCTCAAAGATTGTTGAATAATAGAGCTTTTTGTTAAATGCTCTATTTTATGCTCTATGCTCTATGCCCTATCATCCTGTTATTTTTGTGGTTGGTTGACACATTTAGCCCCCCTGAGGTTTTCTGCTGAGTTTGTAAACTGTGACAATGGGCTGTTCAGTGGGGGGGAGGACACACAAGGCAAGTGACACTGCTCAGGTTAAAACAGTTGTGGTTTAACTTGAATGATTTCTCATGTAATGACAAGAATAGACAAACTGTAAATATCTGTATAGTGTTTCCATATAGCGAGAACACAGCATATGTGTGGGCTTTTTGTTTTTGGATGAATGGCGTTGTCGTGTGTATACTTCCTACTTCTTTTTTCTGCATTCTGAACAACCTCATGTGGGTTTTGAAGCTCAATCACAGTGTCACACTAAGATAAAAGCCTTTAATCCTTAGACAATGTGGCCTACATTTACAGGATGCCTTTATTCTGTATGATCAGGGAGAAATGGTGCACTCCTCTTGAACTCTCGTGAATAGTTGTCTTAGATGGCCCCTGAAAAGCACAAGGACATGAAGTTATACAATACTGACAGAGATAGAACTTTCCAAATCCTATCTATTCTATGAGATCCAATAAAGAAAAGCAAATGACAGTACAATACATCTGTATTTACTATGTCACATAGTGTATTGGATATGAAAGTCTCTAAAATCACTTCTAAATAGGATTATTCTAGTCAAGTTGTAAACTTGTGTGTAATATGTATAGAATATCAGTGCGTTTGGACATCGCAACACAATGATGTAGCCTTTGTTGGCCAAGAACAGCACCGCTGGTCTTTGAACTGTAAGGGAGAGTTTAGCAACAACAACAAAAATGACATTCAGCATCACTCTGTCAAGGGAAAAAAAGTATTCTATACAATACAGATATCTACATATATTACTAGATGTTGTGTATCCCTGGAAATAATCCGAATTTATGTAAACATTACAGTTTTAGAAACATAGCATGTCCAAAAAAAAGGTGTCTCTTGGCACAACTTACCCTGGGTATGGGGTAAGTTGAGCTGTGGGACAAGGTAAGATAAGCCGCCAAACAAATGTATGTACTGAATGAAATATTACCACAACCTTATTAAAAATGTGTATCATTATTTCCCAAACACATTCACAATCACTTTTTTATTTTTATTTAAATTAAGCATATTTTAAGATCTGCTTAACACCTAACAAACACTTTGTACTTTAAAAAAACAACACTTTTAACATAGCCGAGGCCCTGTTGTTACCTCATATCCTTTGCATTACGCCTTGCATTACGCCTTGCCATTGGCGGCAGGAGGTAGCCTAGTGGTTAGAGCATTGGGCCAGTTTGCTGGACTGAATCCCCGAGCTGACACGTTAAAAATCTGTTGTTCTGCCCCTGAACACGGCAGTTAACCCAATGCTTCCTGGTAGGCTGTTATTGTAAATAAGAATTTGTTCTTAACTGGCTTGCCTAAGTTAAACTATTAAATATTTTGTCAATGGATACATTTTGTATACAGTTTCCAATAAAAATGGGTGGCTCAACTTACCCCTTTGGCTCAACTTACCCCACTCTCCCCTATACAGTCATGCACAGTTTACTTGCAGGTGCCTACTCACTGTTTCCATGAGAAGAAGCAGTTCAGTCTGCAATGACGATAACTTCCCCCTGAAGCCCACCCTCACCATACAAACTATATTAATCCTATGCTACAGTACAGATTTGATCCACCTGCACTGGAACATGAGTGAGGCTGAGGTCTGATGCTGACACATACGGCTAACCTCAACAGCCCACTCAAACCAGGTCTAAGGTGTAATGTTAGGCCTGACCTGACCACAGCACTCCTCTCCTGAAACTCTGTCTTGCAGACACATATTTCCACACAAGTCAGATCAGACCTTTAGCAGCATCATTATTGTAAACACGACTGGTCCCAATATAACCTCATTTCTGACGAGTAAATTGCTGGGGGTGGATTAGATAGACAATGATCTCACATGATGCCTGCCGGTCTTGGCCTTTTCCAGTAGAGCGGGTCACTTCTGTTTAAAATCATCTCGGAGCTAAATGTCAGTGACACCATCTCTATTTGCTGGAGATTCAAACACTGAGTCTCAAACATTGTGTCTCGATGAAGGTATCATGTTTATGAATGCCATTGTAAATAAGACCGGTAAAATCATGTCACACAAGCAATTAACAAAGGTGTATGGAGATGTATGCTCAATACAAAAGTATAACCAACTCATCACAGCTCTGCCAGAAAAATGGAACAGGCAATTACTTTGTCGACCTCCAATGAAAAACCATGCATGGCTTACAATGAGTATCAGTTTCACTTAAAGGAAAATTCCACCCATAAACGATATTTGGTTATTTGTTTCTTTAGTCCATTGTTGATATAGTCCCATAATGATTTGCATGTCAACAATAAAGTTTTCAAGATATATAACTTTCAAAATACAGACATATAGCCTTGTATTGTAACAACGTTCTTCTTGTTGGAGGAGCGGACCAAAATGCAGCGTGGTGGTAACTCATGTTTATTAATGAAAATACGACTAGACATGAAATAACTGAATGTACAAAACAACAGACGGAATGTGAAAAACTATATAGCCTATCTGGTGACCATAAACACAGAGACAGGAACAATCACCCACGAAACACTCAAAGAATATGGCTGCCTAAATATGGTTCCCAATCAGAGACAATGAAAATCACCTGACTGATTGAGAACCGCCTCAGGCAGCCATAGACTATATGCCAGACACCCTACAAAACCCCAAGACAAAAACACACCACAATAACCCATGTCACACCCTGGCCTGACCAAATAAATTAAGATAAACATAATATATTTCGACCAGGGCGTGACAGAACCGCCCCCTAAGGTGCGGACTCCCGGACGCACATCAAAACAATATGGAGGGTCCGGGTGGGCGTCTGTCCATGGTGGCGGCTCCGGTGCTGGACGTGGCCCCCACTTCACCGTAGTCCTCCCCCACCTTGTCCGCTTCCGTGACCTCCTAGCCACGGCAACCCTGCTAAATAAAACGGGACAGAGGGGCAGCTCGGGACAGAGGGGCAGCTCGGGACAGAGGGGCTCCTCAGACTCCGGCAGCAGCGCCGGACAGGCGAGAGACTCCGGCAGCAGCGGAGTGGAGGAAGGCTCTGGAAGAGTCTGGCTGACTGGCGGATCTGGAAGAGTCTGGCTGACTGGCGGATCTGGAAGAGTCTGGCTGACTGGCGGATCTGGAAGAGTCTGGCTGACTGGCAGATCTGGAAGAGTCTGGCTGACTGGCGGGTCTGGAAGAGTCTGGCTGACTGGCGGATCTGGAAGAGTCTGGCTGACTGGCGGATCTGGAAGAGTCTGGCTGACTGGCGGATCTGGAAGAGTCTGGCTGACTGGCAGATCTGGAAGAGTCTGGTTGACTGGCAGATCTGGAAGAGTCGGGCTAACTGGCGGATCTGGAAGAGTCTGGCTGACTGGCGGATCCTTGCAGACTGGCAGCTCCTTGCAGACTGGCAGCTCCTTGCAGACTGGCAGCTCCATGCAGACTGGCAGCTCCATGCAGACTGGCAACTCTATGCAGACTGAAATCTCTGGCTGCTCCATGCAGACTGACAGCGCTGGCTGCTCCATGCAGATTGACATCTCTGGCTGCTCCATGCAGACTGAAAGCTCTGGCTGCTCCATGCAGACTGACAGCTCTGGCTGCTCCATGCAGACTGACAGCTCTGGCTGCTCCATGCAGACTGGCAGCTCTGGCTGCTCCATGCAGACTGGCAGCTCTGGCTGCTCCATGCAGACTGGAAGCTCTGGCTGCTCCATGCAGGCTGGCAGCTCTGGCTGCTCCATGCAGGCTGGCAGCTCTGGCTGCTCCATGCAGGCTGGCAGCTCTGGCTGCGCTAAACAGGCGGGAGACTCCAGCAGCGCAGGAGAGGAGAAAGGCCCTGGCTGCGCTGAACAGGAGGGATACTCTGTTAGCGCTGTAGAGGAGGAAGGCTCTGGCTGCACTGAACAGGTGGGAGACTCCAGCAGCGCAGGAGAGGAGAAAGGCTTGGGCAGCGCTGAACAGGCGGGAGACTCCGGCAGCGCAGGAGTGGAGGAAGGCTCTGGCAGCGCTGGAGAGGCGAGGCGCACTGTAGGCCTGATGCGTGGTGCTGGCACTGGTGGTACTGGGCCGAGGACACGCCCAGGAAGCCTGGTGCGGGGAGCTGCCATCGGAGGGACTGGTGTGTGAAGGTGGCACAGGATGGGCTAGACCGTGAAGGCGTACTGGAGATCTTGAGAGCAGTGCTGGCACAGGACGCGTAAAGGCTAGGAAGGTGCACAGGAGGCCTGGTGCGTGAGGCTGGCACCATCTTAACCAGCCGACTAACACGCACCTCAGGATGAGTATGGAGCGCTGACCCAGGTGCCATCAAATCCCCGACACGTTCCGTCGGGCGAATATCATGCTTAATGCACCAACACAGCAACTCCCTCATTACTCTCTCCTCCAATTTCCCCATTAACTCCTTCACAGTCTGCGCTTCGCTCACCTCCAACACCGGCTCTGGTTCTGGTCTCCTCCTTGGCTCCTCTCGATAAACAGGGAGAGTTGGCTCAGGTCTGACTCCTGACTCTGCCACACTCTGCCTGACCCCCCCCCAATAAATTTTTTGGGGCTGACTCTCGGGCCTCCATCCGCGTCGCCGCGCTGCTTCCTCATACCAGCGCCTCTCAGCTCTCTCCGCCTCCAGTTCTTCTTTGGGGCGGCGATATTCTCCAGGCTGATCCCAGGATCCTTCTCCAAACAATTCGTCCGCCCATGTCCATTCCTTCTCCTGCTGCACCTTGGGGCGGCTACACTCCCCTGGTTTAGCCCAGGGTCCTCTCCCGTCGAGGATTTCCTCCCAAGTCCAGAAAGTCTTGTTACGCTGCTCCTGCTGCGGCTGTTGCCTGTTAGCCATAGACTATGCTAGACACCCCACAAAACCCCAAGACAAAAACACACCACAATAACCCATGTCACACCCTGGCCTGACCAAATAAATGAAGATAAACATCATATATTTCGACCAGGGTGTGACACGTATGATTAATTTTGACTCATAGGATGCAAAACATCATATGATGCAAAATCCATTATACCGGCTGTATGTGTGTATTTTGAAAGTTATAGATCTTGAAAACTTGATTGCTGTCATGCAAAATGGGACAATAACATAATAATGTTATTTGATTAATATTCTCCAATTCAATCTGCTATTTTCATTTTTTGTTTATGTTTAAAAAACACTGTCTCAGGATATGGCTCTACTTTGCTGTTTGCCACGTCTTGAAAATAAGTAGATATAATGATTCTCTTTTATTAAAGGGAAGTGTGGTTTCATATATATTTCCACATTAGTTGGAATGATGCTGTGAAATTTTGAAAATTATGATAATGCGCTTTTAATGTAAGGACTGTTTGAAAAGACTGCCTGAAATTTTAGCTTGTAAGTTAAAAAAGACCAGTAACAAAGAGAGTTTGCCATCCTCTCTGCCAAAGGCAGCTAGTTTTAAGGTTACACATTCCTCCCATTAGACACCACTCTCAGTCCACTCCCAAACAGTCATAGCAAAATTCTTGCTTGAATCTTGCATTTTGCTACGAGCTATTTTCATTTATTTTTGACCATTTCAATTTAAAACAATCACAGTAAGGTACCTACTTTACCGAACTGTAACATACCATTATAACAACCATGTGCTTTTGAAACAGATCAATGATATTTCTGGTATTTTCTTTCACTCCTGCTTCTTTCGTCGCTATGGTCACATTACAGTCTAGAAACTTCGAGGGTACTTTCTCTCCCCTGGGCTCCACACCAACCTCTCTTCATCATACTAGCAATGTGAACTTGTAGGTGCAGAGGCTTAGATATTTCACATTACATTCAATGTACTATAATATGTCTTATTCAGAAACCATAATGTGACAAAACAAGGCACTGGATTTCAGTGGTCTCGATTAAATCTCCAATCCATTAAATCATTTGGAAAGACAGGGGCTTATAATTGATGATTTCATACTTTTTATTTGCTTATTGAATCAATGGTCAATCGTCATAGTAGATTTAGATCCCCAGCGCTAGAACACAGTGAGTCATTGTGGACACGGTCCATTGCCCCCTGTACTAATATGACATGGCATTGCAGGGTGGGAAATAACCACAATGATAAACCACAACGCTTGTCAATTCTCCTCATAGCCATGCAGACTTGATCTACTGACTGACGTCCATGACAAATTGGTTTGTAATAGATCTTCAGTATGACATAATTTGTGCACAGGCCAACTATAAAGATGGGGATCCGTCTGGCTGATTTGTACATTTTGTCACAATCAATCAATCAATCAAATGTATTTATAAAGCACTTTTTACATCAGCCGATGTCACAAAGTGCTGTTCAGAAACCCAGCAATGCAGATGTAGAAGCACGGTGGCTAGGAAAAAAATCCCTAGAAAGGCAGGAACCTAGGAAGAAACCTAGAGAGGAACCGGGCTCTGAGGGGTGGCCAGTCCACTTCTGGCTGTGCCGGGTGGAGATTATAACAGAACATGGCCAAGATGTTCAAATGTTCATAGATGACCAGCAGGGTCAAATAATAATAATCACAGTGGTTGTAGAGGGTGCAACTGGTCAGCACCTTAGGAGTAAATGTCAGTTGGCTTTTCATAGCCGAGACAGTAGGTGCGGTAGAGAGAGAAAGTCGAAAACAACAGGTCTGGAACAAGGTAGCACGTCCGGTGAACAGGTTAGGGTTCCATAGCCGCAGGGAGAACAGTTGAAACTGGAGCAGCAAGGGGACAGCAAGGAGTCATCAGGCCAGATAGTCCTGAGGCATGGTCCTAGGGCTCAGGTCCTCCGGGAGAAGAGAGAAAAGAGGGAGAGAGATAATTAGAGGGAGCATACTTAAATTCACACAGGACACCGGATAAGACAGGAGAAATACTCCAGATATAACAGACTGATCCTAGCCCCCCCGACACATAAACTATTGCAGCATATATACTGGAGGCTGCGACAGGAGGGGTCGGGAGACACTGTGGCCCTGTCTGACGGACCACACACTTTTATATTTTATTCTATTAGCTTGTCTTCAGTTTCAAGAATCACAATTGGTTCATGTTAAAAAAAGTTACAATATTTTGAAGAGAGTTTTTCTAATAAAGAGAAGAAGTGATAGTCAGGGCTAATCCCAAACTGCTCCACAAAAACACCTCAAAACTCACAGGGCTGTTGTCATCTTTACCCTCTGCAGTATTTGTGTGTCTTCGAGAGCCATTATACACATGACATAGACTGGCCAGGTGAAATAATGATCTCTTATGGATGTCACTTGTTAAATCCACTTCGATCAGTGTAGATGAAGGGCTGTAGACAGGTCAAGTAAGGATTTTTAAGACTTGAGACAATTGAGACATGGATTGTGTTTGTGTGCAATTCAGAGGGTGAATTGGCGAGACAAAGGATTTAAGTGCCTTTGAACGGGGTATGATAGAATCTGACAGGCGCACCGGTTTGTGTCAAGAACTGCAATTCTGCTGGGTTTTTCATGTTCAACAGTTTCCCTTGTGTTTAAAGAATGGACTGGTCCACCACCCAAAGTATATCCAGCTAACTTGACACAACTATGGACATTATTGTTTTGTACACTCAGTGTATTTTCTTAAACTGCATTTTGCATGTTCACTACCACATCTCTGAAAGCAGCTGATGCACAGATGTAGCCAGCCTCCTGGTTCTGCAACCATACTGAATCCCATGTGGGAACCATTGATTTACTGAGTGTAACATCATTAAAACTTGAAATGAAACCTTATGTACCAGGGACACAGTCATTTGTAGAGTGGTTGAAAATATCAGGTCCAGCCATCCTACCGATTGCCTAAGAATACATTTCAGTAGAGCTTGATGATGACATCTGGAGGATGAAATTCATTATGAAAACCTAAGAAAATGACTCAAATCTTTCACCTCTTATTCGACTAGCAATGTACATTGATTCACCAGTGTCACCAGTTACCTTAGGATTTCCACATTTTATTCATGGGAATTCAGTGGCAAAATATCACTCTGAAGGAGTTTGCCCTAAAGGAAATGTAACATGTTCAGGGATGGTGCAAGATGCTGTAATATCAACCACATAATGCAGCCTGGCTGTTTTAAATAGTGGCTGCTCAATAATCCCAAAATATCATGATTGTTAATGAGTTATTATGACAACATTTAGGTCAATAAACTTCCTTGACATACCATTTCTACAGGCACACAGTGCACAGAGACAGTGCTAAAAATGCATTTGCACATGTATGTTTAAGGAGGAAACTCTTGCAGTTGCATTATCCTGGAGGCTGAGGATTTTTGTAGCCCCTCGAGGTGGGGATGCATTCCTGGCCTTTTTCCAAGCTGGAATATTTTTTCAGAGGGAACCTAATACAGTGACAGCTCCCCCTACAGGTTTATTGGTGTACTTGGGTTCGAATTGAGCGTATTAATCATCTCCACCTGAAACGGTCGGAGTTCAGTTGTTTTCCGTATATCCAATATCCTCCCTTATCAATTTGGAAGCCAAACATTTTTGTTTGGATTGTCAATAGCGCTTGAAGTGCTTCTTGATTGAGCCTTTTCGTTATAAACAACATATGGATTGTTGACCATTACGTTGACTTGAAATGCTGATATGAATTGCCTCTCTGCAGATGCTCATGTGTCCTTATGTCTGATATTCAGGGCCTGGGACTCCCAGTTTCCGTGGAAACAGTAAAGGTTACTCAACTCAAAACACTACAGCTGTGCAAGTGGGCAGAGGAGCTAAAGCTGGCGTTAGTTGATGACGGCTCTTCTAACGATGTTAGGTTTAAAATGAATTACACAGCATTCATGCGCATTACATTTTATGGAACTGCACTCGTCTATACACTGTTTTAAATTAGTTTCATATTTTTGAATCAGACAATTGGTCCAATGTGATGACATTGGGCTCCGTTCAATCACACTCACATTACAGTATTTACAACATGCAAGATATTGTTGAAGCTTATTGTTACATGTCTATGATTGCAAGGAGCCAGGGAAAGTAGTAGAAACTCATTAATGTTGCAAAATGCAGGAATGATTGAACGCAGCTAATATTTCTGCTCATATCATTATCATGTAAATCCTCTCCCCACTATGACAGACGATGCGGCTATTATTCTCAGACGATAAACTTGCAGTATGGAAAAGCGGGCAATGCTTTGTAACTTGCACGCTACATGTACAAGCCTCTGTGACAACAAACTGCACAAAACATGCACACTTTGTGAGATGCGGAGAGGGAAAATAAACAAGCTGATGCATATTCCAACGACACCATGAGCAGAGAGAGCGAGAAGGGCCCAGGGGAGAGTACTCATGAAGTGCAGTGGGTCTGGAGGACAGCTTGACTGCCAGAGGTGACAGAAGAGAGGTCACTGTTACTGATGACTGGAGTATACAGGCCAAGGGTGGAGTAATGCTTTTAGAATAAACCCTATCTGCTTATATATCCTACGATCCCCCCCCTCCTCCTCTTTGGAGGGGATAGCAGGGGGGCAATGTGCGATGTGGCGCGTCCTGGTCGTTAGGCGTTTCGGCTGCAGCACTTGACTGATGTGAGGAGACAGAGGAGCGGCGAGCGGGGCTCCAGTATGACAGCGGCCACCAGAGGTCCTTTGTGCTAGCCGTTCCTCGTCTCTTCCTCTCTGGAACCATTCAGATACCCTAATTCGATTACGAGCCAGACCTAGGCTACAGAATAGAGGTCCTGTGATCTGAGCTCTGCTTTGTCTAACACAGGGTCAGAGGGTCACTGCTGGCAGAAAGCTGGGAGCAGCAAGGCCATGGAAGAATCCTGCAACCGTACTCATATTAAGGCCTCAGGAGTCTAAGGTCCCCATTGCACATTTGAATCCATCTAATTATGTCTGAAAGTGTTATCTGGTCCTGTGGCGTGTTCAGCAGCCTCTGAACCAATGCACGGTCACCTCATGCAAAGCGTAAGCCTCGCTCATGTGTACTGTCACTGGAGGGAATAATAATAGTACTAATATTATTATAATCCACTTGGTGTCCGTCAGTGATAGCTGGCGGACACCAAGTGGATTATAATGATATTAGTACTATGAACGGGAAGGAACGGGAGGGTGTGCTTGTAAGTGTTTGTGTGACTCTGGGACGATGACAGCCGTTGTGAAAAGAAGGAAACAAGACAGACCAGTTGGAAGGGTTAAGGTGGAACCAATAGGATGGAAGGATCAGATGAATCATGACGGCCCCACTGATGACTCATCCCCCATCTCCACAAACACACACTGTGTTTAAAGATTCCCTGCTTCTTTCGGGTGATCACATTTGAACAGTGAGAGCAGCTGTGTTATTGTCTAATTATTATTGTCTAATGTGTCGTTCACGCTAATGTTACCTCGAACAGATCTATATTTGGTTTCCAATAGGGATACCTTGAAACTGAGCATATTGTAATGCATCTGTCACTCACTTTCCTGACCTATTTGCTTGGGTTCTTGACTGTTTGTTGTGTCATGTGGCCGTGGTCTCATGTGACAGGAATCCAGCTTGACACAACAAAGTATACCTATTAATATCATCATCTATTCTTAACATTAATTATTGTTTCTAAGGAGTCTCCATTGCCTTCATTTTTGTGACTAGTGAATGTACATTGAAGGGTAGGTCCAACATGTGTCCATAATCCCCAGAGTCTCTTCTCAGAAACTACAACAGCCTTTGGGATTACGTGTAACTATTCCTCCAAGAGCAGTAACAAGCTGACACAGAGGTGTTTCCAACTTTGTCTAACTTTATGGTCCAAAAAAACAGGGCAACATCGTAACATCACTGGATTGCTCTGACCCCTTATGAACAAACATTTCAATCCCCCCCCCCCCCAAAAAAAAGAAATTGTGCTGCCCTCTAAAATTAGCAGGAAGGCATGAAAATATGATGGCACCAGATATACTCTCACAATGCACACAATGTCTTATGCTTAAAAGGAGACCATTAAAAGTAATGAAAATGAATAAAAAGGGAATTGATCACGCAGAGAAGATATTTAGAAAGTACCATTAATTAAATTGGTAATGCTGCTAAAGTGCCCAGAGCCTGTGGAGAAAGGCATTTTATCTCCCTCTAAATGTGATATGGTGTTACATGATCATTTGACTATAACGTAATATAATGTCTTATTTGTTCCACAACTGCTGGTTCCTCATTTTATGAGTAAAGCATATGAATCCATCAATCACTCACTTTCTTGATAGTGGAACACAGGTAACTGAAAGTTGTACCATAACAGCATGATTGCAACGCAATTTTGGGCCTGAATAAGCCTGAAGAAAAACCTAGTTTCAAATTTCTAAGATTTATTCGCCACGTGCACAGGACACGACAGGTGTAAAACAGTACAGGGAAATTCTTACCTTGAGAGCTCTTTCTAACAATGCAGTGATAAGAATAATAATATAGATAATAATAGAACATTGATTTTGTATTCTAAGTAAGAATAAAAAACACAATCACTATCATGAGAACCTAATGTTACTGCTAATAATAGCAGATTTCAAAAGCATCAATTATCACAAATTCCCCATAGATAACTGCTGCAATTACAGGTTTTCATGTCTCAGTAGGGGGAGATCAGAATTGAGAGCAAGGTAAAAGGCAAAACAGAACAGTGTTATGTTATATGTTCAGTCAAATAATCATTTATATGCGCCCAATCCTGAAATATTAACGCCACCCATTCAATCATTTTAATTGTATGTTTAAATAATCACTGTATGTCTAATAAATCACTGTGTGGGTTTATTTAATGAAAATGACTCTTTAATGAAAATATATTTTTTATCATTTGTTTCCCAGAGCATTCTGATTGTGTGGGCTCGTTGATACAAATGTAAATATATTTGCACACAGTGCCCTATTATAATATATATATATATATATATACACACACACACACACACATACACACACACACACACACACACACACACACACACACACACACACACACACACACACACACACACACACACACACACACACACACATAAGAATAATAGCATACAGTGCATTCGGAAAGTATTCAGACCCCTTGACTTTTTCCACATTTTGTTACGTTACAGCTTTATTCTAAAATTGATTAAATTGTTTTTTTCCCTCTTCAATCTACACACAATACCCCATAATAACATAGCAAGAACGGTTTGTTTTTTAAGCTGCATACATGTTTGGATACCCTTCCCCAGATCTGTGCCTCGACACAATCCTGTCTCATAGCTCTACATAAAAATTCCTTCGACCTCATGGCTTGCTTTTTGCTCTGACACGCACTGTCAACTGTGGGACCTTATATAGACAGGTGTGTGCCTTTCCAAATAATGTCCAATCAATTAAATTTACCACAAGTGGACTCCAACCAAGTTGTAGAAACATCTCAAGGATGATCAATGGAAACAGGATGCACCTGAGCTCAATTTCGAGTCTCATAGCAAAAGGTCTGAATACTTCTGTTTTAATTTTGTATAAATTAGCAAGAACATCTAAAAACCTGTTTTTTTCTTTGTCATTATGGGGCATTGTGTGTTGATTAACGAGGGTAAAAAAATGATTTCATCCTTTTAAGAATAAGGCTGTAACGTAACAACATGTGGGGAAAAAGAAGGGGTCTGAATACTATCCGAATGCACTGTATATACATTACTGTTCAAAGGTTTGGGGTCACTTAGAAATGTCCTTGTTTTTGAAAGAAAAGCTATTTATTTGTCCATTAAAATAACATCAAATTGATCAGAAGTACATTGTAGACATCGTTAATGTTGTAAATTACTATTGTAGCTGGAAACGGCATATTTTTTAAATGGAATATCTACATAGGCGTACAGAGGCCCATTATCAGCAATCATCACTCCTGTGTTCCAATGGCACGCTGTGTTAGCTAATCCAAGTGTATCATAAAAAAATATATATATCATTAGAAAAAAACTTTTGCAATTATGTTAGCACAGCTGAAAACTGTTGTCTGATTAAAGAAGCAATAAAACTGGCCTTCTTTAGACTAGTTGAGTATCTGGAGTATCAGCATTTGTGGGTTCGATTACAGGCTCAAAATGGCCAGAAACAAAGACCTTTCTTCTGAAACGCTTAAGTCTATTCTTGTTCTGAGAAAGGAAGGCTATTCCATGCGAGAAATTGCCAAGAAACTGAAGATCTCGTACAACACTACTCCCTTCACAGACCAGCACAAACTGGCCCTAACCAGATTAGAAAGAGGAGTGGGAGGCCCCGGTGCACAACGAAGCAAGAGGATAAGTACATTAAAATGTCTAGTTTGAGAAACAGCCCCGCCCCACAAGTCCTCAACTGGCAGCTTCATTAAATATTACCCGCAAAACACCAGTCTCAACGGCAACAGTGAAGAGGCGACTCCGGGATGCTGGATGTCGTTGAAGACTGAATGAAGCCCCCAGGGCAAAATTAGTTTGACACCCATTTTAGTAGGAGACACATTTAAGTGATAATACCAGAGAAGCCGGGGGTTTAGAGGATATGTTGACATGGGTGTTGTTAATTGTCGGGGGCCTAACGACAGTAGCTGCATTTGCATATGTTTAAGCTGTTTCTAGTGACATTTATTTGGATACATCCATAACAATGAGCTAATGAGGCACGATTTTTGCCTTGCATAGAAAATGTGCTCTCTCGTTAGGACTCTATTGTTCAGAGGAGTTTGCCAACAACACAGCTAGCACAATAACTTCAAACTGAAGCTGGGAAGACTGCAAACTAGCTGCATTTTGTTTCGTTTGACCTTTTTATTCAATTGACATTTCTTTGTATATATCCATAAAAATTATGCTGATTCATGATTTCGACTGGCTGAGAAAGGCTGCCTCATTGTCTGTCTCATCCCGACTCCCAACATGTTCATTACTATGCAACAGCTGGAGATCGAATTTGAATATTGAAACAATTTTGCAAATGTCGGAGAGACAGACAGCAAGGTTAATACAAATCTCTGCAGTTGAAAACTAAATCTTAATCTGAAAGAAGTGTTAGATAATCTCTAGATGCTTTTTATAGTGGAAATCAAGTTTATACATTTCCTGGTTGGGCTGATGAGACAGTGGATTTGCACAGTCAGATGGAACAGAGTAAATAGGCATTTTTACATCATAGATTTAACATGTGGTAACTTGTGGAATAGACACCGTCTGGAATGCGGTTTTAACCAATCAGCATTCAGGATTAGACCCCAGCCATTGTATAAATGCAAGTAAAAGATGGCTGGTTATTGTTCAGAATCATCAGATCTGATTATGATGTCATGCCGTGGGCCAAAAACTCCAGGCATTTTTTTTCTAAAAGCTCTATCATAATTTATCAGGATTTTCATCATTTCAAGTGTTATTTCGACATAATGTGGGAGAATTATTTTTTTACAGGAAATTAAGTTTGACTGCACAGCCCCTTTAAAATAATACACCTACAGGACTCTGTATAATTTTTGTTTTTAATGTGCATCAAAGTAAAGATCTCCAACTATTCCTTGGAATCAATTGGTTTTAAAAGTATCAGGAGATGAAGAGTGACTAAAGGTGATTCAGACGTGATAATGGTCTGTGTCTCTACCATTAAAACATCCACTGAAGTAATGTTCCCGCTAAACATAAGGGCCAAATGTCCTAAACCCTTTATTTTACGCACAGCAGCATAGCCTTGTGTTGCAAATCGTATCTGTCTATTAGACAATGTAAAATGGCTTGATAAAATGTACATGTTCTATCAGCATCACTTCTAAAGTTGTAATAGTCTGTGGCGAGTGCTTGTTACGTGACATTATAAACGTAGGTAATCATTCCCAATGAATTGATGCTACAGGATGAGACATGGCAACCATGTGTCAGTCTATAAATTGACGCAAAGAAGTATTAAATAAATGTCAGCCCGTTAACCTTTAAAGGCAGCCCTGGGCTTCAGCATGGCTATTAGCTGCTCAATACATTTGATGCAGAATCTGAATTAAACTGACCCCCAAAGTTGTAGCTTTAATATAGCTCAGTTTACTGTAGTCATGTTTGGTGATTGTCTAAAAATGACAGGGCATGACAGGGCCTGCAGGGCCAATTATCATCACAACAATCTACAGTGAATGGGAACGCCATACCCTGTTGGGCTCTCACAACATGGATCTGAAAGGCCAGGGTGGGGGACTGATGGATAAAAGGTGGAGGAATCGGGTGGGGTAGGATAAACTGATCAGCAGCACTACCATCTATTTCTGAGCGTTACAGTGGCAAACAAAATGTAAAACTTCTTGGCCCTCTTTACCCATTTGTGTAGTAACCATTTGCAGCTCTAATATGTAGCCTATCAACTGCAACGAATTATCCTATTCTGCTCTGTGGGCGACTGAGATGAACCCCAACTCAGTAACAGAGAGATTCATTCAGAGTGCAATACATCAATGGGAAAGGGAAAGTAACTGAACGGAATGACTACCGACCTGTAACACTCATTTCCATTTGTGTCATCATGAAGTGCTTCGAGTGGCTATAAAGTACTTAAGTAAAAATACTTGAAAGTACTACTTAATTAAGTCATTTTGGGGGGTATCTGTACTTTACTATTTATATTTTTGACTACTTTAACTTTTACTTCATTACATTCCTAAAGAAAATAATGAACTATTTTGTCATACATTTTTCATGACACCCAAAAGTTGCCTAATTCACACACTTATCAAGAGAACATCCCTGGTCATCCCTACTGCCTCTGATCTGGGAGACGCACTGTCACATTCTGACCATAGTTATTTTGTATTTTCTTTGTTTTAGTGTGGTCAGGGCGTGAGTTGGGTGGGCAGTCTGTTTTCTGTTTCTATGTGGGGTTTCTTGTTTGGCTTGATATGGTTCTCAATCAGAGGCAGGTGTTAGTCATTGTCTCTGATTGGAACCATATTTAGATTTATATAGCCAGTTTTCTGTTGGGGTTTGCAGGTGGTTGTTTCTGTGTCTGTCACCACACGGTACTGTTTCGGTTTTCGTTCATGGTCGCATTTATTGTTTTGTATTTCTTAGTGTTCAGTTTTTCTTAGTATTCAGTTTATGTTTTATAATAAACGATATGGACACTTACCACGCTGTGCATTGGTTCTACGATACTTCTAACTACTCCTCAGACGAAGAGGAGGAAAACCCTTACACTCACTAAACACATACTTCATTTGTAAATTATGTCTGAGTGTTGGAGCATGCCCCTGGCTATCCGTAAACCAATTTAAATACAAGAAAATGATGCCGTCTGGTGTGTTTTATATAAGGAAATAGAAATTATTTGTACTTTTACTTTTGATACTTAAGTATATTTAAAATCAAATACTTTTAGACTTTTCCTCATAGTATTTTACTCTGTGACTCACTTTTCCCTGAGTCACCTTAATAGAAAATATCTTTACTTTTACTCAAGTATGGCAATTGGGTACTTTTTCCACCACTGCCCTCACCCACCTGGACAAAAATAATGCATATGTGAGGATGCTGTTCATTGACTACACCTTCAATAGCACAGTAACCTCCAAGCTCACGGCCTTAGGACTGAACTCCTCCCTATGCAACTGTGTCCTGGACTTCCTGATGGGGCGTCTCCAGGTGGTGAAGGTAGGCAACATTACCTCCTCCACACTGATCATCAACACGGGGCCCCACAAGGGTGAGTCCTCGGTTCCCTTCTGTACTCCCTGTATACCCACAACTGTGTGGCCTCATACAGTTCCAACTCCATCATCAAGTTTGCTGACGACATGACAGTAGTAGGCCTGATTACCAACAACAATGAGACAGCCTACAGAGAGGAGCTGAAATGGTCCAACCACACAGACATCATGGTGAAGAAGGCACAACAGGAGGCTGAAGAAGCCTGAAGAAGCAAGCATCTTTCTTTGAAATCAAATCCAATCAAATCCTTTACCAGCCATGATCATTATGAAATATGAAGACTTTGGGACCTAGCCTCAGTAATGTTAGGAAAACATCAATTTAAGAAGATATCCAGTTGATATTTATGTTTGTGGACTGTCCAGTTGTAATTAAGTACAATATACTTGACGATACCTAACACTGATAAACAAATGATAACTGTACAGAAGGAATCTGCATGTATTTCATTACAAATGTCCATACTTCATCCAGAAATAAACAATGCCTGCTGAAATACCTTAATAATAATAATTCACTCAAATGTTATGTTAATGGTATGGGGTTATTGGCAAGAAATGTTACTATTAAAACTCATGACAAAGTAGATAAAATGTTATACCCAGCACCTAGATTAAGTCTAAAAGAATAATATTGAAATTACTGTCTACAAACAAAAAGGCGTTCTGTGTGTTAGTGTGTTCTGTCCTTGTATCACCCACGTAACTTTTATGATTCAATTGGGCCCTCTGCTGTTCAAGAAGAGAACTACAAATGCTCCCATCACCAAATCTTTTCTAAGGGCTGAATGTTTGCAACTGTAATTTCAAGAAGCAAATAAAAGGTAAAAATTAAAAACAGTTTATTCATTTTTTATTAATTAACTTCAATCAATATATACTTAAGCAAACAAGATAAACAAAAAGTATACTTCATTCACATTGGGCTATGCATATTTAAAACAGTTGGGATACATTTATTTTGTCAATTATTTCTACACATGTAGATTTTTTACCTAACTTAAATAAAGTACCAGTCCAAAGTTTATACACACCTACTCATTCCAGGGTTTTTTCTATTATATACATTGTAAAATAAAAGTGAAGACATTAAAACTACGAAATAACATGTAGTAACCAAAAAAACAAATCAAAATATATTTCATATCTGAGATTCTTCAAAGTAACCACCATCTTGATGACAGCTTTGGCTCTTGGCATTGTCCCAACAAGCGTCAATGCCTGGAATGCATTTCAATTAACAGATGTGCCTTGTTAAAAGTTAATTTGGGAAATGTATTTCCTTCTTAATGCATTTTAGCCAATCAGTTGTGTTGTGAAAATGTAGGTTTGGTGTACAGAAGATAGCCCTACTTGGTAAAATACCAAGTCCATATTGTGGCAAGAACAGCTCAAATAAGCAAAGAGAAACTACAGTCCATCATTACTTTAAGACATGAAGGCCAGTCCATTCGGAAAATGTTAAGGACTTTGAAAGTTTCTTCAAGTGCAATCGCAAAAACCATCAAGCGCTATGATGAAACTGTCTCGCCACAGGAAAGGAAGACCCAGAGTTACCTCTGCTGCAGAGGATAAGTTCATTAGAGTTACCATCCTCAGAAATTGCAGTCCAAATAAATGCTTCGCAGAGGTTAAGTAACAGACACATCTCAACATCAACTGTTCAGAGGAGACTGCGTGAATCAGGCCTTCATGGTTGAATTGCTGCAAAGAAACCACTAAAGGACACCAATAATAAGAAGAGACTTGCTTGGTATCATGGAGACCATGTGTTTGATGAGTTCGACACCATTCCTTTCATTCCATTGCAGCCATTACTATGAGCCCGCTCTCCACAACTAAGGTGCCACCAACCTCCTGTGATCTCATAATGTAAAGTATTGGGAATTTTAGACATAAGAAATTGTTTAAAAACAATGTGGCTATGTATTTTGGTGGCCACCTTATTGACATTTAGTGAAAATGTATTTTTTTTTACTGTTTTATTGTAGAATCTCACATTCAACCAAGATGGCATAGCAGTGCAGACGTGAATTGTCGTTCTCGTGTACTTTTTGTATTTTTTGTATATATTTCAATTTATTTTCAATCTCTTTTCCATTTGTAAATTAAAATATTGAAATATCCAATAAATGTCGTTCCACTTCATGATTGTGTCCCACTTGTTGTTGATTCTTCACAAAAAAATACAGTTTTATATCTTTATGTTTAAAGCCTGAAATGTGGCAAAAGGTCGCAAAGTTCAAGGGGGCCGAATACTTTCGCAAGGCACTGTACATAGAGGCATTTTTCAGCTATGATTTTACCACTCACAATCCAGAATTGATATGACAATGGGGCCAGCATAGGATGTAATATACCCTTACAACAATCTATTTTTTGATCTTCTTGACGTCTAATCTGGTAAACTGCTACTGTGTGTCAAGAAAATAGCCCCAATTAGGGGTTAGTGTAGTCCTGTGAAAAAGTGCTGGTTTAGATGAAAAACTATTGCCCCTGTGTCCCCGTTCATAGGGGCATGAGAGACTAGTCAGTGGTAGAATTGAGTTGGCACTTTATTGGCCCAAACACCCACAAGGTTGAGGTTACTCATGGACAATAATTAGTTTAAAAAAAATGTTTTGCATTGATGCATTGTCTACTAACTGTCCAAGAATAGGATCCAAAGTGTTAGGAAATATTTGTTCCCATAAATACAAAGGTGGATGTCTTTCCTCATACCTCTCGCACTTTGGTCAGACTGCCAGACTATGCACCACAGAGCCAATCAGAAGAGAATACATAGGGGTCAACAGTGCCAATTGAAAGTCAAGGGGTGTGTCTGTGCCTTTTGGATTACTCTCTCTGTACAGAGAACCCCTGTGGTTCAAGTCAAGAGCTACCCTTCCCCTTTCAGTCTTCTCTGAGCATGTCTGAAAGTGACAGAGCCAGCAGCCAAGAGAGTTTTTCACAGTGTGTCCTAAAATGCTAATATGTATTAGTTCCAGTACAATAGAATAACTAAGACCTGAATTTGAATGCAGCGTGTTCCCGATCCCTCCTTTTTCTATCCAGCAGGGTCAACCAAAAACACTTAGTTCATGCAGATACTGGGGAATCAATATTGAAATGTATTGATCCCTTAAATGATTTTGCTATTAAATGACCCACATCACAACCCTCATACCTCTTCACAAAAATGTACCTAAATACATTTTGGAAGAAGGATTTTACTCACAAAAGATATAGGAATAATTTTTACCAGTTAGAAATAGTAGGCCATGCTTCAAATAACTTTTTATGAGAAAAACAAACCCTCAAATGCACTATTGCATTTTGTAAGTTGTCTGCAGGTGGCTTGTTGTGAATGCACTCAAATATCAAGTCAATAACAAGTTATGTAAACCGTGTTCTAATACTCAACGTAGAAGGATTTGTCTTAAATGTATAGTATATGAAAGTGATGCTATGAAAAGGATTATTTCACAATATCAAGCTCACTCTGACTGACAAATCACTGCCTATTACTGTGATTAAAAAGAGCATATGAAACATTGTTTTTCATGAGGCCTACCTGTGCTCCTTCCTTTAAATACCTCTGTTCCAACACCTCTCCTGTCCTTGATCCATACCACATACAGACATTTGCAGATCTTTTCAGTGTTGACTTTGTTGTCCTTAAGCCATAACTTTGGAAGCATGCTTGGGGTCATTGTCCATTTGGAAGATCCATTTGCGACCAAGCTTTAACTTCCTGACTGATGTCTTGAGATATTGTTTCAATATATTCATATAATTTTCCTACCTCATGATGCCTCTATTTTGTGAAGTGCACCAGTCCTTCCTGCAGCAAAGCACCCCACAACATGATGCTGCCTCCCCTGTGCTTCACGGTTGGGTAGGTGTTCTACGGCTTACAAGCCTCCCCCTTTTTCCCCCAAACATAACGATGGTCATTATGGCCAAACAGTTCTATTTTTGTTTCATCAGACGAGAGGACATTTCCCCAAAAAGTAACGATCTTTGTCCTCATGTGCAGTTGCAAACCGTAGTCTTTCTTTTTTATGGCGGTTTTGGAGCAGTGGCTTCTTCCTTGCTGAGTGGCCTTTCAGGTTATGTCGATATAGGACTCGTTTGTGGAGGTCAACAATTTTTTTTCTGAGGTCTTGGCTGATTTCTTTTGATTTTCCCATGATGTCAAGCACTGGGTGTCAGGACCCGGTTACGAACCTGGGTCTCCGGAGTGAGAAACAGTCACTTAACCAACTGAGCCACGAATAGTCAGCAGAACCCAGAAGATGAGGCAGACACAGCAGTACTTAAGACGGTGTATTTAATAAAGTAAAAAGGAGAAGTCCTTAAATACAAAAATGGCAAATCCAAAAGGTGGTAGGAATAGCACAAAAAAGCCTCAAGAGACACTCAAAAACAAAAACAGAATTCCACAAGAGCATCCACCGGAATCGACAGGAAAACACAGAACACTAGGGCTGGGTGCTAACATACAAACACAGAGCACAGAACTGAGGGAAACTAAGGGTTTAAATACAATCAGGGGAAACGAGGTACAGGTGCAAATAATAAATGGGGAACAAGGGAAAAAACATAAGGTCAAAAAGCACAATGGGGGCATCTAGTGACCAAAACCCGGAACAACCCTGGCCAAATCCTGACAGAATCCCCCCCTAGGAACGGCTCCTGACGTTCCTACCAGCTCTCTCAGGGTGGAGGGCCCTGAACTGACGAATGAGGTCAGGATCCAGGATGTCTTTGGCAGGAACCCAGGAGCGCTCCTCGGGACCGTAGCCTTCCCAGTCCACCAGATACTGCCAGGACCGCTGCACCCGGCGGGAATCCAGTATCCGATGGACGGTATAAGCCGGCTGGCCTCCAATGACACGAGGCGGAGGGGGAGGTCTGTCTGCCGGGACAAGGGGAGAAAAACAACAGGTTTTAACAATGAAATGTGAAATGTGGGATTAATCTTAAGGGATCTGGGTAAGTGTAGGCGATAAGAAACTGGGTTAACTCTCCTGGCAACCTTGAAGGGACCGATGTATTTTTGGGACAGCTTGCGAGACTCCACCCGTAGAGGTAAGTTTCTTGTGGAGAGCCAGACTCTCTGGCCGGGGCACAGGGTAGGCCCGGGACGGCGACGTCTGTTGGCTTGTTGTTGGTACCTCTGTGAGGAACGCATAAGATTAAGACGGGTCTTCCTCCACATAAGCCGACAGCGTCTGACGAACTTCAAGGCTGAAGGCACTCTGACTTCTGCCTCCTGGTCCGGGAACAATGGAGGAGCATAGCCAAACTGACACTCGTGCGGGGACATACCAGTGGAGGAGGAGCGCAAGGTGTTGTGCGCGTATTCGGCCCAAACAATAAAGGATGACCATGTGGACGGGTTGTCACGAGTCATACATCGGAGGGTGGTTTCCAGCTCTTGATTCATCCTCTCTGTTTGGCCGTTGGACTCCGGATGGTACCCTGAAGATAGACTGGCAGAAGCCCCCATGAGTTGGCAGAAGCCCCCATGAGTTGGCAGAAGGCCTTCCAAAACCTTGAGGCGAACTGGGGACCTCTGTCAGAAACCATATCTTGAGGAATGCCGAAGACTCGGAACACATGATTAATTACCAACTCAGCCGTTTCCTTGGCAGAAGGTAACTTAGTCAGAGGGACGAACCTGGCCGCCTTTGAAAACCTGTCGATTATGACTAGGATAGTAGTATTGCCATGGGATGGAGGAAGTCCAGTAATAAAGTCCAATGAGATATGGGACCAGGGTCTGTGGGGAACAGGTAAAGGGTGAAGGAGTCCTTGAGGGCGGAGGTGAGAAGATTTGCCCTGGCAGCACACGGGACAGGCATTGACGAAAGTGGCAACGTCTTCTCTTATGGTAGGCCACCAGAACTTACGCTGGATGAACTCCAAGGTGCGACCTACGCCAGGATGACAGGTGAGGCGAAAGGAGTGCCCCCACAGAAGGACCTGAGTCCTCACTGCCTTGGGGACAAACAACCGATTGGCAGGACCTCCTTTCGGGTCCGGTTCGCTAGCTTGAGCACGTCTCACGGTATCCTCAACTTGCCACGAGATCGGAGCCACAATCTTAGCAGCAGGAAGGACAGGCATGTCCGTGTCATCTCGAATGGCAGGAGCGTAGACTCGGGACAGGGCATCCGGTTTGAGATTCTTCGACCCGGGCCGATAGGTGAGGATAAACTGGAATCGATTGAAGAAAAGAGACCATCTAGCTTGTCTAGAGTTCAACCGCTTCGCCTGCTGGATATACTCCAGATTTTTGTGGTCCGTAAGCACTTGAAACGGGTGAGAAGCCCCCTCGAGCCAGTGTCTCCATTCCTTCAATGCCATCTTAACCGCTAGGAGTTCTCACGATCCCCCACATCGTAGTTCCTCTCAGTCGGGGTAAGCCGGTGTGAGAAGAAAGCGCACGGATGAAGCTTCTTGTCTTCACCCCTCTGAGACAGGACAGCTCCAACACCAACCTCTGATGCGTCTACCTTCACCACAAATGGTTCATCCGTAGTCGGTAGTATCAGGATGGGAGCAGAGAGAACGCGCTGCTTGAGTCCTTGGAAGGCCATCTCAGCTTCTCTTCCCCACAAAAACCTTGCATTGCCACCCTTGGTTAAAGCTGAGAGAGGGGCTGCCACCAAGCTGAAGTTCTTGATGAACTTGCGGTAAAAGTTTGTGAAGCCCAGGAAACGCTGAACTTCCTTAACGGATTTGGGGGTGGGCCAATCCGCTACCGCCCCTACCTTCCTGGGGTCCATTTGCACTCGACCGGGTTCCACTACAAATCCCAGGAATTGTACTCGGGATGAATGGAATTCACATTTTTCCGGCTTAACGTACAGATGGCTGTCCAGGAGGCGTTTGAGTACTTGTCTGACATGCTTAGTGTGTTCTTGAAGGGAGCTCGAAAAGATGATGTCATCCAAGTAAACGAACACAAATATGTTAAGCATATCCCTAAGCACATCGTTTATGAGCGCTTGGAACACCGCTGGGGCGTTGGTCAGGCCGAAGGGCATCACCAAGTATTCATAGTGACCAGTAGGCGTGTTGAAAGCGGTCTTCCACTCGTCACCAGGTCTGATCCGCACAAGATGGTATGCGTTCCGCAGGTCAAGCTTAGTGAAAACAACTGCTTCCTGGAGCAGCTCGAAGGCTGTGGCCATAAGGGGTAGCGGGTAACGGTTACGGACGGTTATGGCATTGAGTCCCCGGTAGTCGATGCAAGGACGTAATCCACCGTCTTTCTTGGCCACAAAGAAAAACCCTGCTCCCGCCGGGGAGGTGGATGGACGCATGAGGCCTGCTTCCAGAGCGTCCTTGATGTAGGTATCCATAGCAGCTCGTTCGGGTGGAGATAGGGAAAAGATCCGACCCCTGGGGGGCAAGTGCCCGGAAACAGGTCGATGGGGCAATCGTAAGGTCTATGGGGTGGTAGCATGGTGGCCCTCTGTTTGCTAAACACCAGTTTGAGGTCATGGTAACACTCGGGAACTCGGGTCAGGTCGATGGATTCTAAAGACTCGGGAGTAGAACTCGGGGAATTCTGGAAAATACAAGTAGCTTGGCACATAGGACCCCACTGCTTGATAGTGCCCACAGACCAGTCGATGTGAGGGTTATGGCTGTGAAGCCAGGGGTATCCAAGGACGAGAGGGAACTCGGAACAGGAGATCAAATGAAAGTTCATCAATTCCTGGTGTTGTGAAACTGAAAGTCGCAAGGAGGTAGTGACATGAGTGACAAGTCCAGATCCCAAAGGGCTTCCATCCAATGTAGTGACCCTCATGGGTTCACTTAGAGGTTCAGAGGGAACGCCATTCTCCTTCGCCCAGACACCATCCATGAAGTTACCTGCGGCTTCAGAGTCTACCAAGGCTTGAAGGTGAAGCTTGTGGTTGTCCCAGGAGAGGGTGACTGGAATGAGCAGACGGGAGTTGGACGGATGGGAGGAGGTTATGTTTCCCGTTACAGTTCCCCCGGTCTGTACGGGACAGAGCGTTTCCCTGGAGCCCGGGACACGTGGAACGGAAATGGCCCGGTTTGCCGCAATATAGACAGCGTCGCTCCCTCATCCGGCGGTCTCTCTCAGCCTGGGAGATGCGTCCAATCTGCATGGGTTCCGATGGAGCCAGCGAGGATAAAGGTGGGGACTCGGAGCTGGGACTGATAGGGGCTAGAGGTCTACGGTTGAGTTCTCTCTCTCTCAGACGCTGGTCAATGCGTGAGGCCAACTTGATCAGGGACTCGAGATTGTCCGGTGGTTCCCGAGTGGCCAGTTCATCTTGGATAGTGTCGGAAAGGCCTTTCAGAAAGCACACCGTGAGCGCCTCGTTGTTCCGGCCACTTGCTGCTGCCACCGTGCGGAACTGGATGGCATAGTCCGTCACGCTGCGCCAACCTTGGTGGAGAGTCAGGAGCTGTTTGGCTGAGTCAGAACCACTGCTTGGGCCTTGAAACACTCGTTTGAATTCCTCAGCAAAGGCAGAGTAGCTGGCACAGCAGGAACTATGGGCATCCCACACAGCAGTAGCCCAGGCCAGGGCTTTTTCCGACAGCAGGGTGATGATATAAGCGATCTTAGACCGGTCGGTGGGAAACGACGAGGGTTGTAGCTCAAAGGAGAGAGAACATTGGGTGAGAAACCCTTTACAAGCACTTGGATCACCTGAGAACCGTTGGGGAGGTGGAAGACGAGGTTCAGCCAGGGGGTTAACTGCCATGGGTACGTGAATCTGAGGTACTGGGACGGGAACTGTTGCCGGGGTAAGACGATCAGATATTTGCTTAATGGAAGTCAGCATCTCCGACAGAAGATGAGAATGTCTAGCCATTAAGGCCTCTTGCTGAACCAGGGCGGCTTCGTGGCGTTGGACAGTCTCCTGGTGGTGGGACAGCATGGCAAAAAGGTCCTGGGAACTGGCTGCCTCTGGGTTCATTTTTGGCTCTGTGTTTCTGTCAGGACCCGGTTACGAACCTGGGTCTCCGGAGTGAGAAACAGTCACTTAACCAACTGAGCCACGAATAGTCAGCAGAACCCAGAAGATGAGGCAGACACAGCAGTACTTAAGACGGTGTATTTAATAAAGTAAAAAGGAGAAGTCCTTAAATACAAAAATGGCAAATCCAAAAGGTGGTAGGAATAGCACAAAAAAGCCTCAAGAAACACTCAAAAACAAAAACAGAATTCCACAAGAGCATCCACCGGAATCGACAGGAAAACACAGAACACTAGGGCTGGGTGCTAACATACAAACACAGAGCACAGAACTGAGGGAAACTAAGGGTTTAAATACAATCAGGGGAAAACGAGGTACAGGTGCAAATAATAATGGGGAACAAGGGAAAAAACATAAGGTCAAAAAGCACAATGGGGGCATCTAGTGACCAAAACCCGGAACAACCCTGGCCAAATCCTGACACTGGGTTTGAAGGTAGGCCTTGAAATACATCCACAGATACACCTCCAATTGACTCAAATTATGTCAATTAGCCTATCAGAAGCTTATAAAGCCATGACATAATTTCCTGGAATTTTCCAAGCTGTTTAAAGGCACAGTCAACTTAGTGAATGTAAACGTCTGATCCACTGGAATTGTGATACAGATTATTTCACTGTATGTAAACAAAAGTTTGAGAGGGTGAAGACTGTAGCGCAGGAGTTAAAGCCCGTCTGTTGTTTCAACATGGCACAAGATCGGTAAGTGTCATAGTTCAAATTTTGCCCTGATAAGTTATTTTGTAATGATTTATTTATTTTACCGCTGCAGAGTTCAATATTTTAGGTTGTGTGTCATTATCCTTACAAATATGAAAATCTGCATACTGAATGACACAGAATACGGGTTGTCACGCCCTGACCGTAGAGAGTGTTTTATGTCTCTATTTTGGTTTGGTCAGGGTGTGATTTGGATGGGCAGTCTATGTTCTATGATTTTCTATTTCTATGTGTTTGACCGGGTGTGGTTCTCAGAGGCAGCTGTCTATCGATGTCTCTGATTGAGAACCATACTTAGCTACCCTTTTCCCCAACCTGTTTTTTTGTGGGAAGTTAACTTTGTCTTGATTCAGGGCACATAGCTCAAAGCTTCACGGTTTGGTATTTGTTCTTTGGTTTGTCTGCATCATTTTTGAATAAAGAGGAAATGTACGCTTACCATGCTGCATCTTGGTCCAGTCCTTCAGCCAGCAGTGACACGGTTAAGAATTAAGTAATCTTCTCTCTAACATGTTAGAGGTGGACCTCATTTGGACCCTTTACGAAATCCAGGAATGGCAACAGCTGGTGTCTGACGGCGACCGCTTATTTTACCAAGTGGATGGAGGCAATACACATTAAGGTCTGTAAAGGAAGAGAACGTGCTTAACTCCCTCCTGTATCCCATTGAAAAAGGGTGCTTGGAACCAAAAATAGATTTTCTTTTGTTATACCCATCAAGGACAACACTGAGGCCACCTCCAAGGCCATGGACATCTTCAACACCCATGGTTCTCCTAAGGTCATCTTAAGCGACCGAGGTCGTGAACTCTGGAACAAGGTACGGAGGTTATATTCTATCACCAATGTTTTTTTGTTTTTTTTACAGTTTGAATTTTTCATTGTTACATAATCAGACATTTCAATATCTTCCATTGCCAATAGATATCCCTTTCCTCCACCACCTCCAGGTTTGGATGAACAAACCAACCACACCCCTAAGACTGCCATGGGCAAGTCCCTTCACGGGTTCCAGGTATGTATCACAATTCCAGTGGGTCAGACTAACTGTATTTTTTACATAACCTGTGTGTTTACTTCTCTGCCTTCTACACTGCTCCAGGCTGAAGGTCATTATCTTTGCACACAACAGCAGCAGAGTACTCACCCTATTGCCTGCTGTAATGGACAGGAGCTGCAACTGTTGACTGAGGTTAACATTGCAATAGTTTATTGGATATACTATAGTATTTAAAATGTGTGACATCTAGTTGTTTGTCTATTGCTATTTTTGTATGGACAAGGCACAGGAGAAACAGAAGGAGAGCAACCGGAGGAGAATCAAGGAGGGGACCGACATCCGGGCGAATGACTTGGTTTGGAAGAAGAACGAAAGGAGGCGACCTGAGAATCCTTGCTGCTCTGTTGCTCCTAGCTTGGGTCACCATCCATAAGGGTGATTATAAAAATCTCAGATGACTATTTGCCTCTTCGCAATGGCCGGCATCGCCATGCTGTCAGCAGTACCAACACTGGCCCAGGGGTTTCTCCAAATAGTCAATGTCAAGGCTAAGTACTGGGTCACATTAAGTAACCTCTGTTGCCAGGTAGGTACTGATAAGGTGTATGACTCCAGTGGTTGTGACACCACACCAGAGTTTCTCTCACAACTCACCTCATCTTTTCCAGGGACCACCTTCCCCATCCACCTCACTGACATAAAATATTACAGACAGGTATCCTTTCTTTTCTGTTTGCCATTAACATTATTGCATGTCTAATCAAACAGTTAAATTAAATAATTCACTAACTGTATTTTTTACATAACCTGTGTGTTTACTTCTCTGCCTTCTACACTGCTCCTGTTCTCCAGGATCTAGAGGTTCTACCCAGATGTGGATCCCCCTGATGTCCTCCATTACCTTCCAACTTTTCATTACATCATCTACAGCTACTGTTGTCATGTTGTCAATATCTGCTAAGAAATGTTCTTGCTCTATCATACTGGGCACATAATGTGAGATACACAGATTAACTAAAAATACTAGCATTTGGAAACACTCAAAACAAACAGAGCAGCAGTGCCTGGACTTCGATGTCTAACTCTTTGAGTCCCCCTTCCGAGACTGATTGCCTGTTGAGAACAAGTGACATGCAGAACCTCCCACAGCACCCACCCCCTCTCTATTCCACTCACCAGAACTCAGTATTTCAGGCTCTGATTGCCATGTGAGTGAAAATCTGTGAAAGTAAATTGAAACTGAGCAAGACCTTGATATGAAAGACTGCATTGTGGAGTTAATCGTTGTTATAGCCTAGATCACTTTATATATTCTGGACCGTTGTTTTTTCTAAGGCTAAGCAGACAACGGGTAGCATATGCTTTTTATCCGTCTCTATAACAAGGCTTAGGCCTATATCCTCACAAACCGTCTCAATTCGAGCCCTGCTTTAAACCATAAGACATCTCCCCAGAAATGTTTTGCCTACGGATTGCATGGTGACAACGACTGTGTCTGTTAAACCAGTAAACTGGGAAGTCTGGTGAAAAAACGGGGTCAAATCACGACATCTGTGATTTTCATGTCAGAGAAAGATGCCAGTTTCTGAATTGGAATCCCAAGTTGAATGACCTTTCAACACTATTTTTCTCAGTCTGAGCTTGTTTTTCCCCGAGTTCCCAGTTGTCATGAATACAGCACTAAATTTGAAAGTCAGAGAATGCCGAATTCCCAGTTGCTTTGAATGCGCCACTGGAGACTTAGACTGTCTCTTATTTCTGAATAGTGCTACCTCCAACAAAGAAGCCCTTGTGTCTGTATTGATGTGAGAAATGGGCATATCTACACAGTAATGGTGGCTGGCTGCGATATCAACTAGCCTAATCATTTTTGTATTGAAGTGATATGCCTATTTTAGCAAAATTGACAAATGACATTGATTAGATTACCCTGGCAATTAAATTTTATTTTTACAAAATCATGTCTGCTAATGTCATGAAATTACACTGGTCACTCAACATTCATAAAGTATTTATAATGTTTACAGTAAATAGTACTCACTTTAGATTATGGACTTCAAAAGTACTTCACTAATGATTAGTAAATGGTTTATTAATGTGGGAGTCATGATTAATAAATGGTAAAAACACAATTTATAAATGTCTTAAGTGTTTTATTACAGAACCATAAAGTGAATTGTGGAAAGAATGTGCAAACAACCTTCCCTAATAGCTGATTTCTCAAGATTTTATTATCAATAATTGCAATATTTCATCTTCAAATAATATTATCCTATTAACTACACTACATGACCAAAAGTATGAGGACACCTGCATGTCGAGCATCTCATTCCAAAATCATGGGCCTTGCTGTGATAGCAGCCTCCACTCTTCTGGGAAGGCTTTCCACTAGATGTTGGAACGTTGCTGTGGGGACTTGTTTCCATTCAGCCACAAGAGCATTAGTGAGGTCGGACACAGATGTTGGGTGATTAGGCTTGACTCGCAGTCGGCGTTGAAGTCAGGGCTCTGTGCAGACCAGACAAGTTCTTCCACACCGATCTTGACAAACCATTTCTGTGGCCACAAGTTTGGAAGCACAGAATCATCTAGAATGTCATTGTCTATCCCAAACCATGGAAAAACAGACCCAGACCAGTATTCCTTCACCAAACTTTACAGTTAGCGCTGTATTTGTGCAGGTAGCATTCTCCTGTTATCTGCCAACCCCAGATTCCACCATTGGACTGATAGATGGTGAAGCATGATTCATCATTCCAGAGAGCACGCTTCCACTGCTCCAGAGTCCAAGGGCGGTGAGCTTTACACCAAGCCAGCCGACATTTGGCATTGCGCATGGTGATCTTAGGCTTGTGTGCGGTTGCTCGGCCATGGAAACCCATTTCAATAAGCTCCCGACAAACAGTTATTTTGCTGACGTTGCTTTCAGAGGCAGTTTGGAACTCGATAGTAAGTGTTGCAATTGAGGACAGATGATATTTACGCGCTATGCGCTTCAGAACTTGGCTGTCCTGTTCTGTGAGCTTGTGTGGCCTACCGCTTTGTGGCTGAGCCGTTTATTGCTCCTGGATGTTTCCACTTCACAATAAAAACACTTACAGTTGACCGGGGCAGCTCTAGCAGGGCAGACATTTTACAAACTGACTTGTTGGAAAGGTGGCATCCTATGACGGTGCCACGTTGAAAGTCACTGAGCTCTTCAGTAAGGCCATTCTACTGCCAATGTTTGTCTATGGAGATTGTATGGCTTTATGCTCGATTTTATACACCTGTCAGCAACGGGTGCGGCTGAAATAGCCAAATCCACTCATTTGAAGGGGTGGGTGTCCACATACTTGTGTGTGTGTATATGTATATATATATAGCGACACCGCTAGATAGCAAGGATACCAGTACACAGTGTCCTTCCTCCCCACTTGCCCCACTTACTGTTAATGATGACAAGGGCAGGCGCAGTGGCAGGCGGGGGCGAAGGACATTGTGTGCTAGCTAGCAATGACTCTGGTATGTGAAATGTACTTTCGTAGGATAGCCGGAGTCAAAGTCATTAATATTCATGAGTTGCATTGGGTGATTGGTTGAGCCTTCTTGTGCGTGTAACTGTGCTCTAGAGCCGTGTGTTTAAGCTCGCTTGCCGGCATGATCAGTAAGCACCAAACATCTTGGGAAACTCAACTTTAGCTTAATTGATTGTGAAATATATTAAATCCTGACCAGCTAGCTACCAATCTATAAAACGAGTCCACTAATTGTTATTTTTAACAATTCCACAAACTGTCTGTTGCTTGATATGAGCAAGTTGACCCAAATGTATCAAATAATAGGAAATCCACAATTAGTTGGTTAGTAGTGGCTACTGCCTGCCTGGCCAGTGAGCTAGCTAGCTACATTTTTAGTAAAGTAGCTATCCTACTAATGCAGTGGTCAGTGGAACTAACTCTGAGTTTAACAGATTTTGGTGAAAACAAACTAGTAGCCAGTTGTTGTTGCCCATGGTGGAATAATATCCAACCAGCTGGCTCCCGAATCCTACGTGACATGTCTATGTGCCCATGATGAGCTCCCGAGTCTAGACGCAGACTGCCTAATCTCATTAGATAGCTAGTTTTATTTTTAAAAACTGCTGAGGTGACTCTAACCCTGTAGCTAGTTAACAAGTCCTCCTCAGCAACAATGTTATTGAGGTGCGGTAATATAAGATGTACATTTGAAGTTACTTCTGGTTTTAATTCAGAGGGGAGTGAGATTGTCCACCATTGTTTTGTGTTTTGGTAAGGGCTTGGAGTGATGTCACGCACCCAAAAGAAGGCTCAACCAACGATGAACTACAGGACAAAATACTACAAACCCTCCAACCCGAAAAAGACCTGTGGTGTAAAAAACAAAACACACAGAATTCTTTCTTTCCACAGGGCCATGTGTGAAACAAGGATGCAGCTTGTGCCCCACCCTATTCAACATGTAAACTCAGCAAAAAAACGTCCTCTCACTGTCAACTGCGTTTCAACTGAACAAGTTCCACAGACATGTGACTAACAGAAATGGAATGAACAAAGGGGGGGGGGGGTCAAAAAAAGTAACAGTCGATATCTGTTGTGGCCACCACCTGCATTAAGTACTGCAGTGCATCTCCTCCTCATGGACTGCGCCAGATTTGCCCGTTCTTGCTGTGAGATGTTACCCCACTCTTCCACCAAGGCACCTGCAAGTTCCCAGACATTTCTGGGGGGAATGGCCCTAGCACCTCACCCGCCGATGCAACAGGTCCCAGACAAACTCAATAGGAGTGAGATCCGGGCTCTTTGCACACCACCCCAGAATGACAGACCCTCCACCTCCAAATCGATCCCGCTCCAGAGTACAGGCCTCAGCTCATTACTTCGATGATAAAGGAACCTGGTGAGACAAAACCGCGACTCATCAGTGAAGAGCACTTTTTGCCCGTCTGGTCCAGCGACGGTGGGTTTGTGCCCATAGGCAATGTTGTTGCCAGTGATGTCTGGTGAGGACCTGCCTTACAACAGGCCTACAAGCCCTCAGTCCAGCCTCTCTCAGCCTATTGCAGACAGTCTGAGCACTGATGGAGGGATTGTGTGTTTCTGGTGTAACTTGGGCAGTTGCTGTTGCCATCCTGTACCTGTCCCGCAGGTGTGATGTTCGGATGTACCGATCCTGTGCAGGTTTTGTTACACATGGTCTGCCACTGCGAGGATGATCAGCTGTCCGTCCTGTCTCTCTGTAACGCTGTCTTAGGCGTCTCACAGTACGGACATTGCAATTTATTGCCCTGGCCACATCTGCAGTCCTCATGCCTCCTTGCAGCATGCCTAAGGCACGTTCACACAGCAGGGACCCTGGGCATCTTTCTTTCGGAATTTTTCAGTCAGTAAAAAGGACTCTTTAGTATCCTAAGTTTTCATAACTGTGACCTTAATTGCCCACCGTCTGTAAGCTGTTAGTGTCTTAACGACCGTTCCACAGGTGCATGTTCCTTAATTGTTTATGGTTCATTGAACAAGCATGGGAAACAGTGTTTAAACCCTTTACAATGAAGATCTGTGAAGTTATTTGGATTTTTACGAATGATCTTTTAAAGACAGGGTCCTGAAAAAGTTTATATACAGTACCATACAGTTCCAAGTTTGGACACCTACTCATTCCAGGGTTTTTCTTTATTTTCACTATTTTCTACATTGTAGAATAAAAGTGAAGACATCAAAACTATTAAATAACACATGGAATCATGTAGTAACCAAAAAATAAAAATATAATTTATATCTGAGATTCTTCAAAGTACTTTTGGCATTCTCTCAACCAGCTTCATGATGTAGTCACCTGGAATGCATTTCAATTAACAGGTGTGCCAAAAAAAAGTACATTTGTGGAATTTCTTTCCTTCTTAATGTGTTTGAGCCAATCAGCTGTGCTGTGACAAGGTAGGGATGGTATACTGAAGATAACTGTATTTGGTAAAAGAAAATAAGCAGAAATAAACTACAGTCCATCACTACTTTAAGACGTGAAGGTCAGTCACTTTTCCTTCACTCTGCATCCAACTCACCTCAAACCATCTCAATTGGGTTTGAGGTCGGGTGAATGTGGAGGCCAGGCCATCTCATGCAGCACTCCATCATTCTCCTTTTTGGTCACATAGTCCTTACACAGCCTGGAGGTGTGTTGCTTACACAGCCTGGAGCTTTTCAAATGCTAAAATGCACACACCACTTTTAATTATTGCATGGAAAGCAAAAATAATACAATCTAACTGACAAATGCCTTACCACGCCTTAAACATTTCAGAGGAACATTACTTTGTATTAAAATACTTTATTGTAGAAGCTTACATCACAATGATTGTTCCTATTTAAAAAGTTCAGAATAAATCCTAATTACAAATGTACTGGGTTGTTCTCATTTTGCAGTCTGATTGAGAAATCTAAACATGAAATAGAATAGCCTAATGCACATTACATTTCTGTATGTTGTAATGTAAATTATCCAGGCATCAATCACATCAGATTTGAACCACATGGACTCCATTTCTAAAGATTTGATCTCTCTCCCATACATCACACCCCCCTCAGCTAATTTCAATTTGCTCTGTTTTCCAGATTATTAAAATGATCAGTTTACGTAAAACAGGATCAGATGCTTGAACGAACCCAGAGACACGAACGCTCTAATCATGCTGTTACTAGGGCTGTCAAGATGAAGTCTTCAGAATACAGATCTAAGCTATATTTAACTTAACTCTACAAAAAAAAAGGAGCAGAGTGGAGCACCCAGTTCGGGAGGGTGGGAAAAAACTTGCGAGGGAAGTTAACGTTAGGTCCAGGATAAGGCATTCATCACAGCTGTGTAGCTCAATGTACTACCTCTGCATATAAAACAATAAAAAAACAATGATATGGGTGTCAGCAAGAAGTCCACTTTAGCAACAATGCTGGATTCCCCTTGTCTTTTCATATTCTCTGTTGCAATGTCAATAAAACAAGTAATCTCAATAATGATAAAACTTGATTGATGAAATAGGCAAGGACAACTATTCAGTCTGTTGTAGTTCCATTGTTACTTGCTTTAATCTCATTTCTTAATTTTTTGGGGGGGGATTCTAATGACAAATTAATTAATACCCATAAAGAGAAACATACAAGACAACTTCAAAACTACAAGCATGGAGGTCAAGACTCATCCGCGAGGATTTCTTTTCTTTTAGTTAATCAGAGAAATCTGCTGAAACGGAATAAATCATGCATCTTACTAACAGATGGGCCAACAGTGATTTCACATATTTTTAAATTGGTGATAGATCTCAGCAGTATCTGTTAAGAGGAATAACAGAGCGTAAGCTACATTCAATATCTGTTAATGAGGTATAACAGGCATTTCCCTATACTTGGCCAGTGTGTAATTACGAGTAGGGGTTGAAATGAAATTCTATAAATCATGTTGGCCAAAGATGGCAGAATTCCGTTCCACTGCTTTCCCATTTGTAAATTACCCCTGATTACAAGTAGGCATTATGGGAGGCTGTCCATCTTTGGCTGAAGGTCCCCTTCTCCAGTAACACACTTACACAAATCTGAAGCTGTGCCAATGTGATACCATGTATAAACTCCCTTGATTTTCTATGACTGTTGGCCTGCGAGGGTAGCCTAGGTATGACAAAAAGTAGTCTGGGTACCAGTCTGTTTAGCTATCATTCCACTTCGTGACATATGCCAAAGATTATTTGGTTTAGCATAACAAGGAGTGGAATGATAGCTAAACAGACTGGTACCCAGACTACTTTTGTGTGTGTGTGTGTGTGGGGGGGGATAAGTATAAGGGACTTCATTACCCACATCGGACTGCAATGCTAAGTACACACCCAAACTTATACTCTCAATTTTCCACTTCATCTGTTCTTATACTGGCCTTGATAGTCAGTAAACAGATTGGATATCCCTGCCACAGATTCCCTGGTCTATGTCCACAGGTACACTGCTTCTTGACACAATGCCCGCTCAACCCAGAAGCCAGCCAAAGTACCAAGCATTAATTCAGATTAAGACGATTATGAAATTAAGCCATCTAATCACTTCTCGAATTCATGTAGTAGTAATGAACCGCTGTCCCCAGGTCATCAAATGTTTTGAATATGGTTGTGAACAACCCTGTGACCAAGCCACAGATGCGTGCCTGGCGCACACACAAACACAGCAGTGAGCCCTAGGTACACCCAGAGCAGAAAACAAACAGAAGTGTTCCTGATGTGGTCAGGACATTGAACTGAACCAACATCAACTGGGCACCTGCCCCCTTACAAACACTACTATGGGTGTGGACACAATTTGCTAGGATGCCACCATCCTTGCAAATGTGACAGACTAATGTCTTGAAGCCTCATTACGCCATTTCATTTGAGATTGACAGCCACTATGGAATCCATACAGCTAAAATAAGTTTCAATGCCTGCAGTACAGAAGATGAACACCCCAAAGTATAGCATCAATGACAGCAGACACTGAGGGGCAATGTTGATATTGGAGTGCTGTGCAGGAGGATAGATCATTTGAGCACTTGGCAAAGATATAGTTTTCATGTTGTATTCATATCCAAAGGTAACATATAAAAGGAAATAGAAAGGTAAGAAGACCGCCGTCCCTCTAGTCAAGGATGTGCAGAAGATCTATACATTTAATCATGAAAATATTCCAAGACCAACAGAGAAAATAAGTGTAGGTGGTGGTCTTGACAAACATTGTATGCTGTATGTATTTTCCTTATCAGCAGAGGCATATCTTTCGATATTATTCAATTCACATCAAAAAGCTCATAAAAAGTCAGAGCCACACTTATCGTGATAACTAGAAATGTATTGAGCCCAATAATATAAAATCCTTTGTAAGGTTCGTGAACAAATAGTAGTGGAAAAAATGTTATTCATCTTCTATACCATTCCAGACTCATGCTTCACTTTATAGCATGTCAAACAGCAATTGATATAAAAAACAAAACAAAAAAATACAGGAAAAACATTAACAGGTTTCTCTCCATAAAGGAGTAATTTACAAAAACACTGAGCCACAGGAAAGTCAGACAAAGAGGGGTTTAAAAGCAAACTGGAAAAAAATCCTTGAGTAATCCACTTATTGCTTTCTGGATGAGAGAAAAGAGGACGAGTGTAGGGAGTCTATGCAGACTGGTCTCTCGTGAAGTATTCTGTTCTGATGGATGGGACCAAAGCTGGGTCAGAATGGACCTCAATACTAGTGTATCTGCTTGCATGAACATGAAGAGTGATGACGGAATGTTGTGGACCAGAGGGGAAATGGTAGCTGGCTACTGGTCCGTTGGCATGTCTCTGTCTGTTTCTGCTTTAGAGGGTTGCCCCGGCGACGGTGTGTGGGGAGGTCGGGACACGGGGGCAATCCCATGTGCCATAGCCAGGTTCCCTGCAACAATTCCCTCCACTGCAGCACCTGCCCCCGTCAGGCCTCCTGCTGCCACTCCCACTAGACCAGTAGAGAACCTGTTGACAAATGTAGAGTTGAGACAGAAGAATAAAAATAGCATTATATGGAATTATCTTTCCAGGGTCATAACACAAGCCAGATGTCATCAAAGCATGGTCGTACCTGTAATCAGTAACACCATTGTGTTCGGAGTGCACAGCCCCAGGGTCCATGCCAGGCCACTGGGGCGTTGCCATCAGATACTCCTTATTCACACAGTTCTTCAGACTGTCAGGGATGCGGCCTGTTGGGAGAAAAAAACACCACAACAGTCAAACGGATCAAAGTCTACTTAATGACAACTCTTGATAAGTTTTTTTTTGGGATGGATTACAAAGCAACTTGTGGGCTGTAATACATAAACTATATCACTTAGTGGTTAGGGCTACTGTGCCAAGTCTCATGTGGACCGACTGTTGTTCACTCTGCACAGAAATGCAATTGTATCATTGTACCCTAGTGTATGTGCCTAATGCCTATAAATATGCTGTTATACACTGAGGCTTGCATAACTGAATACCTGTGATGGCCCGGCGCACTTCCCTAGCTGCCTCCTCCCGCGCCTCGAGTGACGCCTGCTCACTGTACCAGGATGCGTGGGGAGTGCAAACCAGATTGGGGGCATCCTTCAATGGGCCCTGAGAGAAGCTGGAGGAGTATAGATAAACAGACCGGTGAGACATATTAAAGAGTGTGTGCAAGGGGGTGTTCATAAAAAAAAAAACATGTTAAAATGGTGAATCACAACGGTCAAACCAGTTATTGTTTGCACGTTTTAAATGACTGGGCTATAAGCAGGATGAGGCTATAAGTGCCTGTGGGCTGGGAGGAAGCTGACCTGAAGGGCTCCGTCTCGTGTACGTCCAAGGCAGCACCCCGTATCCTGCCCTCTTTCAGTGCCTGGGCCAGGGCCCTCTCATCCACCAGGCCCCCGCGAGCCGTGTTAACCAAAAATGCTCCCTGACGCATCTGCACACACGACAGATCAGTCAGCATAACACATTGGTAATGACACATTGGTAATGAGGGTGTTGTGGGTGGCAGAAATGGTGTACACGTGTGTTGGGGTTGTCACAATACCAGAATTTTTACTTTGATTTCAATACCAGGTTTAGTATCACAATACTTGATACCACGGTAGACAGCCAAGTATGCATAAATCAATTAGACTTTGTTTCTACAAATACATAATGGTAATCATTTATTTGAATGGTTAATCTCTATTGATAAACTGGGTAAATCAAGATGTAACCTAGGCCTAGCCACAATACAGGTAAATGCATTGATTTGAGTTTGTTTTGCCTGATTTCATGGGGCTACAGATGACAATCTGTTTCCCTTCCATTTGGGACTTATTTTATTGTACTGATCAACATTTGCATAGAAGTAGCTTATTTTCAAAAAAATGTGTGCCGTCTCTTTAACCAGTTCTGACGTCATTGACGAGGCAGTCTGTTCGCTGATCATCTTTGGGAGAAACGAGAGACCGCATGAGGGGGAGCTAACATGATGCAGCCCAGAATCCCAGTGCAGGCTAGCAATGACTAACGCCTCAATCACATCGACAGTGTCATTGCATTTTGGTACACCAGAAGTACATTCCTTTCCAACAGAAATCTGCGTTTGCTTCGCAGCATTGCAGAGGCAGTTGCAGTGCGTTCTGTGTGGTGCATATGTTGGATTTATCGAACGTATGCGTCAAACTGTATGCGTAGGCGGCTTGACAGAAATGGTAGTAGAAGGTGAATGTTGAACTTTTGTTGCACACATATCCAGACGATCACACCGATAGCGTCGTTGTCACAAGGCGAAAGTGGAGCAGGCACGGTGCGCGCTATAATAAGGTGTCAACTGGACTGATAGATCAGCAATTGACAGAACTAACGAAAGTTACAAAACCTAGTACCGAACCGTTTTTCCATGTTAAGAGTATCGAAAAAGTACAGAAGCGTCGGTATACCTTGCAACAGTAGTGGGCGTGTCTTATACCTGTTTAATGGTGAAGTCATTGATGAGGTGATGGTTGTGCTCGTTGAGGCTGCAGTGCAGTGACACACAGTCAGAGTGGATGAGCAGGTCCTGCAGGGTGGCCATTCTCTGCAGGCCCAGAGAGCGCTCCACCCCGTCTGGCAGGTAGGGGTCGTAGAACATCACACTGAAGCCAAAGGCCTTGGCCCGCAGCGCTACAGCTTGGCCCACTCGCCCTGCGCCACAAGATACACTCAGACTGGAGGATGGCAAGCGGTCAGAGTAGCCTCTCACTACTTCTCAGAAAACTAAAAATGATTTACATTAAAATTATCTGAGAGGACACCAATAATAATAATAATAATGATGATACAAAAATATATTTAAAAAATACACTGCAACTTCGAAACAGATCACATCAGAAAACTTGAATCAACATGTGTGTCCTATGATGACTGCACTTGCAGAGAGCCCTCGCTAAGACGAGATCAATTTCCCTCCTCACCCAGGCCGATGATGCCCAGTGTCTCTCCCCGGATGCGGGCAGCTCCGCTGGCTACCTCCCTGATCTGCTCCACGCTGGAAGCCCTGGTGCCCTCTCTCATAGCCTGGTGCATCCAGGTGACACGGCGGTACAGGTTCAGGATCAGACACATGGACGTGTCCGCCGTCTCTTCCACTGATGTCGCAGGCACATTACACACAGCTATACCTGAGGGGGACAGAGCACAAAGGAGACAGCGATTAGTTATGATACATATTGAGGTGGATGGATGGATGGCTGTAGTAGGTAGGAGAAAAACAGATGGGAGGTGAAGCAAAGTATTGATCCAGTAGCCAACCTAGTTCAGCCGCAGCCTTGATGTCCACGTTGTCAAAGCCACTGCCAATTCGCACAATGATCCGCAGACCCTTGAACTTGTCCAGGTCGTCCCGCGAAAGGCTGATGGTGTGGTACATCAGGGCGCCCACTGCCTCGTTCAGCACCTAAAGCACCAGGGAGAGAATGTACGAATTCTACTATTGCACTAAAAGAGCAAATACATTCCCTAGCTCCATTGAGTTGGAAATAGCCCCCACCACAAAAACAACAGACGGGTTCATGAAGCATCCATTTCCCAACTTTAAAAAAAATGCAGTTAGATACTTAAGAGGTGTATAGGAGAGTAGTGGTACTGGGAGAGATAGTTGGTTACCTTCTCGTGGATCTCCTGGGTGGACTGGGCATCACAGAAGGCCACTGTGGCCACGTCCTTCAGGACAGGCATCTCCACGGTGCAGTCACGCCCATCCAACAAAGCCACCAGGGGCCGCGGGTGCATCGGCCCATTCAGAATCGGGGGGCGAATGCCTAGATAAATACAACAAATCAATTTCAGCAATGTCAAATGGGACCCCCCCCCGTCTCCTTTCTATAGCGTCAATCAGATAGACCATCTACATGATCACATAGGCCAAACTGTCAATTTCCACAGTTTCCTCAACATCTGCATGTTTAAGATTGATTGGGGAACACAATCAATAAAACCACCAAAAATATACATCATTTGTTTTGTTCTTTATGATCGTAACAATGAAAACCCATCAGAAGTTGCAGTACAATAATTAGATTTTCACTTTCAAAGTAACATTTTACACTCTAAAAACATGATTTAAGTGTCCACTCAAGTCTAGGGATTACAATGATATACAATATGATGATATACAGTGTCACTTAAGAAACGCAACAGGAAACCTGCCCTGTACACATCACTAAGTAAAATCCCATATGAATGCATTATGTCCAGCATGGACAGAGGTAGAAATTTTGCAAAATCCCTTTATGATGACCACAACACATCTACAAAAAGCCAGGATGTATCTCAAAGTTATAGTGTCATTGCAAATTTAAGCTATTACACTCTTGGGCAGCAGTATTCCAAACTTCCCACCAACTAGATCCATGGTGCCAAAAAGGACAGGTTTCAAAATGTCAGTATTTCAATAAATAATTGCTACATAAGCCATCATTGGGCATTAACATTTTTTGGATTTATTGAGAACACAATAAAATGGCCCAAACAAACCACAGTGCCTTCAGAAAGTATTTACACCCCTAAACTTTTGCCTACACCCACACTACCCCATAATGTCAAAGTGGAATTATGTTTCTCAACATTTCTATAAATTAATACAAAATAAATGCTGAAATGTCTTGAGTTAAAAGGTATTTGTTATGGCAAGCCTAATTAAGTTCAGGAGCAAAATGTTGCTTAACACAAAAGTTGCATGGAATCACTGTGTGGAATAGTATTTAACTTCTTCGATATAGGGGGCGCTCTTTTAATTTTTGGATAAAAAAAACGTTCCCGTTTTAAACAAGATATTTTGTCACGAAAAGATGCTCGACTATGCATATAATTGACAGCTTTGGAAAGAAAACACACTCTGACGTTTCCAAAACTGCAAAGATATTGTCTGTGAGTGCCCCAGAACTAATGCTACAGGCGAAACCAAGATGAAATTTCATACAGGAAATGCCCCAGATTTTGAATGCGCTGTGTTCCAATGTCTCCTTATATGGCTGTGAATGCGCAAGGAATGAGCCTACACTTTCTTTCGTTTCCCCAAGGTGTCTGCAGCATTGTGACGTATTTGAAGGCATATCATTGGAAGATTGACCATAAGAGACTACATTTACCAGGTGTCCGCCTGGTGTCCTCCGTCAAAATTATTGCGTAATCTCCAGCTGCATGCACTTTTCCATTTGGTTCAGAAGAGAAAGGCAACTGCCACAAATTATTTATAATCGAAAAGATATGTGAAAAACACCTTGAGGATTGATTCTAAACAACGTTTGCCATGTTTCTGTCGATATTATGGAGTTAATTTGGAAAAAGGTTTGGCGTTGTAATGACTGAAGTTTGTTTTTTTCTTAGTCAAACGTGATGAACAAAACGGAGCGATTTCTCCTACACAAATAATATTTTTGGAAAAACTGAACATTTGCTATCTAACTGAGAGTCTCCTCATTGAAAACATCCGAAGTTCTTCAAAGGTAAAGGATTTCATTTGAATGCTTTTCTTGTTTTTGTGAAAATGTTGCCTGCTGAATGCTATTCTTAATGCTATGCTCGCTATCAATACTCTTACACAAATGCTTGTTTAGCTATGGTTGAAAAGCATGTTTTGAAAATCTGAGATGACAGTGTTGTTAACAAAAGGCTAAGCATGTGAGCCAATATATTTATTTCATTTCATTTGCGATTTTCAAAAATAGTTAACGTTGCGTTATGCTAATGAGCTTGAGGCTATGATTACGCTCCCGGATACGGGATTGCTCGATGCTAGAGGTTAACGTTATTTTTTGAATGACTACCTAAATTTCTGTACCCCACACGTACAGATAAACGTAAGGTCCCTCAGTCAAGCAGTGAATTTCAACCACAAAGACCAGGGACGTTTTCCAATGCCTCGCAAATAATGGCAGCTATTGGTAGTAATACAAAAAAACAGATTGAGTATTCCTTTGAGCATGGTGAAGTTAACAATTATACTTTGTGGTGCACCCAGTCACTACAAAGACGTCCTTGCTAACTCAGTCGCTGGAGGGGTATGAACCCGCTCAGTGATTTCACAAGGCCATGGTGAAATGAAAAAGTTAGTTTTCTCCTATCACAGCCATTAAACTCTAAGGATGGATCAACAACATTGTAGTTACTCCACAATACTAACCTAATTGACAGAGTAAACATAATTATATCTGTACAGAATAGAAATATTCCTTAACATGCATCCTGTTTGCAACAAGGAAATAAAGTAATAATGAATAAAACAAAAAAGTGGCAAAGCTATTAACTTTTGACCTGAATACAAAGTGTTATGTTTGGGGCAAATGTAAAACATTACTGAGTACCACTGTACATATTTTCAAGCATAGTGGTGGCTGAATCATGTTATGGCTATACTTGTAATCATTAAGGACTGGGGTGTTTTTCACAGGATAAAAAAAAATAAAAATGAATGGAGCTAAGCACAAGCAAAAACCTAGAGGAAAACCTGTTTCGGTCTGCTTTCCACCAGACATTGGGAGATGAATTCACCCTTTAGCAGGACAATAACCTAAAACACAAGGTCAAATCTACACTGGAGTTGCTTGCCAAAAAGACATTGACTGTTCCTGAGTGGCCGAGATAGATATTACTGCCCAAAATCTACCCAGGTTACCATATATACACTGCTCAAAAAAATAAAAGGGAACACTTAAACACAATGTAACTCCAAGTCAATCACACTTCTGTGAAATCACACTGTCCACTTAGGAAGCAACACTGATTGACAATACATTTCACATGCTGTTGTGCAAATGGAATAGACAACAGGTGGAGATTATAGGCATTTAGCAAGACACCCCCAATAAAGGTGTGGTTCTGCAGGTGGGGACCACAGACCACTTCTCAGTTCCTATGCTTCCTGGCTGATGTTTTGGTCACTTTTGAATGCTGGCGGTGCTTTCACTCTAGTGGTAGCATGAGACGTAGTCTACAACCCACACAAGTGGCTCAGTTAGTGCAGCTCGTCAAGGATGGCACGTCAATGCGAGATGTGGCAAGAAGGTTTTCTGTGCCTGTCAGCGTAGTGTCCAGAGCATGGAGGCGCTACCAGGAGACAGGCCAGTACATCAGGAGATGTGGAGGAGGCCGTAGGAGGGCAACAACCCAGCAGCAGGACCGCTACCTACGTCTTTGTGCAAGGAGGAGCACTGCCAGAGCCCTGCAAAATGACCTCCAGCAGGCCACAAATGTGCATGGGTCTGCTCAAACGGTCAGAAACAGACTCCATGAGGGTGGTATGAGGGTCCGACGTCCACAGGTGGGGGTTGTGTTTACAACCCAACACCGTGCAGGACTTTGGCATTTGCCAGAGAACACAAAGATTGGCAAATTTGCCACTGGCGCACTGTGCTCTTCACAGATGAAAGCAAGTTCACACTGAGCACGTGACAGCCTGGAGACTCCATGGAGAACGTTCTGCTGCCTGCAACATCCTCCAGCATGACCGGTTTGGCGGTGGGTCAGTCATGGTGTGGGGTGGCATTTCTTTTAGGGGCCGCACAGCTCATGTGCTCGCCAGAGGTAGCCTGACTGCCATTAGGTACCGAGATGAGATCCTCAGACCCCTTGTAAGACCATATGCTGGTGTGGTTGGCCCTGGGTTCCTCCTACTGCAAGACAATGCTAGACCTCATGTGGCTGGAGTGTGTCAGCAGTTCCTGCAAGAGGAAGGCATTGATGCTATGGACTGGCCCGCCCGTTCCCCAGACCTGAATCCAATTGAGCACATCATGTCTCCCTCCATCCACCAACGCCACGTTGCACCACAGACTGTCTAGGAGATGGCGGATGCTTTAGTCCAGGTCTGGGAGGAGATCCCTCAGGAGACCATCCGCCACCTCATCAGGAGCATGCCCAGGCGTTGTAGGGAGGTCATACAGGCACGTGGAGGCCACACACACTACTGAGCCTCATTTTGACTTGTTTTAAGGACATTACATCAAAGTTGGATCAGCCTGTAGTGTGGTTTTCCACTTTGATTTTGAGTGTGACTCCAAATCCAGACCTCCATGGGTTGATAAATTTGATTTCCATTGATAATTTTTGTGTGATTTTGTTGTCAGCGCATTCAACTATGTAAAGAAAAAAGTATTTAATAAGAATATTTCATTCATTCAGATCTAGGATGTGTTATTTTAGTGTTCCCTTTACTTTTTTGAGCAGTATATATATATATTTTTTTTAATGTTTCAATTTGTTTTACATTTAAAATCACTTAGCGTTAAGGAGAGAGTCGCTGCTCAGCCATTTTCAGGTCTCACTTAAAAAGAGTTCCAGAGTTCCTTTGTGGAGATGGGAGAAACTTCCAGAAAGACAACCATCTCTGCAGCACTCCACCAATCAGACCTTTATGGTAGAGTGGCCAGACAGAAGCCACTCTTCAGTAAAAGGCACATGACAGCCCGCTTAGAGTTTGCCAAAAGGCACCTAAAGGACTCCCAGACCTTGAGAAACAAGATTATCTTTTCAGGCCAAGATATAACTCTTTGGCCTGAATGTCAATCACCACATCTGGAGGAAACCTGGCACCATCTCTACGGTGAAGCATGGTGGTGGCAGCACCATGCTGTGGGCAAATTTTTCAGTGGCAGGGACTGGGAGACTAGTCAGGGTCGAGGGAAAGATTAAGAGAACAAAGTACAGAGAGATCCCTGATGAAAACCTGCTCCAGAGTGCTCAGGACCTCAGACTGGGGCGTTGGTTCACCTTCCAACAGGACAACGACCCTAAGCACACAGCCAAGTCAACGCAGGTGTGGCTTAGGGACAAGTCTCAATGTCCTGGAGCGGCCAAGACAGAGCCCGGATTTGAACCCGATCGAACATATCTTGAGACCTGTGCAGCGACACTCCCCCTCCAACCTGACAGAGCTTGAGGGGATCTGTAGAGGAGAATGGGAGAAACTCCCCCAAATAAGATGTGCCAAGCTTGTTGCATCATACCCAAGAAGACTCAAGGCTGTAATCACAGACAAAGGTGCTTCAAACAAAGTACTGAGTAAAGGGTCTGAATACTTATGTAAATGTGATATTCCAGTTTATTTTATTTCTAAAAAACTGTTTGTGCTTTTTCATTATGGGGTATTGTGTGTGTGAGTGTGTGGGGGAGCAAATATAATCAATTTTAGAACAAGGCCGCAGCGTAAAATTTGGAAAAAGTCAAGGGGTCTGAATTCTTTCCGGATGCACTATATATAAAAAAATTGCCATTTCAGACTACACAGTACACAAAGTTGTCTGCTTCATTCTCAAATACAGACAAGGCAGTCCTCCAACCCCCACCAGACCCCTCCTGATCAGGGGAGACTCCTCCAGCAGATTAGCAGAAGGGTGCGGTTGGGGGCACAGGCTTGTTGAGTTATCATGACCTAAATGTCTATGTCTGGAGGCAGAAACCCCTGCCCTTCTGCAACAATACACAGCCTGCCTGCTAGCCCTATCGCCACAAACATCCCATAAATAAATGTACAAACGATGTACACCTAAATTAGCAATGATAAATAGGGATGGGCATTTGAAATGATTTCACCATTTTGAATAATAATCAGATTTATTAAAAACCTTTTTACATTAGCAGATGTCATGATATTTAAGATATCTGGATAGTCAAAACATGTAATAAAGCATGTATTTTTTTTGTACTTCAATGTAGACTTGCTAGCACGACTAGAGTAGGAGGGGCTGGTGAGTGTGTATGGCAGAGAGTGTGCAAAGCGAGTAGCTAAACTGACTTGCGCTAGTCAAACTTGTTGTTGCCATAGGTTATTTATACCATCATCTGGTAGTGCTCGTCTTAACTTCATCAAATATTTGTAGAGATGCTAGCTAGCTACATTAGAGGCTGTTGCTGTGCTGCCTGTACTTGACTCCAACAACTCCATTCATATGAAACAACTGGCTGTTTGTTAATCAGTCATTGTAGCTACCGTAATTGCTGGACTATGAAGCGCACCTGAATATAAACCGCACCCACTGAATTATAAAAAAATATGTATTTTGTACATAAATAAGCCGCACATGTCTATTAGCCGCAGGTGCCTACCGGTACATTGAAACAAATGAACTTGGTCACTATCTTCCTCCTCCTGTGCACTGAAACCACTGAAGTCATCTCCTTCGGTGTTGGAGTTGAATAGCCTCAGAATTGCTTCATCCCGATGTTGGATCGTTTTCATTGTCGCTCTCATTACTTTCATCCGGAGGCAAATACCCCGCTGAGCTCATGCTGCCCCTTCAACACGCAACAGTCCAGCCTTTCGACACCCGTTGATGATAGTGGATTTTTTGACAATGCTCCACGCTGTCAGGAGCCACTGGCAGACTTGACCATAAGTTGCTCTTCGCATGCAGCCCATTTTAGTGAAGGATTTTCCCCACTTGTCATCCACGCCTTCCACTGAACAAGGAGCGCCACCTTAAATGCACGATTTACACTGATGTCGAGTGGCTGCAAATACTTTGGGCCATCTGCTTTTCTTCCCTCGGAAAGCTTTTGTTGTCTTTTTGCACTGAGTCAGTTCCTCACGCTGCTGTTTCCAACGTCTTATCATTGACTCATTAAGGCCAAGCTCCCGTGCAGCAGCTCTATTTCCTTTTCCAACAGCCAGATCGATCGCCTTCAACTTGAAAGCTGCATCATATGCATTTCTCTGTGTCTTTGCCATGATGAGGGTGACAAAATTACTACCGTAATCAGAATGATGGGAAGTTTGAGCGCGCTCGATTTACGTCACATTATGTGACGGTGCTCAGTTTTTTGGCGGCATGAATCTTGTGAAAGCGGGAAAAATCCATAAATTAGCCGCGTCATTGTATAAACCGCGTGGTTCAAAGTGTGGGAATAAAGTAGCGGCTTATAGTCTGGAAATTACGGTACTCCTAATTTAGCCAAAAAAGAATTCTGTAATTGTATTTCCATTTAGAAATACCCAATTTCACTTTCTTATATGGCACCTTTCACTGTAGCACTGCTTTGATTGACCGACAACAACAACAAGCTACACGTGTGAAATGTGTGTAGGCTACCTGTGCGTCTTCTTTATGGGGCGCACTCAAACTGTTGTACATTTTTTTGTCATGGTCTATCCTTATAGGCTATATAGCAACATCTCAAATAATTGTATTTAATTTTAAACTAAGCATTTATTGTTAAAATAGGCCTTATTTATTTTAATTGTCTTCAAAAATGACTCCGAGTAAGCAAATACTAATTTCAGTTTAGATATTCGAATAACCATGCCCATCCCTAAGAGATAGCAGGAAGATAATTCATTAACAGTTGAGAAATCCCCTAAAGTGATGCAGCAATTTAACTCTGCTAATCCTTGAAGGGCAGTAGAATGCCAACCCATTCCAATAGCGCAATTCTAAAACGTTAAGGCCAGAGTGCCAAGTAGAGACAGCAGAAAACTCTGAATGACAAGCAAAAAAAATATAGCAATTACCAGTGTCTTTCTAAATCATGACACTAAATACAAGTGATAATGGAATTCACAGGCACACAAGGGGCCTTTCGTGGAGCTACAATGTTTTGCAGAGCTAAGGAAAATCAAAGAGTAGCCTAGACATTGACGCTTTAAAGAGACGAGAATGCAATACACAAAGCAACAGCACTGCCTGCACACAGACCACAGCACTTGTGACTGTCAATTGCTTCCTTTGCTTAATATGAAGGCTCCAAGTACAGATTACTGTTCTGTTTGCCAACAAATTCCATCATTCCTCCTCAAGGACAACACATGGAAAAATAAATTGCTTTTTTGGCTCATTCTAATCTGATCCAGAAAATGAAACTGTAATAAGGCGCTAGTCTGACAAATCTTCACAGGCGATTGGAGCAGAATATAAACACACAACAAAAGCAGAGTGCTCACCAAACATACAAAAATAACCCATTTCTATCTAGACAAAAAAAAAAAGAAAAAAAAAAAGGAGGCATTGATTACAAATTAACCTAAAGACGACAACAAAAAGGTGCACAACAGAAAGAGAGCGGAGCTGGCAACACACATGCACCATATGGTCTTGGAGACAGACGCCTGGCAGTGTGTGTGCATGACCATGTGTGCGTGTGTGTGGAAAGCCTGGTCTGACCAGCAGGGCCATGCACACAATGCCATTCATTCAGCGTTCATTCATTCTCCCCCTCCGCCTGCCACTGTGGGTGTAAGTGAGCTCGCAGGGAGGGGTGGCTGATAATGCTGCAGGACCCCACCCAGCCCCCTGCCACACAAGCTCCAGAGCTCGCTCTCTCTCTCACACACACACAATACCAGGAGAGACCCCAAGGACAAAAATGCTAAACCAAATAGCAGATTTGTACTCTGTCCTATCCATCTACCCCTCTCTCGTCCCAGAAAAACAAGACATTCATCCTCCTAACCTTGCATGCTGCAGTTGACCAGCCTTTCTTCCTCTCCTTCTCCACTTACAGCTACTGTCAGAATGCTTTCGCTTGGCACAATCCCAGGCAAACACCCTCCTCCTTCTGCCTGCCCCCTGCTCCAATCAGAGGGAGGAACAATTCAGCCTTAACCAACCAAAACAAAGCTTATTAGCATTGAGGCGCTAGGTTAGGTAGTCCTGCATGTGCGCCATTTGTGGACAAAAAAGGAATAACTTGTGGACTTATTTTGACACCGAGGTAAGCAGAGGGGAAGTGGGTCTACAACAGATCCACGTTTGGAAAGTCTGTTTAATAATACAATCCTTTAGATATTTTGTCTCAAATTCCCATAATGACCAGCCTTCCTGCCCACTGGCACAGTAAGTTGAAATGGAATTGGCTTCCCGCAGACTGTTTTTGTGCAACCCAATACAATGGAAAGCAACGCTAGTGTATGTAAATAAACCCATGTTGCTAAGAGCAGCTAGGCTGCTACTTGATATGCAGTAAACTAGATTAATAATAAAGTGCATAATATGCCAAAAACTATTGAAGAAAAAAATTACAATGAAACATAGCCTAACCACATGTAAACCCTTGAGTAAGGCACAGTGCTTTCAAAACTGAATTTTCTGTAGTAGATAGTGTGGATATAGGTAAATAGATCTATGAGGTTGGAATAATACTGTAGAATTGTGAAAATTATGATAATGCCCTTTAAGTGTAAGAGCAGTTTGAAAAGACCACCTGAAATTTCAGCCTGGGGATGGAGTTTTAGTTAATAGACCAATAAGAAAGAGTTCCAAACCTCTGTAAATAACAGCAAACCCAGCAGCTGATTGATGGAGCCCACTGTGCACTTGGGGACCTTCAATGCTGCAGAAATGTTTTGGTACTCTTCCCCAAATCTGTGCCTCGACACAATCCTGTCTCGGAGCTCTACGGACAATTACTTCAACCTCGTGGCTTGTTTTTTTTGATCTGACATGCATCCTCAACTGTGGGACCATATAAAGACAGGTGTGCCTTTCCAAATCATGTCAATTGAATATACCACAGGTGGACTTCAAGGATGATCAATGGAAACAGGACACCCCTGAGTTAATTTCCATTCTCATAGCAAAGGGTCTGAATAATTATGTAAGTAAGGTGTTTTTTTAATACATTTGCTAAAATTTCAAACAAAATGTTTTTTATTTTGTCATTATGGGGTATTGTGTGTGTAGATTGTTTTTTCTCAAACTATTTATTTAAACTTTTTAGAATAACAGCCTTACTCTATGATGTAACAAAATGTGGAAGATGAGAAGGGGTCTGAATACTTTCCAAATGCACACCTGTTTTATCAATGTATGTAACCTAAACAGCCAGTGATGACTTGACAAAGGCAACATGAAGGACCACAGGCAGCCACCCGCACTCTTTTGCCGATTATGGAATTAGAGCTGTTATTCAATCAATCATTGGAGAACCCTTCCCTTCACACATTGAACAGCTTATAAGACTGGTCGCATTCCCCTGCTCAGATGCTGCATGCATTAACCAATGGTTGCGTGCCAATTCATCAACTGTTTCATCAACTGACAGATTGCTATAACATATGTGGTTTGCTGATACGTAAAATAGCTATCCAGACGTTGTAAGATCTGGCATGTCAGTAACGCCTGGGCAGAGGAACGCTCCCATTGTCTGCCATAATGAAGTCAAGCGCAACTTCATGCTGTCCATCACCTATTTATGTCTATGGTCCATCCATCAGGCCATTCTACATTGGATTTTTTTTTTTTTTAAATAACATTTTCAAGAATCCTTAGCTATGTTAGTTAGCTACATAAGCTTGTACACGTGGATTGTCAGTCCCTAACATAATATGGGGCAAAAGTATGTACCGACCTTCACAAATGCGGTCCAACCTCTGGCGCTTGACTTTGTGCTTATCCATGAGAGCCATCAGCGTTTTTCACCCCAGCCAAAGCACAAACAGACCAAAGGCTTAGCTGTGAAGCACACAAGAGAAATAGTCAAAACACTTCCCGGGGAACAATGTGTACCGATTAAAACCTGTAAACTAAATAAAATTAACAGCGTTTCAATATTTAGATAAATTAGTTACATGACAAGCTTCGCTACTAATTCCTAAAGTTGCTAGCCACACGACTAGTCGTAGCTATGGCTAATAAAGTTGTTTACTTATCTCTGCTTAGATTTTTTTGGCTAACTAATTATTTTAGTTAACCTTTCTAGCTAACATGACTGCTGGCAAGAGCCAACACAGACAATTAGGGGCTAACTTCCCAACCATTTCCATATTAAAACTTTCACACTATTCTGGCTTCTTAGCTAACGTTAGCTAGCTAATACGTAAAACACTTCGAAGCTTCAGTTTATAAGTAGCTAACGTTAGCTAAATAGCTAAGCAGGAAGCAATATACGAACTTTAACATTAACTATGTACTGTAGTTGGCTAAATGTTGTTTCCAGCCTAACTAGCCATCGTCAGCAAACTAAAAAGTAGTTACCTAGACTAACAATTCAAAGTCAGCCAAGAAAGTCGTGTGGCTCACATGGCTAGTTAGCGTAACGAACACCAGGCAAACGTGAGTGTTCGCGAAAACAGGCCTGTTTTACAAAGCTATCAGCTAGCTAGTAAGCTAATGATAACTAGCTAGCGCTGATAAATTACAGGCATACATCAACACACAAGTTCAAGCGGCGAAAAAAACATTTCGTTTCAGGAGAATAATACTACGACTAACGTTACGGAGCAGTAACATTATTGTAGCTGTTGGATCAGACCACTAATTGGTAGCTAGCGAAGGTTCATTCATTACCAAATAGTGCAGGTTCTATTCTTAGTGATGTGGGGTCAAAATTAGTTGTCTTCCCACTGATCTCTCGTCATGAATCCAAACAGTTTGTTTAGAGGAGTCAGGTGACGGACGAGTCACAGAATGAAGAAAATCCTATATAAACCACTATTAGTTGAGTGTGGCGCCTTCACGTAACACAGGAGGTATTGCATCTGCCAGGCCGCACACTGACCATCCGCCCGATTGCTCAGGGACCACATTTGAGGTCGATTCATTTTTTTCAAGATGGCAAAGATCATAATGTATTCTCAACCACAGGTTGCTACTTCCCTTTTCAATGTATTGCCCAATGCAATTGCTACAGTTCCAGTGAATGTAGTGGAGGGCAGTCACAGACAGGATAAGAGTGGACTCTTACTGTGCTACTTTGAGGATATTGATGTCATGTCATGGCATGATGGGCCATCACTCACTGCCACTAATTGTGGTCAGTGATGGTTGGGGGCTACCCATTCTTGGTGGATGTGGACAGATACCTGACATGCATGCTTGAGATCAAGCATGTATGCACCACACACACATTATTTCAAAAAAGCTCACTGGACACTTGCCCTTCCTTGTAAAATAATTTCCAATAAACTTTATTTATTCACAAACTGAGTTTGAAATTGCCATCTTTTTTTTAAAACACATACAATAAAAAAAACATGTCTAAAAGACAACCATGGCCTGCCCCAGGTCTCCCAGCTACCATCTTTACACAACTTGTTTTCAACAAATGATCGCTGTATAATACAATATTACAATGTGCCCTCAGAATACAGTGGTTGCTTCCATTTTTAGGTTAACTTGTCAAACAGTGCATTCATTATCAATACATCTATATTTTCAGAAGATGAGTCATAGATATAAAAGAAACAATAAAAGGACTAATAGCAACAGCTACACAATTCATTACCTTTTCATAGTTGTATTTTTTTGTTTACAGAAAAAAAGGTGTCTTAAGGCTTATGCTGAATCATATGGATTGTTTAAGGACTGCAGAAAGAAAACTGCAATGACATACTGCTCTTTTGCATCAAACTGAACAAAACACAGATATTCAATTCACCACCATCATTCAAGTCTATTCTTACTACTGCACCAACAAAAATACAATTAAAAGAAAAGTAATGTAAAAGAAAGCAAGTGACCAGAAGCTTGTTAGTCTTCCAAAATTCCATCAGTCTGAGGGTGCATTATGAAGACATCCAACAGACACTATGGGAATAGCTGGCATCTCCAGCATTCAGATTATTCACAATGTTTCAGCAACTGGTTCTGGAATGTACTCTGATGGAAGGACAGCATCCATGGCTACCTGAATTAATTGTTATTATTGGTAGTAGTCAAATCATGACCATTGTCAATGAGATTATATATACCCCAGCTCTTCCCATGAGAGAGAAGTCATGTTCCTGAGAGCCCTGCCGGTGAAGTACAGCAGGGCTGGGAGTGGAGTGTTGAATGCTGGCGGTAAAGGGGAAAACAGTCTCCAATTAACAACATTTTAATTTTCTTCAATTAGGCTCAAATCTAATTCTGTACAATCCCTCTCAAAGATACTTGGCTGACACTCTTCTCGATCAGGATCTTCCTCCCCCTCTCCCCCCTCCTCGTCACTCTCGCTTAGAGGACCAATGCTTGTCCTTCCCAGCCCCTCTGGTGAACACGACCCTCTGAAGTCCCCCAAAAAAGGCTCAAAGCCCATGTAAACGTCCCCTCCACAAGCCAGCCTCCCACGCGCCATACCACTCAAGGGGTCTGTACTGCGAGTCTGAAAAGACACAAATAGGAGAAACATTTGAGAGCGAACAAGGCCTTGTTTACACATGTATCATCCCTCTCTAGAAAAGACAAGAGTGGTCTACATTCAAAATACATGTTCTCTATTCATGATACAGAAATAGGTAAAGTGTTGTTCCATATGATTTCAAATCATTCTGACTGCACCCCTTTCTGATTAGAATGAAACCTTCCATACATGTTTGTCCATGGTAGAAGTGGTCAGAAAGTGACTTTTTGGACCTGAACACCAAAACATTCAGGAGATAGAGGTGCTCAAAGTTGACCCATTTTGCATACCTCACCCTACCATGACACATCCATGTCTTCATGACTGAAAGATACATGTTTGAGTTTGTTATCATTTGAAAGCATACAAACAGGGTTGTCAAACTATTTGATCATTTCTTTACATAAATTACCTAAAAACCCATCTCACTCAGTGAGAAAAAAACTTGAAATATACAAGATGGCGGCATACACATTGTTGGATTTCTTCATGGAGCAAAAAATATATTTTAATAGTTTGCTAAATTCTATTTTCTACGGACACCCTGCAACTAGACAAGGACATTTTATGAAACTCATGTTTCCACAAATCGAGGAAGAAGACAGTATTGCCAAGGTTGGTCAATTATACACCAAACAGTATAATGGATACCCATTTTTGGGGGTTCAAACACAATATCTGGTGTTACAATCTGTAGCTAATGTTTTGGCTGATAAACAAAATAAAACATGAATAAAATTGTAATTACAACTTTCAAACGGTACCACAAAGATAGTTGAAGGTCCACACATCAGATAACGTTGATTTGAGTGTGAATATCCATTGACAATTTCATTTAAAACAATCTTCCATAGGAAACCTATTGAAATCATAAGAAATATAATAGAATATAGATTTGAATTCATGTTGACATTCAACAGTGGGTGGACTGGTTTTTTGAAACTTTGAATAAAAAACATGAGCTGGCGCACACCCAGAGAAAATTATTTTATGTAGAAGTGCTGACTAAAACGGTAAATAAACTATAAGCTATAAACATAAAGAGAGTTGCACACTATATATAAACTCCCAGTAATTTATTGGGTAAATCACCAACATTTCGGCATCACTGTGCCTTCAGGGTAATGTGATAAATGCTTGAACCAGGTTATGTAGAAAAACAGTGCAACCAATGACAATTGTGTCATAATTATTACGTTCATTAGAATGAACTGAGGGAAACGTAAACTTTAAAAAAAAAATTGTTTATAACATATTGAATATATTAGCCTATTGTTATCATATGAAAACAGTTAAATATTGTACATAATATGAGCATCAACATACATTGTTTTATTAAATTTCACAAATTCAGTATATTTAATTGTTTCCTATTTCATTACATTTTTTGTTACATGTCATCTTCTGGTTAAACTATAATTCATAATAAGCATCATCAACAGGGGGAACATAGTAGGTGTACGCTGATAAGCTGTAGAAAGAATATATCAATTTATAAGACTTGTTCATAAGAGAGAATTGTTCCCAAGGGCCTGAGATCAAAGTCAATATTCAGACCACTAGGGGTCAATGTTCTTACACCTGATTGAGCTGTGGTGTTCAGCGAAGTGTTGTTTAAATTGTCCTTTCATTTGTCCTACGTAGGCTTTCCCCACATGAACAGGTGATGAGATAGATACTCCCTTGGTCTTGCATAAGATGATAACCCTAACAAGGATTTTTCAACCTGGATGTTTTTATAGTGCTACTGCACTGTGCGCATTAGCCACATTTGTAGTTCCCATTTGGAATGGGTGTCAATAGTGTCTGGTGGGCTCAGGATACAGGTCAGATCTCAGCAAGCTATTTCCAATAATGCGACCACACTTATAGACCACAGAGTGGGGATTCCTTGAACAGGTGTGCAATATTTTTGTCTGATTGCAGAATATGCCAATGCCTTTTCAGGATTGCTTTCATTTTCTCCGAACACTTGGTGCAAAACACTGTTGCGTTGTTATTCTTCTTTGGTTGAGTTAAGCAATTCCTCTCTTGGTTTGAGATATTTTCATCATTGCAGTGTTAAGAGTTTTGTTGTTGTAGCCTCTCATTGAATTTGTCTTTTTTTTATAGCATTGCTGTCAAAATCTGTCTGGTGGCTACAAATTAATTTAACCCTACATAACTGGCTATATGGCAGACCATTCATGAGGGGACCCTGCATAACTATATGCACATAGCAGGGTATTGCGGCCTGTGGGATTTGTGTATAAGTCTGTGTGTAATGCATCACTCTCTTTGATGATCCATAAATACCGGAAGTATACTTTTCTCTCATCAGTCTGCATGGTGAATTTGAGGTATTCAGAGCTCTCGTTTAGTAGTTTGTAAATCATTTAGTTGCTGCTTACTTCCTCCCCATAGCACAAAGACATCTATACATTTCTTCCATAGGATGCCTTTAGAAAGTAGGGTGTGTATGTTTTGTAAAGGAGTGCTTCCTCAAATTGTCCCACATACATGTTTGCATAGTAATTGAAACGTAAAAATTAAATTAAATGTCAATAGTGTACCAGCTAAAGTGGTTAGAGCGTTGGACTAGTAACCGGAAGGTTGCAAGTTCAAGCCCCCGAGCTGACAAGGTACAGTTCTGTCGTTCTGCCCCTGAACAGGCAGTTAACCCACTGTTCCTAGGCTGTCATTGAAAATAAGAATTTGTTCTTAACTGACTTGCCTAGTTAAATAAAAAGGTAGAAAAAAATACAAAAAATTACACAAAAAAATACCCTTGTAAAACTGAACATCCTACCGATCCTCGACTTCAGCGATGTCATTTACAAAATAGCCTCCAATACCCTACTCAATAAATTGGATGCAGTAATATCACAGTGCCATCTGTTTTGTCACCAAAGCCCCATATACTACCCACCACTGCGACCTGTACGCTCTCGTTGGCTGGCCCTTGCTTCATACTCGTCGCCAAACCAACTGGCTCCAGGTCATCTACAAGACCCTGCTAGGTAAAGTCCCCCCTTATCTCAGCTCAGCAAATCTACAATTCCAGTGTTTTACTTGCTATATTGTATTTACTTCGCCACCATGTCCTTTTTTTGTATTTACCTCCCTTATCTCACCGCATTTGCTCACATCGTATATAGACTTATTTTTCTACTGTATTATTGACTGTATGTTTGTTTTACTCCATGTGTAACTCTATGTTGTTGTATTTGTCAAACTGCTTTGCTTTATCTTGGCCAGGTCACAATTGTAAATGAGAACTTGTTCTCAACTTGCCTACTTGGTTAAATAAAGGTGAACAAAAAAAAAAAAAAAAAAAATTGTAAATATTTTTCAGTAATGGATGACATCTCATGGTAGGGCGGGGTATGCAAAACAGGTCAACTTTGAGCACTTCTATCTCCTAAATGTTTTGGCATTCTGGTCCAAAAAGTAACTTTGACCACTTCCACCATCAGCAAACTTGGACGGAAGGTTTCATTCAAATCTAAAGGGGTGCTATCAGAAAGTAATTGAACTCTTATGGAACGACCCTAAATCAAATGAAATCAAGTTGATATAACGTTTAGGAAGTGGAAAAATGTAGCATCATATAAAATCTTTGATTCTTACAACATGGGCGCAGTAGTTTAGCTAGTTCAGGATTTTCTTTTAAGAAAATGTGACAAACAATAGAAACAAGGGTAATATGATGCCACATCTCCCTGAAAATTAACTGGGATAGTATTGTCAACTTGAATATAGCGGACTGGACTACCGAATACTGTAGGTGTAAGCCTAGTCTCATATGCTCTTCCAATGACTGTGGCTGTTGAAAGAGTATTCTAAACCTAAACAGAACACAACGGTTGTACATATACCACATGTAAATGAGTCTGGCAAAAATAACCTGCAACTTTTAAAATGTAGTGTACCATGTTTTTTTTAATGTGAAGGAGTGACTGGGTGAGTGCACTGAAAAGGGACGCCAGACTTTCTTGCAGCTGCATGCAAATTACATGCAAATCCAGCCAAGAGTGAGTCTTGGTGTACAGTATAACATTTGCCTGGCATTGCCTCCAGGGAGAGCCATTGGCACCCTGCCAATTAACCACACTCAGGGATTGCGCCTGGGGCATGGGAACAGAAGAAGAGACATCTGTGGCCTGAGACGATTGGTAACAAGGACAATAATACACAGGTATGGTCTGTATTCTAAGAATGGAGTTATGGGTGAAAGTTGCCTCTGCATGTCTATTGGATGTTATAAAAGGCAGACTCAGCGATATGACGTCGATGCTTGGGGTGTGGTGAGCAGTTGGACAAAACGAGTATCAAATCAAATTTTATTGATCACATACACATGGTTAGCAGATGTTATTGCGAGTGTAAAATCTGGATACGATTTTGAGCAGAGTATTTTTTGTAATTATCCATGATCAGAAAAAATGACATTGTCGGGTGCCAGCACGCATCTTTCATGTCAGTCAGTCAAGGTTTAACGTGATCTAAATAACTCAACTGGCTAGTTTGCAAAGAGAAGGGTGCTCTGATTGGATAGTGAAGTTGTAGCTGTCCACTCGCTTCATAATTTCACCTGATCATTCCTTTGGTCTGATAATTTAGATTGCCGCTGCCTGCTACTATGATAAATTGCATGGTGAAGACGTTTTCTATCAAGCTATCAATGTGCATAATATCTAACAAGCGAGGCAAGGGTATGGGAAGAAAAATTTGGGATGCACGATATATCGGTGAACATATCGGAATCGACCGGTATTAGCTAAAAATGACAACATCGGTATCGGCCCAATGTCTAGTTTAATGCTGATGTTAAAAACCGAAGTCAAAGCTACATTACATACCTATATAACGTAGGTAGATGAAGTAATAATACCACGTAAAATTTTGTGCTACATGTGCAACACAGCATTCCTAACCTAGCCCACATAATGTATGCTGTGTGGATCGAGCAGCCATTTGAAAGTGTAGGAACATTTCAGTGAGACAACTCGAAGGCGAAATCCATTAAAGCCAAGATAATGGAATTCATTGCCCTTGACAATCCACCGGTGGTCTCTGTCGTGGGTGATGCTGGCTTTCACCAACTGGTCGAGCACCGGTACACACTACCAAATGCGCTATTTTTAGATGTTGTCCTACCGGAGTTACAGAGTAATAGCGTCACCAAATACATGCTATTAGCGTCACCACATACATACTATGGAACGCCGTTTGGATCTTTGTTTGTCAAAAATATACAGTAGCACTGTCGAAAGCTGTACAAAAAAGTCTGCAAACAAGCAAACACTGGCCACGAATGATGCGTTTACAATACCGCGTTGGTAATAAAGCATCATTTGTTCGACCGCAACTTCTGGGGTCGCTAGCTTTAGCTTGGTAGCTAGCTACCACCAATATAACCAGCCTGAAAACAATGACCAGTAGAAACTGCAGGCATTTTCATTATTCTTAGCAATGATTTAGGAATCGTTGTGAGTAAGTATTAGCTAGGTTGCCACTAGTTCACCTATTGAAATTGAACTTCATTTCATAAAAATAAATAGTTAGCCAGCTACTTAACCCTGTTGCCCAAAGCTAAAGTTATGAGCAACCAGCTAGCTTCATCTGGCTAGTGAGGCTCGACCGGACCGGGTTATTGTGTTGAAAAGCTAGCCACAATAAGGATTAGGCACAAGAGTGGAATTTGCGGTTTGCCTTCAAAAATCAAAGTTTGTCATTGATAGTGATGCAAATGAACACAAATAGTAGAATTATGCCATACTTTTATTTAAGGCTAACCGCAAAGTCCACTAATGTGGCTAATCCTTATTGTGGCTAGCTTCACATAGATGGGTCTGACAACCATTAATCAAATAAGAACCGTCTTATAAATTAGGGTTATTTTAGATGACACCTAGCTATATAGTTAGCTAGCTAACTATAGCAACTGAAACAGATTATGTTGTGTTATTTGACCTGTCATAGTGTTATTTGATGCGTATGTATTTTGACACGCAAAGACCCAAACAGCGTTCCATAGAAATCCTGGTTGAGAATGAAATGACTGAACAAATGAACAACGAAACAGCACAACAAGTAAGTGAAAGAAATAAGTTTTGATTAAATTTTACTGGTAATGGGGACATACGTAAATGCCAACAAAATAACCTTTTGGTCAGTGTGGTGTGTGTGTAACCTTTAACTTCTTTGGGATAAGGGGGCAGTATTTATGTCCGGATGAAAAGCGTGCCCAATGTAAACTGCCTGTTTCTCAGGCCCAGAAGCTAGGATATTCATATAATTGGTAGATCTGGATAGAAAAAAAACACTGACGTTTCTAAAACGGTTTGAATGATGTCTGAGTATAACAGAACTTATTTGGCAGGCGAAACCCCGAGGACAAACCAACCAGAATTTTTTTCAATGGGTTTTCATTGGGAATCTAGAATTCTAAGGTAGTTCCTTGCCGGTCCTTTTGCCTCCACTGGATGTCAACAGTCTTTAGAAATCGGTTGATGTTTTTCCTTTGTGTAATGAAGGAGTAGGGCTGTCCAGAACAAGGGTCGAGTGAAGTGTACTGTTTGATAGAGGCACGTGACCTGAAAAGCACGCGCCACTTTGTTTTCCTCCGGTATTAAACACAGTTTATCCCGCCTTAAATTGTGTTGATTATTTACGTTAAAAAATACCTAAAGTTGTATTAGGAAAGTTGTTTGAAATGTTTGGACAAAGATTACAGGTAACTTATGAGATATTTTGTAGTCATGTTGAGCGAGTTGGAACCGGTGTATTTTCCGAATCATACACGCCAAATAAATGGACATTTTGGACATATATAACGACAGAATTAATTGAACAAAAGGACCATTTGTGATGTTAAAAATGAACATATTGGAGTGCCAACAGAAGATCTTCAAAGGTAAGGCATGCATTATATGTTATTTCTGACTTTTGTGTTGAGCTTGGCGGGTTGAATTATGATTTTCATGTGTATGTTTGCTGGGGTGCTGTCCTCAGATAATAGCATGGTTTGCTTTCGCCGTAAAGCCTTTTTGAAATCGGAAACTGTGGTTGGATTAAAAAGAAGTTAAACACTGATGCACATTCTGACTGAGTGACAGCAAATTTGGCTGCATGCTGCAAATTGAGGACATACACATTTTTGCAGTGAGAACGTGCAGGAAGGTATTTTGCCAACATATACTTAGCATATTAAAACACTTTTGTTTTTTCCGATCACAAGTATCATCCAATCCGACTATCAACTGTCAATTTACGGATACAACTAGGAGAACGTTAATGTTGGCACACCTCTAGTAGATGCAGAAAGTAAACAGCAGTAGATCAATTTCTGCAACAGTAGGGAAGTGGATATTCGATCAGCAGAACAAACATTTAAGATTAGGCATAAGGGTCTAATTTAATGAATGTTAAAGGTCAACTCAGCAATATGATGTATGTGCACAAAGTAAACAGCATAGTGGGTCAATTTCCACAACAACTGAGGGGGTTTTAGTGCAAGGCTCAACTTCTCTGCTGTTTTGGTGCCATGGCTACCCATGTCCATGCGCAGATACTGTGTGACTGTATGAGCGCAAATTCATGCATCTTTCTTATCTCAATCTCAGTCTACCTTTAAAGGGATAGTTCAACCAAATTCTATATTGGCTTCCTTAACCGGTATGCAGTCTACGGACAATGTATGACAGGAATCCATGCTTTGGTTTTGTTTCCGAATGCTAACGTTCTAGGCTGTGTGACACAAATACCATGCATTGCTGTCATACCTTGTCCATAGACTGCTTACAGGGTAAGGAAACCAGTATTCCATTTTGTAATTTGGGTGAAATATCACTTCAACAACTTTCCTCTGGCTAGCAGATGGCATGTTCCACCACCAACCTACATACGGCTAATATTTCTATTCATTTCTGACCCTAAAAGATTTTTTGTTTACCTGAGTCATCTTGGTGAAATCCAATACTGGCCGAGCAAATGGTCTGTCTGGGTCACGGCGTCGCTTCAGTCCTGGTTTGAGAAGGAGCAGGTCACAGGGCTGTGAGTGGCAGCGAGGGAGCTGAGGGGGGATGGCCCGGCGAAGAGAGGACGGGGTGCTGCAGGCAGAGGAGGGCAAAGCAGGCACAGCCGGAGGGGGTGCTGCACAGTGGGATGGAACTGGAGGCGGGGGCAGGAACTTGGCGGCAGCCTCTCTGATAAGGACAGGTGACAGAGAGAAGCGTCGCTGTGGAGGAATTGGAGGGTGGAGCGGGGACGGAGAGGAGCATGATGATGGGGAGTGGAAGAAACAGCAGCAGGCGCCTCCTCCAGCAGTGTCACTGGGGTCCCATGGGAAATTCCAAGGCAGTGGGGAGTCAGGAGAGAGAGCAATGCTAAAGAATGTGGGGCTTGAAGAAGAGTGTAGTGAAGAATTTAGAGATGAGCTAGGAGCACGAAGCGGACAAGGCCCCCCGGCTACCCCTCCACTGTGGCATTGACGATTAACAGGTGTCCAGACCCTCGAAGCGCTGGGCCGCCAGGTGTAACGGCAGCGTGAAAGGTCCTCTGGCACGGACAGTGAACGACAGTGGCGTTTGGGGGGTGGCGGGGGGGGAGGGGGTGCACCTGGAAAAGACAGGTCTGTCACTGAGGTGCTTGGGACCAGGGGCCGGTGCAGGGCTTCCCCCTCTGCCAGGTGAGTTGCGGGGGGAACCAGAGGGACAGGGCAGGGGGAAGCTGGAGCTCAGCACACCCTGTAGGCCAGGCTTGGAGGGAGGGCAGAGCTGCCAATAACCACTCTCTATTAGGGAGAAGGAAAGATGATACCATAAATTAGAGCTGGAATGATTAACCAAAAATGTCGACATCAACCAAACCGACCACTTATCAAATACATTTTACAACACTAGAGAAATGTGAAGTTTGAAACGAGTCTGCTAATTTGGGCAATTCCTAATGGGACATTTGATAACTACTACAATCAAAGTAGTACTAGTAACAAGTATACAAACATAACTATGGTGCACATTAATGTCAGACAGATCGTTCTATTTGTGATAAATCTATATCATAATAAATATACTGAATTTTGTCCATATCGCCCCCTTCTAACATTAATAGAAACCACTTTTGAGGTGTATTTAATTAAATAATATGTGAGAAAATCGAAAAGCAATTCATTCCTGATACAATGTAGTTGCAGCTTGCTCTTGACAATGACAGCGTTCCTGAAGCTAACTTCCTGCAATTCTATCCATTTTACCATGGGGATTTGAACTGTGTATTTAAATAATGTATTCTCGACATAAACGTTGTTGCTCCTTTTAATATTTCTACGACGTGACTATAAATGAGAACTTGTTCTCAACTGGCCTACCTGGTTAAGTAAAGGTGAAACAAATACAAAAAATACACACAAAAAACACCCCATATTTATTTATATACTGGATTCTTGACATAGCTTACTTATGACTGGGCAATATGGCCAAAATATTATATCACAGTTGTTTTTTTTTATTTTTTATTACAGTACAACAGCATTTGATGTTTTTTAATAATAGAAGTTCTAAATTTGCTTTATGAGTAGTGCGTGATCCTAGGGTGGCAACACAGTGATTTCAATGGGTCTTTCTCCATTCTGATTGAACAGTATAAAACAATTCAACACCAAAAGTCGTAATTTTCCATTTGAGATCATTTCCACACTGCCACGTAGGGCTGCACGATATGGGCAAGTAATCTGGGCTTTATTTTAACCAAATGTTGCAATTTGACTTGCGATTTAGAGCAACTGTTAACTGTTGGAATCATGGGAATAGAATGTCTATTCTAATTATATAGTTAGAATATAATAGTGGGCACTTTTAATACAGTGTTGTTTGACATGACAACGAATGAAAATGCCAGGGAGGAGTTATTGTGACAGGGTAAAAACGAATGTGTTGATAGGTGTTTCCTAGGGGACCCAATAATCTTTGGCTACATTGAATGTTTTCTCTTAGCTGCTTCATGTAGAAAACATTCTTGCTTTGCGTTTACCTCTTTAATTTAGAAGACACTGTTGCACAAACATGCCGATTACGTCTACACAATCACTGGTATTATCAGGCTGCACAGCTAATTACGCTTGCTCTTACTCAGTACATTTATTAGCTAGCTAGCGATTAGCATTAGCAGCTAACAAGATTTAGGAACAAAATGCTAAGAAAAGACAAACTAGCTGTTTGCAGATGTAAGAAACAAGCTAATAGTGTAATTATAGAATGCTAGTAGATTTATATTAAGAAGCAAAGTGACAACTGCATCGATGTTGTAAATTGTGTTGCATATGCTGCATTGACCATGCAGACTGAAGGCAAGTGTCTTTGATTGAAAAACATCAAATGCGCTCCTTGAGTGACAGGGAGTGTGCCTAGGTCTGTGTGGAAAGCGGCATAGAAAGAGATGACTCAAGTAGCAGAGTAAAGTATAAAAATGGACTCTACACATTGCGTATCACATTTAATAAACCAAACATTCAAATACCGGTACAGAAGGTAAAGTAAAAACCCAAACCAGTCCGTGCATCAATACCTGTATATAGCAACAACAAAAAAAGAAGGGTATACCGCCCAGCCCTAAGCTTACTCTAATAAACTCAGCAAAAAAATAAACATCCCTTTTTCAGGACCCTGTCTTTCAAAGTCAATTTGTAAAAATCCAAATAACTTCACAGATCTTCATTGTAAAGGGTTTAAAACACTGTTTCCCATGCTTTTTTTCAGGACCCTGTCTTTCAAAGTCAATTTGTAAAAATCCAAATAACTTCACAGATCTTCATTGTAAAGGGTTTAAAACACTGTTTCCCATGCTTGAACCATAAATAATGAACATGCACCCGTAGAACGGTCGTTAAAACACTAACAGCTTACAGATGTAGGCAATTAAGGTTACAGTTATGAAAACTTAGGTCACTAAAGAGGCCTTTTTACTGACTCTGAATTACACCAGAAGAAAGATGCCCAGGGTCCCTGCTCATCTGAGTGAATGCACCTTAGGCATGCTGCAAGGAGGAATGAGGACTGCAGATGTGGCCAGGGCAATATATTGCAATGTCTGTAATGTGAGATGCCGCTACAGGGAGAGGGCGGACAGCTGATCGTCCTCGCAGTGGCAGACCACGTGTAACAACACCTGCACAAGATCGGTACATCCGAACATCACACCTGCGGGACAGGTACAGGGTGGCAGCAACTGCCCGAGTTACACCAGGAACGCACAATCCCTCCATCAGTGCTTAGACTGTCCGCAATAGGCTGAGAGAGGCTGGACTGAGGGCTTGTAGGCCTGTTGTAAGGTAGGTCCTAGCTAGACATCACCAGCAACGTTGCCTATGGGCACAAACCCACCGTCGCTGGACCAGACAGGACTGGCAAAAAGTGCTCTTCAAGTGACGAGTCGCGGTTTTGTCTCACCAGGGGGGTGACGGTCGGATTCACGTTTATAGTCGAAGGAATGAGCATTACACCGAGGCCTGTACTCTGGAGCGGGATCGATTTGGAGGTGGAGGGTCCGTCATGGTCTGGGGCGGTGTGTCACAGCATCACCGGACTGAGCTTGTTGTCATTGCAGGCAATCTCAACACTGTGTGTTACAGGCAAGACATCCTTCTCCCTCATGTGGTACCCTTCCTGCAGGCTCATCCGAACATGACCCTCCAGCATGACAACGTCACCAGCCATACTGCTCGTTCTGTGCGTGATTTCCTGCAAGACAGGAATGTCAGTGTTCTGCCATGGCCAGCAAAGAGCCAGGATCCCAAACCCATTGAGCACGTCTGGGACCTGTTGGATCGGAAGGTGAGGGTTAGGGCCATTCCCCCCAGAAATGTCCGGGAAATTACAGGTGCCTTGGTGGAAGAGTGGGGTAACATCTCACAGCAAGAACTGGCAAATCTGGTGCAGTCCATGAGGAGGAGATGCACTGCAGTACTTAATGCAGCTGGTGGCCACACCAGATACTGACTGTTACTTTTGACCCCCACATTATTCAATTTCTGTTAGTCACACGTCTGTGGAACTTGTTCAGTTTATTTCTCAGTTGTTCAACCCGTGGTAAATTACATTGATTGGACAGGATTTGGAAAGGCACACACCAGTCTATATAAGGTCTAAGCACGTCAGAGCAAAAACCAAGCCATGAGGTCGAAGGAATTGTCTGTACAGCTCCGAGACAGGATTGTGTCAAGGCACAGATCTGAGGAAGGGTACAAAAACTTTTCTGCAGCATTGAAGGTTCCTAAGAACACAGTGGCCTCCAGCATTATTAAATGAAAGAAGTCCGTAACCACCAAGACTCTTCCTGGAGCTGGTCGACCGGCCAAACTGAGCAATCGAAGAAGGGCCTTGGTCAGGAAGGTGACCAAGAACCCAATGGTCACTGACAGAGCTCCTCTGTGGAGATGGGAGAACCTTCTAGAAGGACAACCATCTCTACAGCACTCCACCAATCAGGCCTTTATGTTAGGGAGGCCAGACAGAAGCCACTCCTCAGTAAAAAAGCACGACAGCCCACATGGAGTTTGCCAAAAGGCATCAAAAGGACTCTCAGCCCATGATAAACAAGATTCTCTGATCTGATGAAACCAAGATGGCACTCTTTGACCTGAATGCCAAGCGTCACATCTGGAGGAAACCTGGCACCATCCCTACAGTGAAGCATGGGTGGCAGCATCATGCTGTGGGGATGTTTTTCAGCGTTAGGGACTTGGAGACAACTCAGGATCTACGCAAAGATGAACGGAGCAAAGTACAGAGAGATCCTTGATGAAAAAATGCTCCAGAGCACTTAGGACCTCAGACTGCGGCGAATGTTGGTGAACCTTCGCCGCAATCTGAGGTCCTAAGTGCTCTGGAGCATTTTTTCATCGAGGATCTCTCTGTACTTTGCTCCAACAGGACAACGACACTAAGCACACAACAAGACAATGCAGGAGTGTCTTCGGGACAAGTTTCTGAATGTCCTTGAGTGGCCCAGCCAGAGCCCAGACTTGAACACAATCCACCATCTCTGGAGAGATCTGAAAATAGCTGTGCAGTGACACTCCCGATCCATCCTGACAAAGCTGCAGAGAAGAATGGGAGAAACTCCCCAAATATAGGTGTGCCAAGCTTGTAGCGTCATACCCAAGAAGACTCGAGGATGTAATCGCTGCCAAAGGTTCTTCAACAAAGTACAGAGTAAAGTGTCTGAATACTTAAGAAAATGTGATTTCAGTTTAAATACATTTGGGGAAAAAAATGTAAAACAGTTTTTGATTTGTCATTATGGGGTATTGTATGTATCTGATTGAGGGTAAAATAACAATTTAAGAATAAGGGTATAAACATAACAAAATGGGGGAAAAGTCAAGGGGTCGGGAATAGTTTCCGAACGCACTGTATTGCTGAGTCTACCTTTAAGACTCCCTTTGCATGATCAGCCTGAGAAGATACATGCGTGGAATAAATCACGTAATGTGGTTTCCTGTTTAACAACCTATACAAACATTTCCTTTCTGTCATTTGGAATTCACCTCCATTTATCTGTGCTCTTATCAACAGTGCAAAGCCAACGTTACAATGCCTAATGCAAGACATTGCTGAATAACAGGCTACGTGGTTTCACTTGTACATACTCACCAGGCATCAATCCATCTGTAGGCCAGCAAATTCCTAGGTTGTTGGGGGTCCAGCAGAAACTGGAAGACAGACATGTTTATTGAGGAGCAAAAGCACAGGGAAAAAAATTCAGAACGGCTCAATTAACAGCAAGAGAAATAAATGGACATGAAGCTGAGCACTGTTACAATCAAGACAAGGACATGCAAGCAGAGTCATAGGCTGACACATAAGGGGGCCCCCGAGTGGTGCATCGGTCTAAGGCACTGCATCTCAGTGATAGAGGCATCACTACAGACCCTGGTTTCAATCCAACCGGCTGTGATCGGGAGTCCCATAGGGCGCCACACAATTTGCCCAGCGTCGTGCAGGTTAGGGGAGGGTTTGGCCATTATTGTAAAATAAGAATTTATTCTCGACTTCAAAACAAATTTTATTAGTCATATGCGCCGAATATAACAAGTGTAGACCTTACAGTGAAATGCTTACTTAGGAGCCTCTAACCAACAATGCAGTTTAAAAATACATAAAAATAAACAAAAAAACATAAGAAATAAAAGAAACAAGTAATTAAAGAGCAGCAGTAAAATAACAATGTGAGACCATATTACAGGGGGGTACTGGTACAGAGTCAATGTGCGGGGGCTCCGGTTAGTCGAGGTAATATGTACATGTAGGTAGAGCTATTAAAGTGACTGCATAGATGATAACAGAGAGTAGCAGCTGTGTAAAGGGGAGGAATGCAAATAGTCTGGGTAGCCATTTGATTAGATCTTCAGGTGTCTTATGGCTTGGGGGTAAGAGATGTTTAGAAGCTTCTTGGACCTAGACTTGGCGTACTGGCACCGCTTGCCGTGCGGTAGTAGAGAGAACAGTCTATGACTAGGGTGGCTGGAGTCTGGCAATTTTTAAGGCCTTACTCTGACACCGCCTGGCATAGAGGTCCTGGATGGCAAGAAGCTTGGCGCCAGTGATGTATTGGGCCGTGCACAGTATCCTCTGTAAGTGCTTTGCGGTTGGAGGCCGAGCAGTTGCCATACCGGGCAATGACGCAACCAGGATGCTCTCGGTGGTGCAGCTATAGAACCTTTTGAGGATCTGAGGACCCATGCCAAACCTTTTCAGTCTCCTGAGGGGGAATAGGTTTCGTCGTGCCCTCTTCACAACTGTCTTGGTGTGCTTGGACCATGTTAGTTTGTTGGTGATGTGGACACCAATGAACTTGAAGCTCTCAACCAGCTCCGTCGATGAGAATGGGGGCGTGCTCGGTCCTCTTTTTCATGTAGTCCACAATCATCACCTTTGTCTTGATCACGTTGAGGGATAGGTTGTTGTCCTGGCACCACACGGCCAGGTCTCTGACCTCGTCCCTATAGGCTGTCTCATCGTTGTCTGTGATCAGGCCCACCACTGTTGTGTCATTGGCAAACTTAATGACGCCGTTGGAATTGTGCCTGGCCATGCAATCATGAGTGAACAGGGAGTACAGGAAAGGACTGAACATGCACCACTGAAGGGCCCCTGTTTTGAGGATTAGCGTGGCGGATGTGTTGTTACCTACCCTTACCACCTTGGGGCACACTGTCAGGAAGTCCAGGATGCAGTTGCAGAGGGAGGTGTTTAGTCCCAGGGTCCTTAGCTTATTGATGAGATTTGAGGGCACTATGGTGTTGAACACTGAGCTCTAGTCAATGAATAGCATTCTCACATAGGTGTTCCTTTTGTCCAGGTGGGAAAGGGCAGTGTGGAGTGCAATAAAGATTGCATCTGTGGATCTGTTAGGGCGGAATGCAAATTGGAGTGGGTCTAGGGTTTCTGGGATAATGGTGTTGATATTAGATGTCGACCGATTAACTAGGGCCGATTTCAAGTTTTCATAACATAACATAACATTTGGACACCGATTTGGCCGATTTAAATTTTGATTTTATTTATTTCATCTTCATTTAACTAGGCAAGTCAGTTAAGAACACATTCTGGGCCTCACGGGTGGCGCAGTGGTTAAGGGTGCTGTACTGCAGCGCCAGCTGTGCCACCAGACTCTGGGTTCGCTTCCAATCTCTGTCGTAACCGGCCGCGACAGGGAGGTCCGTGGGGAGACGCACAATTGGCATAGCGTCGTCCGGGTTAGGGAGGGCTTGGCCGGTAGGGATATCCTTGTCTCATCTCGCGCCAGCGACTCCTGTGGGGGGCCGGGCGCAGTGCACACTAACCAAGGTTGCCAGGTGCACGGTGATTCCTCCGACACATTGGTGCGGCTGGCTTCCGGGTTGGATGCGCGTTGTGTTAAGAAGCAGTGTGGCTTGGTTGGGTTGTGTATCGGAGGACACATGACTTTCAACCTTCGTCTCTCCCGAGCCCGTACGGGAGTTGTAGCGATGAGACAAGATAGTAGCTACTAACAATTGGATACCTCAAAATTGGGGAGAAAAAAGGGGGGTAAAAATTCCCAAAAAAAGAAGAAGAAAAAAGAAAGCATTCGTATTTTCAATAACTGCCTTGTTCAGGGGCAGAACAAGAGATTTTTACCTTGTCAGCTCATGGATTCAATCTTGCAAACTTACGAACTAATTAGTCCAACGCTCTAATCACCTGCCTCTCATTGCATTCCACGAGGAGACTGCCTGTTACGCGAATGCAGTAAGCCAAGGTAAGTTGCTTGCTAGCATTAAACTTATCTTGTAAAAAAAATCAATCAATCATAATCACTAGTTAAACTAGTAATATCATCAACCATGTGTAGTTATCTAGCGTGTCCTGCGTTGCATATAATCGATGCGGTGCGTATCATTGCTCCAATGTGTACCTAACCATAAACATCAATGCCTTTCTTAAAATCAATACACAGAAGTATATATTTTAAACCGGCATATTTAGCTAAAAGACATCCAGGTTAGCAGGCAATATTAACCAGGTGAAATTTGGGTCTCCTATTTTGCTAGAATTTTACATAATTATGACATAACATTGAAGGTTGTGCAATGTAACAGGAATATTTAGACTTATGGATGCCACCCGTTAGATAAAATACAGAACGGTTCCGTATTTCACTGAAAGAATAAACGTCTTGTTTTCGAGATGATAGTTTCCGGATTCGGCCATATTAATGACCTAAGGCTCGTATTTCTGTGTGTTATCATGTTATAACTAAGTCTATGATTTGATAGAGCAGTCTGACTGAGCAATGGTAGGCAGCAGCAGGTTCGTAAGCATTCATTCAAACAGCACTTTTGTGCATTTGCCAGCAGCTGTTTATGACTTCAAGCCTATCAACTCCCGAGATTAGGCTGGTGTAACCGATGTGAAATGGCTAGCTAGTTAGCGGGGTGCGCGCTAATAGCATTTCAAATGTCACTCGCTCTGAGACTTGGAGTGGTTGTTCCCCTTGCTCTGCATGGGTATTGCTGCTTCGAGGGTGGCTGTTGTCGTTGTGTTCCTGGTTTGAGCCCAGGTATGAGCGAGGAGAGGGATGGAAGCTATACTGTTACACTGTTACACTATAAGAACATCCAATAGTCAAAGGTTAATGAAATAGAAATGGCATAGAGAGAAATAGTCCTATAATTCCTATAATAACTACAAGCTAAAACTTCTTACCTGGGAATATTTAAGACTCATGTTAAAAGGAACCACCAGCTTTCATATGTTCTCATGTTCTGAGCAAGGAACTGAAACGTTAGCTTTCTTACATAGCACATATTGCACTTTTACTTTCTTCTCCAACACTTTGTTTTTGCATTATTTAAACCAAATTGAACATGTTTCATTATTTATTTAAGGCTAAATTGATTTTATTGATGTATTAAGTTAAAATAAGTGTTCATTCAGTATTTTTGTAATTGTCATTATTACAAATAAATAAATCAAATTAAACTCGTACGATTAATCAGTATCTGATTTTTTTTGGTCCTCCAATAATCGGTATCGGTGTTGAAAATCATAATCGGTCGACCTCTAGTTGATATGACCAGCCTTTCAAAGCACTTCATGGCTACAGACGTGAGTGCTACGGGTCGGTAGTCATTTAGGCAGGTTACCTTAGTGTTCATGGGCACAGGGACTACAGTGGTCTGCTTAAAACATGTTGGTATTACAGACTCGGACAGAGAGAGGTTGAAAATGTCAGTGAAGACACTTGCCAGGTGGACAGCGCATGCTCTCAGTACACGTCCTGGTATTCCGTCTGGCCCTGCGGCCTTGTGAATGTTAACCTGTTTAAAAGGTCTTACTTACATCGGCTGCGGAGAGAGTGATCACACGGTCCTCCGGAAAAGCTGGCGCTCTTATTTATGTTTCAGACTTGCTTAGTTAAATAAAGGTTAAATTTAAAAAACTTACCACGTTTAGGGCCCTTTGGTGAGCGTTGCTGTCCAGACTATGTTTCTGCAGATGCTCGATCAGTGAAACCATGCATGGTTGCGAGGTGGTGAGCAGTGTTGAGGGGAAGGGGCGTGTCCCTCTATCTGTTCTTCAATCTAATTGTGACTGGCAGAGCTTCTCTGGCACCTCCACTCCTCCTCTGGGCCAGGTTGCCCTGCCCAGTCTCACTGGGACATGGTCATCACTGTAGTCAGCTCACCTGAAGGGTAAAGTCCGATAGCAGGACGGACCAGTGTTACCAAAAGTAAATGACAGTGCAGGGGTTTTCAAATACAGGTGATACCGCTCAAATGGGGAAGCTGTTAATGTTTTAGGACATTTGTAATCACATTTTCATGTTCTGTACAGTTTGCCATATTGACTTTAGGTAACCCATCACTTTCTCTGTATCTTATGGAGTAGACAAATTAAGCCTAGATGTCGAAATGGGGTCTTTTCCAGACCTGACATAACTTTAACACGTCTTTAGATGCTCAACCACTGACCAAACGTGCTCACAGGTGTTCAGACACACCATCTCTGAGTGCAGAAGTAATGGTGACAGGTGCCTGGGATGAGATGGCCTTCCTGATGCCACTCGGGTTTTTTTTGAATACCTACTCAAGATCACGAGGCACATGTCCGACAACCAGAAAATGTAACCAAAAACGAACACCTCAACCAGTAACCTTAATGATGGATACGTGAATTTGAAAAGGGTGCATACTGAGGTCCAATCTTGGCAAAGTACCAAGCATGTCATGATCTATCAAGAACTGGCATGCTCTTCTTCACTCAATAACAAGATTGAGAAAAAGCTTCTTAGCTAGCTAACGTTTGGTAGCTACCATTTTGATAAGAACATTTGGAAAGCCAGAATGATGGCTACATAACTAGTTTATATCAAATGATGGTATCCTTGCTGTCCATTACAAACCTTTCAAATGAGCAATGTGTGGTAGCGAGCTATTCATTCACAATTAGTATATCATATTTTTGAAGATCGTTCTAAACCCCTTCACATAATATGAAGCCTTCACTTAGCATGCTCAGTCAAGATGACTAACGTTAGCAATAGCAAGCCGCACTGACAATATGATGCTAACTTGCTCGGTTAGCTAACGCAAATCGTAATTTGTATGGTTAGCAAGCTAGCTAGCTTGGCGTACATCCATTTAACCGATTATGCAGACTCATCCACACAAAACGCCGCTTGTTAATCTGTAATAAACAAATGAATTATTACCCCCTACCCGATTAGATCACTAGCTGTCGAGGCTCGCTAGCTATTATTGCATGCATTTATCGCTAGAGCCTTGGACCGCTGTGCATGTCTAGGACGCGTGCTTACAAAAACACGGCCATGCATTTTATAACGCAGCGAGACGTTTCAGATAAATAAAACTGCTAATCAATAACTTTTCTTTGTAACGGCTACTTGATTCAAATGTCGCTCTTACCTCGACCAACACCACCGTACATCAGGCCATACAGGGGTTAAATGCTGCTGGTGAAGGATAAACCAATTTGGAGCCTGTGCAGAACGCGACTGGCAGCCACGTTAGTATCTGTGTCTCCGATATTATTGACCTATTAAAAAGCATAACATGTACCAGAACCGATGTTGATTACAATATCTGGAACATAAAATTAACGTCATAATCAACGTGCCATTGAAATATACAAGACATATCCGTATTAGACAAAAATAGCACAGCGTACAATTCAGTCGTCCATTTAAAATAAATTAAAAACGTTCAAACCTGTGAGCGATTTGAATGTATAAATAGGGGGCGCCTAAGCAGTGGGCGCATTCGATGATAATTCGAACATCAGATTGAAGTAGCTGACGTGCAATAGCGTAGCATTTTAAAAGAGCGGACAAAAACATTTTTTTTTTAAAGATGTCAAATCGCAAGATTTCATTCATTGTTGAAAATGGCACAACTTTGACTGAACTGACGTAAGGTTATTAGATGGCTATAAAGTGTGGTACTTGTAGTTCGCTACTCATATTCGGATCAGTTGTTTACTTGACACATTGATAGGCCCTGGGACCATTTTAAAGTCACGCCTTAACACTGGAATATGTCACTTTTCATATTACTTATATATCATCCCACCGTACGACTTATTGGTGAGGCAAGTACAAGAAATAGCGTATACCGTTATCTTGTGGATGCTTTGAATACTGCAGTTAGCGTGGCATGTTGGACGGGCCGAATGAAAGCGCAAAACGTTATGACCTCAGCGCTATCCCCCCAATCCCGGAGACCCATTAAACCAGGAAAGCCAACTTCGCGGACATCTCCTGAGAATTGTGTGTGGAAAAATCAAATCTTTATTAATTTCTCTTTGCATCAGTACTCTGGTTGTAACAAATGACAATTGAGAAAAACAAAATAAGAAACCAACAAAACAAAGTGATCAACATTCTGTTTTTAGAAAAACAGTGAGGTAGGTAGGATAGATGAGACAGCATTAGACAGTAGAGCCTGAGAGTCAGCTGAGTCGCAGACTGGTGAACATGGTGAAGTGGCTAGTGGGTCAAAAGCAACAAAACCAAATATGACATCTTTACTCTTTAGAAAGAAAACAGAATTGGGGGGGGTGAGAAGAATGTTAGAGGGCTGGGCCATGAAGAAAACCTAACACAAATAAATGTAATTGGGACAAGAAAGTAAAGTTTAAACAAGTTAAGAATAATAATGGGTCCAAATAAACATCTAGGTAAAACATTAGTGAAGCAGATACTGCTTAAACATGTGTTTGACACAAAACAATGTGTAAAAAGTGTCCCAAAACTGACAAGTGTGTGGTCAATATTTGACAGAAATCATATCTTTCAGTCAGCACCCAGTGAACCCCTGCAAGTCGATACCGTTGTGACTGACAGCCATGATCAGGATGGTTTCCACGGTAGCCAGTCTCCCTGCATGGGCCCTTGTTGATCATGATCAGTTTCCAGGAGAAATCTGAGCAAAATATAACTTGAAATATTACATTTACGTAAGTATTCAGACCCTTTACTCAGTATTTTGTTGAAGCACCTTCACAGCGACTACATCCTAGAGTATTCTTGGGTATGATGCTACAAGCTTGGCACATCTGTATTTGGTGAGTTTCTCCCATTCTTCTCTGCAGATCCTCTCAATCTCTGTCAGGTTGGATGAGGAGCTTCACTGCACAGCTATTTTCAGGTCTCTCAAGAAATGATCGATCGGGTTCAAATCCGGGCTCTGGCTGGGCCACTCAAGGACATTCAGAGACTTGTCCTGAAGCCATTCCTGCGTTGTCTTGACTGTATGCTTAGAGTTGTTGTCCTGTTGGAATGTGAACTTCGCCCCAGTCTGAGGTCCTGAGCAGGATATAGTCAAGGATCTCTGTACTTTGCGCCATTCGTCTTTGACTCGATCCTGACTAGTCTCCCAGTCCCTGCTGCTAAAAAACATCCCCACAGCATGATGCTGCAACCACCATAGGGATGGTGCCAGGTTTCCTCCAGACATGACATTTGGCATTCAGGCCAAATAGTTTAATCTTGGTTTCATCAGACCAGAGAACCTTGTTTCTCATGGTCTGAGAGTCTTTAGGTGCCTTTTGGAAAACTCCAAGCGGGCCATCATGTGCCTTATGCTGTGGAGTGGCTTCCATCTGACCACTAAAATAAAGGCCTGATTGGGAGAACCTTCCTGCAGCACTCCACCATCGCCACAGAGGCACTCTGAATCTCTGTCAGAGTGACCATCGGATTCTTGGTCACCTCCCTGACCAAGGCCCTTCTCCCCCGATTGCTTAGTTTGGCATGGCAGTCAGCACTAGGAAAAGTTCTAAGCTTCTATTTAAGAATGATGAAGGCCACTGTTCTTGGGGGCCGTCAATGCAGCAGAATTGTGTTAGTACCCTTCCTGTGCCTCGACCTGCACAGGAAGGTCTGTGCCTCGACACAATCCTATCTCAGAGCTCTAAAGACAATTCCTTCTACCTCATGGCTTGGTTTTTGCTCTGACATGCACGGTCAATAGACAGGTGTGTGCTTTTCCAAATCATGTCCAATCAATTGAATTTACTACAGGTCGACTCCAATCAAGTTGTAGAAATATGTAGAAATATCTCAATGATGATCAATGGAAATATGATGCACCTGAGCTCAAATTTGAGTCTCATAGCAAAAGGTCTGAATACTTATGTTTAACACATTTGTAAAAATGTCTAAAAACCTGTTTTTGCTTTGTCATTATTGGGTATTGTGTGTAGATGAGGAGGAAAAAAATAATTGAATAGACTTTAGAATAAGGCTGTAAGGTAACAAAATGTAAAAAAAATAAAAAAAATAAAAAAACAAGGAGTCTGAATACACTGTAGGTCTCATCCAATAAACAGTTCAATAAATGTGTTTTTGTGGGCTCTTCACAGGCCATCAGTTACCTTTCAGAACCTAGTTACAATAAAATTGTAGTATAATCAGTTCTCATACTTGGGAACTTGCTCCAGGTAATTCTGGTAGCCAGACGTGTTCTTGCCGTACTAAATCTGTTTCTGCCGTCGTTTCAAGATGGATTCATTGTCTTCTGTGTGAGCTGGATCCAGGTTTCGTAGGGCCCACCGCATCCCTGCCTGGGACCCAGGAAAAACAAGCCTTCATTATTTCCCCCTATAATATTGCTTGAAATAATATTGTGCATGGAAATAAAGAACATGCACTACATTTCAAAAGAGGAAGGGTAATGTAGAATGGTAAATGGTTCAATTCAACCAATTGAGGTACTGAGGCCCTTCAGATGAGTGTGCTTAATTGTGTTCTTTAGGTTAACAATTTTTTATTATCTACGTTTTAGTCATTAAGCAGATGTGTTTTCCAGAGCGACTTGCAGTAGTGAGTGCATATATTTTAACATACTGACCTCCTGATACCATCCATGTCCTCTGTTCCAACAGCAACACTGGCAGTAGACATGCTTAGTATACGTCGCTGAAGAATGGATGACCTGATGGGAAAAGCAACCAGAGACGCCGCAAACCTATCCAATAAGAACCGGATATTTTCATTTGCAAAACATTTTGCTACGTGTGCACTAAGTCCAAGGCAGGTGCTAGAATACCATAGTCATGAACAGTACCTGCAATGCTTTTGCATAGCAGGGGCAGGTCCCCTTTCACCATTCATTGGTGAGGTAAGCATGGCTGGGGCTGAATTACTAAAAAAGGGACATTAAATGTAGATTAAAAACGTGACAAAGATAAGTAGGGAAATGGATATTTGACCGGCTGAACAAATATTTAAGATTCGGCATAGGGGTCAAAATTAATTAAGGTTAGGGTTAAAGGTAAACTCCGCAATATGACATAGGTGGGTCAATTTCCAAAACAACTAAGAGCGTTGAAGCGTGAGGCTAAACTCCTCCAGTGTTTTGTAACTACCACACTCAGAGTGAAGCAAACCCATGCACAGATACTGTATGTCTTGCATCTCAATATCTCCGGTGCTGCTCATGGCAACTTAATTTAGCTGAGTCAACCTTTAACATTAGGTTAAGGAAAACAAATCAAATGTATTTATATAGCCCTTCGTACATCAGCTGATATCTCAAAGTGCTGTACAGAAACCCAGCCTAAAACCCCAAACAGCAAGCTATGCAGGTGTTGAAGCACGTTGGCTAGGAAAAACTCCCTAGAAAGGCCAAAACCTAGGAAGAAACCTAGAGAGGAACCAGGCTATGAGGGGTGGCCAGTCCTCTTCTGGCTGTGCCGGGTGGAGATTATAACAGAACATGGCCAAGATGTTCAAATGTTCATAAATGACCAGCATGGTCGAATAATAATAAGGCAGAACAGTTGAAACTGGAGCAGCAGCACGGCCAGGTGGACTGGGGACAGCAAGGAGTCATCATGTCAGGTAGTCCTGGGGCATGGTCCTAGGGCTCAGGTCCTCCTCCGAGAGAAGGAGAGAATTAGAGAACGCACACTTAGATTCACACAGGACACCGAATTGGACAGGAGAAGTACTCCAGATATAACAAAATGATGAGCCCCCCGACACATAAACTACTGCAGCATAAATACTAGAGGCTGAGACAGGAGGGGTCAGGAGACACTGTGGCCAGGGCCAAACAGGAAGGATATAACCTCACCCACTTTGCCAAAGCACAGCCCCCACACCACTAGAGGGATATCTTCAACCACCAACTTACCATCCTGAGACAAAGCTGAGTATAGCCCGCAAAGATCTCCGCCATGGCACAACCCAAGGGGGGGTGCCAATCCAGACAGGACGACCACATCAGTGAATCAACCCACTCAGTTGACGCACCCCCTCCAGGGACGGCATGAGAGAGCCCCAGCAAGCCAGTGACTCAGCTCCTGTAATAGGGTTAGAGGCAGAGAATCCCAGTGGAAAGAGGGGAACCGGCCAGGCAGAGACAGCAAGGGTGGTTCGTTGCTCCAGAGCCTTTCCGTTCACCTTCCCACTCCTGGGCCAGACTACACTCAATCATATGACCCACTGAAGAGATGAGTCTTCAGTAAAGACTTAAAGGTTGAGACCGAGTTTGCGTCTCTGACATGGGTAGGCAGACCGTTCCATAAAAATGGAGCTCTATAGGAGAAAGCCCTGCCTCCAGCTGTTTGCTTAGAAATTCTAGGGACAATTAGGAGGCCTGCGTCTTGTGACCATAGCGTACGTGTAGGTATGTACGGCAGGACCAAATCAGAGAGATAGGTAGGAGCAAGCCCATGTAATGCTTTGTAGGTTAGCAGTAAAACCTTGAAATCAGCCCTTGCTTTAACAGGAAGCCAGTGTAGGGAGGCTAGCACTGGAGTAATATGATCAAATTGTTTGGTTCTAGTCAGGATTCTAGCAGCCGTATTTAGCACTAACTGAAGTTTATTTAGTGCTTTATCCGGGTAGCCGGAAAGTAGAGCATTGCAGTAGTCTAACCTAGAAGTGTCATGTCTTGTTATGTCTGTTCCTGTCCTTTCTCTTCACTCTGTCTCTCTCTGCTGGTCTTTTTAGGTTACCTTCTCTGTCTCTCATTCTTCAGCTGTTCTACATCTCCCCTAAATAGCTCATTCACTCTTTCCCACCTGTTATCTCTTCCCCCTCTGATTAGGTCTCTATTTCTCTCTCTGTTCCTGCTACTTTCAGTGTCTGATTCTTGTTTGTGTTTTTGATGCCAGAAGCAAGCTGTCGTCCCGTTTGCTTCCACCTTGTCCTATCCTGTCGGAGTCCGCCTGGCAGGTGCATCCTGCATTATACTAACGTTCTTTTTGTTCCATTGACTACATTGGAAGAGGATTTATGCCATTCCTGTTTTTCATTAAAGAACTCTGTTTTCTGTTAAAACCGCTTTTGGGTCTTCACTCAAGTACATAACAGAAGAATCAGACCAAGAATGGACCCAGCGGCTCCGGACCCTTTTCACTCCGCCGTCGAGATCCAGGGAGCGATGCTAGGCAGACACGAGGAGGAATTGTCTGCTGCTCGACATGCCGTTGAAACCCTGGCCGTCCAAGTCTCCGACCTCACAAGACAGGTTCACCAACTCCACCTCGATCCACCGCCCACTTCCAGGGTTTCCGAGTCTCCGGAGCCCAGGATCAACAACCCGCCGTGTTACTCTGGGGAGCCCACTGAGTGCCGCTCATTCCTCACTCAGTGTGATGTGGTGTTCTCTCTCCAGCCCAACACTTACTCCAGGAGCGCAGCCCGCATCGCCTACGTCATTTCTCTCCTTACCGGACGGGCGCGTGAGTGGGGCACGGCAATCTGGGAGGCGAGGGCTGAGTGTATTAACCAGTATCAGGACTTTAAGGAGGAGATGATACGGGTTTTTGACCGTTCTGTTTTTGGGGAGGAGGCTTCCAGGGCCCTGTCTTCCCTATGTCAGGGGAATCGATCCATAACGGATTATTCTATTGAGTTTCGCACTCTCGCTGCCTCTAGTGACTGGAACGAGCCGGCTTTGCTCGCTCGTTTTCTGGAGGGTCTCCTCGTCGAGGTTAAGGATGAGATCCTCTCCCGGGAGGTTCCTTCCAGTCTGGACTCCTTAATAGCTCTCGCTATTCGCATAGAGCGACGGTTTGATCTTCGTCGCCGAGCTCGTGGAAAGGAGCTCGCGTTCTCCGTTGCTCCCCTCTCCACATCACTGCCACCTGCCGCATCACTGCCACCCTCCTCCGCCGGCTCGGATGCTGAGCCTATGCAGCTGGGGGTATCCGCATCTCGGCCAAGGAGAAGGAACGGAGAATCACCAATCGCCTCTGTCTCTACTGCGGCTCCGCTGGTCATTTTGTCACCTCATGTCCAGTAAAAGCCAGAGCTCATCAGTAAGAGGAGGGCTACTGGTGAGCGCAACTACTCAGGCCTCTCCTTCTGGATCACGCACTACCTTTCCGGTCCATCTCCGCTGGCCCGGTTCATCTGCTTCCTGCAGTGCCTTGATAGACTCTGGGGCGGAGGGCTGTTTTATGGACGAAACCTGGGCTCGGGAACATGACATTCCTCTCAGACAGTTAGGGGAGCCCACGGCCTTGTTCGCTTTAGATGGTAGTTCTCTCCCCAAGATTCAGCGTGAGACGCTGCCTTTAACCCTCACTGTCTCTGGTAATCATAGCGAAACCATTTCTTTTTTAATTTTTCGTTCACCTTTTACACCTGTTGTTTTGGGTCATCCCTGGCTAGTGCGCCAGTACCCTTCTATTAATTGGTCTATTAATTGGTCTAGTAATACTATCCTATCCTGGAATGTTTCTTGTCATGTGACCTGTTTAATGTCTGCTATCCCTCCTGTTTCCTCTGTCTCTTCTTCACAGGAGGAGCCTGGCGATTTGACAGGGGTGCCGGAGGAGTATCACGATCTGCGCACGGTGTTCAGTCGTTCCAAGGCCACTTCTCTCCCTCCACACCGGTCGTATGACTGTAGTATTGATCTCCTTCCGGGAACTACTCCCCCCCGGGGTAGATTATACTCTCTGTCGGCTCCCGAACGTAAGGCTCTCGAGGATTATTTGTCGGTTTCGCTCGACGCCGGTACCATAGTCTCCTCCTCCTCTCCCGCCGGAGCGGGGTTTTTTTTTGTTCAGAAGAAGGACGGGTCCCTGCGCCCATGCGTGGATTATCGAGGGCTGAATGACATAACAGTTAAGAATCGTTATCCGCTTCCTCTTATGTCTTCAGCCTTCGAGATCCTGCAGGGAGCCAGGTTTTTCACCAAATTGGACCTTCGTAACGCCTACCATCTCGTGCGCATCAGGGAGGGGGACGAGTGGAAGACGGCATTTAACACTCCGTTAGGGCACTTTGAATACCGGGTTCTTCCTTTCGGCCTCGTTAACGCTCCAGCTGTCTTTCAGGCACTAGTTAACGACGTCCTGAGAGACATGCTGAACATTTTTGTTTTCGTTTACATGGACGATATCCTGATTTTTTCACCGTCTCTCTCGATTCATGTTCAGCACGTGCGACGCGTCCTCCAGCGCCTTTTGGAGAACTGTCTTTATGTGAAGGCTGAGAAGTGCACTTTTCATGCCGCCTCTGTCCCTTTTCTCGGTTCCGTTATTTCCGCTGAGGGCATTAAGATGGATCCCGCTAAGGTCCAGGCTGTCATTGATTGGCCCGTTCCTAAGTCACGCGTCGAGCTGCAGCGCTTTCTGGGCTTCGCTAATTTCTATCGTCGTTTCATCCGTAATTTCGGTCAGGTGGCAGCTCCCCTCACAGCCCTTACTTCTGTTAAGACGTGCTTTAAGTGGTCCGTTTCCGCCCAGGGAGCTTTTGATCTTCTTAAGAATCGTTTTACATCCGCACCTATTCTTGTTACACCTGACATCTCTAGTCAGTTTGTTGTTGAGGTTGACGCGTCAGAGGTGGGCGTGGGAGCCATTCTTTCTCAGCGCTCTCTCTCTGACGGCAAGGTCCATCCTTGCGCGTTTTTCTCTCATCGCTTATCGCCGTCAGAACGTAACTATGATGTTGGTAATCGCGAACTGCTCGCCATCCGCTTAGCCCTAGGCGAATGGCGACAGTGGTTGGAGGGGGCCCGTTCCTTTTGTCGTTTGGACTGACCATAGGAACCTTGAGTACATCCGTTCAGCCAAACGACTTAATGCGTTGGGCTCTGTTTTTCGCTCGTTTCGAGTTTGTTATTTCTTATCGTCCGGGCTCAAAAAACACCAAGCCTGATGCTTTATCTCGTCTCTTCAGTTCTTCTGAGGTCTCCACCGACCCCGAGGGGATTCTCCCTGAGGGGCGTGTTGTCGGGTTGACTGTCTGGGGAATTGAGAGGCAGGTAAAGCAAGCACTCGCTCACACTCCGTCGCCGCGAGCTTGTCCTAGGAACCTTCTGTTCGTTCCCGTTCCTACTCGTCCGGCCGTTCTTCAGTGGGCCCACTCTGCCAAGTTAGCCGGCCACCCCGGCGTTCGGGGTACGCTCGCTTCCATTCGCCAGCGTTTCTGGTGGCCCACTCGGGAACGTGACGCGCGTCGATTTGTCGCCGCTTGTTCGGTCTGCGCGCAGACTAAATCTGGGAACTCTCCTCCTGCCGGCCGTCTCAGACCGCTTCCCATTCCCTCTCGACCGTGGTCTCACATCGCTTTAGATTTTATCACCGGACTGCCTTCATCAGCGGGGAAGACAGTTATTCTTACGGTTGTCGATAGATTCTCTAAGGCGGCTCATTTCATTCCTCTCGATAAGCTCCCTTCTGCTAAGGAGATGGCTCAGATCATTATCGAGAATGTTTTCCGAATTCATGGCCTTCCGTCTGACGTCGTTTCCGACAGAGGCCCGCAGTTCACGTCTCAATTTTGGAGGGAGTTTTGCCGTTTGATTGGGGCTTCCGTCAGTCTCTCGTCCGGCTTTCATCCCCAGTCTAACGGTCAAGCCGAACGGGCCAATCAGACTGTTGGTCGCATTTTACGCAGTCTTTCTTTTCGTAACCCTGCGTCTTGGTCAGAACAGCTCCCCTGGGCAGAGTACGCCCACAACTCGCTTCCCTCGTCTGCTACCGGTCTATCCCCTTTTCAGAGTAGCCTCGGGTACCAGCCTCCGCTGTTCTCATCTCAGCTCACCGAGTCCTGCGTCCCCTCCGCTCAGGCTTTTGTCCAGCGTTGCGAGCGCACCTGGAAGGGGGTCAGGTCGGCACTTTGCCGTAATAGGGCGCAGACTGTGAGGGCCGCTAATAAGATATTGTTGCGGTCAGAGAGTATGGCTCTCCACTCAGAACCTTCCCCTTAAGACAGCTTCTCGCAAGTTGGCCCCGCGGTTCATTGGTCCGTTCCGTATTTCTCAGGTCATTAATCCTGTCGCAGTGCGACTTCTTCTCCCGCGCTATCTTCGTCGCGTTCACCCGGTCTTCCATGTCTCCTGTGTTAAGCCCGTTCTTCGCGCCCCCGCTCGTCCCTCCCCCCATCCTTGTCGAGGGCGCACCCATCTACAGGGTTCGTAAGATTTTGGACATGCGCCCTCGGGGCCGTGGTCATCAGTACCTAGTGGATTGGGAGGGGTACGGTCCTGAGGAGAGGAGTTGGGTTACCTCTCGGGACGTGCTGGACCGTTCGCTGATCGATGATTTCCTCCGTTGCCGCCAGGTTTCCTCCTCGAGTGCGCCAGGAGGCGCTCGGTGAGTGGGGGGGGGTACTGTCATGTCTTGTCATGTCTGTTCCTGTCCTTTCTCTTCACTCTGTCTCTCTCTGCTGGTCTTTTTAGGTTACCTTCTCTGTCTCTCATTCTTCAGCTGTTCTACATCTCCCCTAACTAGCTCATTCACTCTTTCCCACCTGTTATCTCTTCCCCCTCTGATTAGGTCTCTATTTCTCTCTCTGTTCCTGCTACTTTCAGTGTCTGATTCTTGTTTGTGTTTTTGATGCCAGAAGCAAGCTGTCGTCCCGTTTGCTTCCACCTTGTCCTATCCTGTCGGAGTCCGCCTGGCAGGTGCATCCTGCATTATACTAACGTTCTTTTTGTTCCATTGACTACGTTGGAAGAGGATTTATGCCATTCCTGTTTTTCATTAAAGAACTCTGTTTTCTGTTAAAACCGCTTTTGGGTCTTCACTCAAGTACATAACAAGAAGTGACAAAAGCATGGATTAATTTTTCTGCATCATTTTTGGACAGAAAGTTTCTGATTTTTGCAATGTTACGTAGATGGAAAAAAGCTGTCCTTGAAATGGTCTTGATATGTTCTTCAAAAGAGAGATCAGGGTCCAGAGTAACTCCGAGGTCCTTCACAGTTTTATTTGAGACGACTGTACAACCATTAAGATTAATTGTCAGATTCAACAGAAGATCTCTTTGTTTCTTGGGACCTTGAACAAGCATCTCTGTTTTGTCCGAGTTTAAAAGTAGAAAGTTTGCAGCCATCCACTTCCTTATGTCTGAAACACATGCTTCCAGCAAGGGCAACTTTGGGGCTTCACCATGTTTCATTGAAATGTACAGCTGTGTGTCATCTGCATAGCAGTGAAAGTTAACATTATGTTTTCGAATAACATCCCCAAGAGGTAAAATATATAGTGAAAACAATAGTGGTCCTAAAACGGAACCTTGAGGAACACCAAAATTTACAGTTGATTTGGCAGAGGACAAACCATTCACAGAGACAAACTGATATCTTTCCGACAGATAAGATCTAAACCAGGCCAGAACTTGTCCGTGTAGACCAATTTGGGTTTCCAATCTCTCCAAAAGAATGTGGTGATCGATGGTATCAAAAGCAGCACTAAGGTCTGGGAGTACGAGGACAGATGCAGAGCCTCGGTCCGATGCCATTAAAATTTCATTTACCACCTTCACAAGTGCCGTCTCAGTGCTATGATGGGGTCTAAAACCAGACTGAAGCATTTCGTTTACATTGTTTGTCTTCAGGAAGGCAGTGAGTTGCTGCGCAACAGCCTTTTCTAAGATTTTTGAGAGGAATGGAAGATTCGATATAGGCCGATAGTTTTTTATATTTTCTGGGTCAAGGTTTGGCTTTTTCAAGAGAGGCTTTATTACTGCCACTTTTAGTGAGTTTGGTACACATCCGGTGGATAGAGAGCCGTTTATTATGTTCAACATAGGAGGGCCAAGCATAGGAAGCAGCTCTTTCAGTAGTTTAGTTGGAATAGGGTCCAGTATGCAGCTTGAAGGTTTAGAGGCCATGATTATTTTCATCATTGTGTCAAGAGATATAGTACTAAAACACTTGAGCGTCTCTCTTGATCCTAGGTCCAGGCAGAGTTGTGCAGACTCAGGACAACTGAGCTTTGAAGGAATACGCAGATTTAAAGAGGAGTCTGTAATTTGCTTTCTAATAATCATAATTTTTTCCTCAAAGAAGTTCATGAATTTATCACTGCTAAAGTGAAAGTCATCCTCTCTTGGGGAATGCTGTTTTTTAGTTAGCTTTGCGACAGTATCAAAAAGGAATTTCGGATTGTTCTTATTTTCCTCAATTAAGTTAGAAAAATAGGATGATCGAGCAGCAGTAAGGGCTCTTCGGTACTGCACGGTACTGTCTTTCCAAGCTAGACGGAAGACTTCCAGTTTGGTGTGGCGCCATTTCCGTTCCAATTTTCTGGAAGCTTGCTTCAGAGCTCGGGTATTTTCTGTGTACCAGGGAGCTAGTTTCTTATGAGAAATGTTTTTAGTTTTTAGGGGTGCAACTGCATCTAGGGTATTGCGCAAGGTTAAATTGAGTTCCTCAGTTGGTTGGTTAACTGATTTTTGTCCTCTGGTGTCATTGGGTAGACAGAGGGAATCTGGAAGGACATCAAGGAATCTTTGTGTTGTCTGTGAATTTATAGCACGACTTTTGATGTTCCTTGGTTGGGGTCTAAGCAGATTATTTGTTGCAATTGCAAACGTAATAAAATGGTGGTCCGATAGTCCAGGATTATGAGGAAAAACAGTAAGATCCACAACATTTATTCCATGGGACAAAACTAGGTCCAGCGTATGACTGTGACAGTGAGTGAGTCCAGAGACATGTTGGACAAAACCCACTGAGTCGATGATGGCTCCGAAAGCCTTTTGGAGTGGGTCTGTGGACTTTTCCATGTGAATATTAAAGTCACCAAAGATTAGAATATTATCTGCTATGACTACAAGGTCCGATAGGAATTCAGGGAACTCAGTGAGGAACGCTGTATATGGCCCAGGAGGCCTGTAAACAGTAGCTATAAAAAGTGATTGAGTAGGCTGCATAGATTTCATGACTAGAAGCTCAAAAGACGAAAACGTCATTTTTTTTTTGTAAATTGAAATTTGCTATCGTAAATGTTAGCAACACCTCCGCCTTTGCGGGATGCACGGGGGATATGGTCACTAGTGTAGCCAGGAGGTGAGGCCTCATTTAACACAGTAAATTCATCAGGCTTAAGCCATGTTTCAGTCAGGCCAATCACATCAAGATTATGATCAGTGATTAGTTCATTGACTATAATCGCCTTTGAAGTAAGGGATCTAACATTAAGTAGCCCTATTTTGAGATTTGAGGTATCATGATCTCTTTCAATAATGACAGGAATGGAGGTGGTCTTTATCCTAGTGAGATTGCTAAGGCGAACACCGCCATGTTTAGTTTTGCCCAACCTAGGTCGAGGCACAGACACGGTCTTAATGGTGATAGCTGAGCTGACTACACTGACTGTGCTAGTGGCAGACTCCACTATGCTGGCAGGCTGGCTAACAGCCTGCCGCCTGGCCTGCACCCTATTTCATTGTGGAGCTAGAGGAGTTAGAGCCCTGTCTATGTTGGTAGATAAGATGAGAGCACCCCTCCAGCTTGGATGGAGTCCGTCACTCCTCAGCAGGTCAGGCTTGGTCCTGTTTATGGGTGAGTCCCAGAAAGAGGGCCAATTATCTACAAATTCTAACTTTTGGGAGGGGCAGAAAACAGTTTTCAACCAGCGATTGAGTTGTGAGACTCTGCTGTAGAGCTCATCACTCCCCCTAGCTGGGAGGGGGCCAGAGACAATTACTCGATGCCGACACATCTTTCTAGCTGATTTACACGCAGAAGCTATGTTGCGCTTGGTGATCTCTGACTGTTTCATCCTAACATCGTTGGTGCCGACGTGGATAACAATATCTCTATACTCTCTACGCTCGCCAATTTTAGCTTTAGCCAGCACCATCTTCAGATTAGCCTTAACGTCGGTAGCCCTGCCCCCCGGTAAACAGTGTATGATCGCTGGATGATTTGTTTTAAGTCTAATACTGCGGGTAATGGAGTCGCCAATGACTAGAGTTTTCAATTTGTCAGAGCTAATGGTGGGAAGCTTCGGCGTCTCAGACCCCGTAACGGGAGGAGTAGAGACCAGAGAAGGCTCGGCCTCTGACTCCGACTCGCTGCTTAAAGGGGAAAACCGGTTGAAAGTTTCTGTCGGCTGAATGAGCGACACCGGTTGAGCGTTCCTACAGCATTTCCTTCCAGAAACCGTGAGAAAGTTGTCCGGCTGCGGGGACTGTGCCAGGGGATTTATACTACTATCTGTACTTACTGGTGGCACAGACGCTGTTTCATCCTTTCCTACACTGAAATTACCCTTGCCTAACGATTGCGTCTGAAGCCGGGCTTGTAGCACAGCTATCCTCGCCGTAAGGCGAGTACAGCGACTGCAATTAGAAGGCATCATGTTAATGTTACTACTTAGCTTCGGCTGTTGGAGGTCCTGACGAATTGTGTCCAGATAAAGCGTCCGGAGTGAAAAAAGGGTTCAGGGCTGTATGAATGAGTTGTTGCTCTGGACCTGAAGCCAGGGGGCAGCTCTGTGATGCCAGACCAAAGAGGCATTGACCAACCCCTAAAACAGCAGCACACAGGGAGCAAAATGTTACTCTATCAATATACAGCAGGAATGGGCAACTCCAGTCCTCGAGGGCCTGATCAGTGTCACTTTTCCCTCAGCCCTATAGCTAAAACACTTGATTCAACTAATAGCATTCCAAACTAAAGACCACGGCTAGTTGATTATTGGAGTCAGGTGTGTTAGTAGGGGACATTTGCCCAATCAGGCCCTCCAGGGCTGGAGTTGCCTGTCCTTGATATACAGTCATGGCCAAAAGATGAGAATGAAAATGGATATTTTTTGTCAAAGTCTGCTGCCTCAGTTTGTATGATGGCAATTTGCATATACTCCAGAATGCTATGAAGAGTGATCAGATGAATTCAATTAATTGCAAAGTCCCTCTCTGCCATGCAAATGAACTGAATCCCCCCAAAAACATTTCCACTGGATTTCAGCCCTGCCACAAAAGGACCAGCTGACGTCATGTCAGTGATTCTATCATTAACACAGGTATGAGTGTTGAGGAGGACAAGGCTGGAGATCACTCTGTCATGCTGATTGAGTTTGAATAAGACTGGAAGCTTCAAAAGGAGGGTGGTGCTTGGAATCATTGTTCTTCCTCTGTCAACCATGGTTACATGCAAGGAAACACATGCTGTCATCATTGCTTTGCACAAAAAGGGCTTCACAGGCAAGGATATGCTGCCAGTAAGATTGCACCTAAATCAACCATTTATCGGATTGTCAAGAACTTCAAGGAGAGCGGTTCAATTGTTGTGAAGAAGGCGTCAGGGTGCCCAAGAAAGTCCAGCAAGCGTCAGGACCGTCTCCTAAAGTTGATTCAGCTGTGGCATCGGGGCACCAACAGTACAGAGCTTGCTCGGGAATGGCAGCAGGCAGGTATGAGTGCATCTGTATGCACAGTGAGGCGAAGACCTTTGGAGCATGGCCTTGTGTCAAGAAGGGTAGCAAAGAAGCCACTTCTCTCCAGGAAAACATTAGGGACAGACTGATATTCTGTAAAAGGTACAGGGATTGGACTGCTGAGGACTGGGGTAAAGTCATTTTCTCTGATGAATCCCCTTTCCGATTGTTTGGGGCATCCGGAAAAAAGCTTGTCCGGAGAAGACAAGGTGAGCGCTACCATCAGTCCTGTGTCATGCCAACAGTAAAGCATCCTGAGACCATTCATGTGTGGGGTTGCTTCTCAGCCAAGGGAGTGGGCTCACTCAATTTTGCCTAAGAACACAGCCATGAATATTTATTTTTTATTTTATTTAACCTTTATTTAACCAGGTAGGCAAGTTGAGAACAAGTTCTCATTGACAATTGCGACCTGGCCAAGATAAAGCAAAGCAGTTCGACACATACAACGACAAAGAGTTACACATGGAGTAAAACAAACATACAGTCAATAATACAGTATAAACAAGTCTATATACGACGTGAGCAAATGAGGTGAGTACAGAATGGTACCAACACATCCTCCGAGAGCAACTTCTCCCAACCATACAGGAGCAGTTTGGTGATGAACAATGCCTTTTCCAGCATGATGGAGCACCTTGCCATAAGGCAAAAGTGATAACTAAGTGGCTCGGGGAACAAAACATATTTTGGGTCCATGGCCAGGAAACTCCCCAGACCTTAATCCCATTAAAAACTTGTGGTCAATCCTCAAGAGGCGGGTGGACAAACAAAAACCCACAAACTCCAAGCATTGATTATGCAAGAATGGGCTGCCATCAGTCAGGATGTGGCCCAGAAGTTTGGCCCAGAAGTTAATTGACAGCATGCCAGGGCGGATTGCAGAGGTCGGCTCCATAAATGGACCTTGAAATGCAGTTTTGACGCGTGTTGACATGATGAATTTGTCTGCAGCCACGCAGTAAACTCGTCATTGCTGAAAGGACAGGTTTTAAATTAACGGCAAGCGCCAACAGGGCGGGGCCGCAGGGGTGTGCATCTTGGGTGAGTTCAGTTCGAATGTTTGCTAAATTCCCTATGGTTTGGACTGGATTACACGTTTCCCCAAAGCGTGTCGAAACAGCACACAATTCAAGGTGCAATTATGGAGCCGAGCTCTGTATGTTTTTTTGGTCATTCTATCACGTGTAGTTTAAAACGACTGTATATTGACTGAGTAACATGCTTGTCCCTGTTCTGTGCTATTTTAAGGGTTGGTCAATGGCTCTTTGGTTCGGCATCTCAGTATGGTTAAAGTAATTTATTTTATAATCTTACCTGATGTACAGCAGATAACAATGTGATTGTTTATCTTAATGCAATACAACCAGTTGTTCCACCAAATTAAATGACTCAAGGCGAAAATTCAAATTAGGCAGTCAGATTTTGTTTCGAAAATACATTATATGATACATCAACAACTTGGTATGAACAGGGTGAATAGGCTATTTATTTTCCCAATAACAACAGGGAGCTCGCCATAAAAACTACAATTTACGTCCATACCCCATTGAAGTTTAAATGTGAAATAGTTAAGGTAGGGGTATAGGGTTTGGCGTGGGGACGTTCCAAGGACTGGAAAAGCACAGACCCGAACAAAATGGCGTCCTCAAACGACTACAAAGTAATAATTGGCTCGAGATGAAAAATTCATAACCTTAATTTAAGGTTTGGGTTAGGCATAAGGTTAGCAGTGTGGTTAATACTAGGGTTAAGGTCTAAAATCACATCTTAAAAATATAAATAGAAGAAAAAGGAAGGTGTATGACTGTGGCTGTGATAACTAGTGATGACCGGTATCATCTGTCTCGGGATGGCCAACTTGGCCCTTTCTGAAGGCCCTCGGATCAATTTCCCCAAAATCTAATAAAATATCTATTTTTTTGTAACTCAGTCAGGGTCTCAACTTACTGTTGTGAGTTAGAATAGTAGGATACACAGGTGCTATTCTGAAATGTGGTTGTGCATCAGCAGTTTTTTTCTTGTTATGTTAAGCACTCATAGTCAGTCAATTAGCCCAGGTCAGCTAAATTTTAAAAAAATAGAATAGAATAAAACTTTATTGGCCATCCAGGATGGACATTTTTCTTTGGCTTCCCCTTTCATTAACATGATCACATACATATACATTCTCACATCATACATGTTTAAACCAGTCAGTCCATCATATTGCCTACACTAAAAAGGACATTGATACATTCTTTCACAACTGAACGCTGTCCCAAATGCACTGGATAGATAAGTACATGTACCGATACAATTTACATTGCATTTAGTAGTCCAATAGCACAAGGAACGAATGAATGTTTGAATACGATCGTCTTGGCCATGGACATTCTGAAGCGCCAGCCAGAGGGAAGCCTCTCGAATTGAGGGTGGGATGGGTCGCAAACGACAGCCAGTTCATTCTTTTTGGTTGCCTTGTGGAACAGACGACTGTGGTCGACCAATTACTTTGCTGGCTGTGTTTACTATTCTGATCAGTTTACTTTTGCTTCTCAAACTCAGATTACCATTCCAGACTGTCAGATTGAACATGAGGATGCTCTCCACCAATCTGCTGTAAACCCTCTCCAGAACATCCTGACCTGCCCCAAACCCCTTCAACTCACTGATTAAAAACAGGCACTTGCTTGCTTTTAAAAAAGTACAGTCTGCATTCTCTATAAAACTCAGCTTGTTATCAATTTGTGTCCCTATGTATTTGAAACACTTAACCACCTCCACTGGTTGATCGTTCGGAGAGAGTGGTTGGGACATTAGCAAGTTGTTGCCATTGATGATCAGCTTCTTTGTCCTTCGGATGGTATTCTTTGCAATGTTTTGGCAAATCCTAGAAACACAAAAACCTTTCAACCCCAGAAACTATTAGGTCTAGTGTATTTTTGTACCTTTGTGCATTACAATTAATCACAGGAATTTAAAGCTCTCAATCCGCTCCACTGCAGTCCCGTCAATGAGAATGGGGGCGTGCTCGGTCCTCTTTTTCCTCTAGTCCACAACCATCTCCCTTGTCTTGATCACAATGAGGGAGCGGTTGTCCTGGCACCACACGGCCAGGACTCTGATCTCTTCCCTATATGCTGTATCGTCGTTGTCGGTGATCAGGCCTACCACTGTTGTGTCATTGGCAAACTTAAAGATGGTGTTGGAGTCGTGCCTGGCCGTGCAGTCATGAGTGAACAGGGAGTACAGGAGGGGACTGAGCATGCACCCCTGAGGGGCCCTGTGTTGAGGATCAGCGTGGCGGATGTGTTGTTACCTACCCTTACCACCTGGGGGCACACTGTCAGGAAGTCCAGGATCCAGTTGCAGAGTGAGGTGTTTAGTCCCAGGGTCCTTAGCTTATTGATGAGATTTGAGGGCACTATGGTGTTGAACGATGAGCTGTAGTCAATGAATACCATTCTCACATAGGTGTTCCTTTTGTCCAGGTGGGAAAGGCTAGTGTGGAGTGCAATAGAGATTGCATCATCTGTGGATCTGTTGGTGCGATATGCAAATTGGAGTGAGTCTGGAGTTTCTGGGATAATGGTATTGATGTGAGCCATGACCAGCCTTTCAAAGCACTTCATGGCTACAGACTTCAGTGCTACAGGTCGGTAGTCCTTTAGGCGGGTTACCTTAGTGTTCATGGGCACAGGCACTATGGTGGTCTGCTTAAAACATGTTGGTATTACAGATTCGAACAGGGAGAGGTTGAAAATGTCAGTGAAGAGACATGCAGTTGGTCAGTGCATGCTCTCAGTACACGTCCTGGTATTCCGTCTGGGCCTGCGGCCTTGTGAATGTTGATCTGGTGAAAAGTCTTACTCACATCGGCTGCGGAGAGAGTGATTATGTGGTCTTCCGGAACAGCTGGTGTTCTCATGCATGTTTCAGTGTTATTTGTCTTGGAGTGAGCATAGAAGTCATTTAGCTCGTGTGGTAGGCTCGTGTCACTGGGCAGCTCTCGACTCTGCTTCCCTTTGTAGTCTGTAATGGTTTGCAAGCACTGCCACATCCGATGAGGGTCGGAGCCGGTGTAGTATGATTCGATCCTAGTCCTGTATTGACGCTTTGCCTGTTTGATGGTTCATCGGAGGGCATAGCGGAATTTCTTATAAGCTTCCGGGTTAGAGTCCCACTCCTTGAATGTGGCAGCTATAGCCTTTAGCTCAGTACGGATGCTGCCTGGCTTCTGGTTGGTATATACTTATGGTCACCGTGGGGTACGACGTCATCGGTGCACTAATTGATGAAGCCAATGACTGATGTGGTGTACTCCTCAATGCCATTGAGGAACATATTCCAGTCTGTGCTAGCAAAACAGTCCTGTAGTTTAGCATCTACTTCATCTGACCATTTTTTTTATTGATCTAGTCACTTGTGCTTTCTGTTCTAATTTTTGCTTGTAAGCAGGAACCAGGAGGATATAATTATGGTCAGATTTGCCAAATGGAGGGCGACGGAGAGCTTTGTATTTGTCTTTGTGTGTGGCATAAAGGTGGTCAAGAGATTTTTATCCTTCTGGTTGTACACTTAACATGCTAATAGAAATTCCCTGCATTAAAGTCCCCGTCTACTAGGAGTGCCACCTCTGGGTGAGCGTTTTCTTGTTTGCTGATGGCTGAATACAGCTCATTCAATACTATCTTATTGCCAGCCTCAGTCTGTGGTGATATTTAAACAGCTTCGTAAAATACAGATAAAGTCTCTAGGTAGATAGTGTGGTCTACAGCTTATCATGAGATACTCTTTTGAATGTGGGATTATCCAGTGTTGATGAGTGTGGAGGATATGGCAGTAACAAGAGTAACAAGAGAAGAAGGCAGAGATGATGCAAAAAGCATTTGTCCAAGTGCGTAGCTTGGCTAATCTGCTTGAGGATGGGCAGAGGGGGAGAGAGAGAACGAAAGGGGAGCAACCTGATGTGCTGGACAGGAAATAATGCATTGAGTGCACCTTTTACTAGGTGAACTGGAGGTGAAGAGGGCAATAGGCAAGGCTGGTTTAACCTCAGCTGGGAAGGATGAGGTGTGCTATGCCATGCTGACCCATCTCAGTGAGGCACTGGATACAACAGAGTGTGGCAGGAGGAGAAGTTACCGGGCAGCTGAAAGGAGGCAGTAGTGGTGCTAATCCTGAAGCCAGGGAAGGACCCAACGAGGCCAACAAGCTATCGGCCAATAGCCCTAACATAACATTTATGTAAGATTATGGTACGTATGATTACGGAGAGATTAACTTACTTCTTGGAGACCAGGGGGCTAGTATCGTCACATCAGAGGGGCAACTATGGACACAGTGCTCTGTGCAGAAGCAGAGTTCAGGATGGCCCAAATGAACAAGGAGACATGTGGCTATCTTTTTGATGTGGAAAAGGTGTACGATATGATGTGGAAGGAGGGATTGCTAATTGAGCTTGATCTTTTGGGGGTAGGAGGTAGAACGTTCAACGAGATAAAGTGCTTCCTGTTTGGAAGGTATATCCAGGTGAGGGTGGAGAAATCTCTATCAGACAGCTAATTGGTGGATAACGGTACAACGCAGGGGCGTGTGATTTGTCCTCTTTTGTTCTTAATCATGATCAATGATGTATTCTCTCAGCTGAACATTGGGAGGTGTTTATTTGCAGATGTTTGGGTCTTATGGAATAGGGAAATAAATGTACCATACATAGTCAGGAAGGTACAGAAAGCAATTGATGAGGTGGAGTGGTTGTCATTAAAGTGGGTAGTCAGGTTCTCTGTAGCGAAAACTCAGTGTTCTTTAACAGGAGGATTGGAAGGTAGGAGATGCGATAAGCCTGCGGTTGTATCAATTTAAATCAAATGTTATTGGTCACATACGTATGGTTAGAAAATGTTATTGTGAGTGTGGCAGAATGCTTATGCATATAGTTCCGACAGCAGCAATATCTAACATGTAATCTAACAATTCCACAACAACTACCAAATACACACAAATCTAAGTAAAGGAATGGAATAAGAATATATACATTTAAATATATGGATGAGCAATGACAGAGCAGCATATGCAAGATGCAATAGATTGTATAAAATACAGTATATACATATGAGATGAGTAATGCAAGATATGTAAACATTATTAAAGTGGCATTATTAAGTGACTAGTGAACAATTTATTAAAGTGGCTAATGATTTCAAGTCTTTATGTAGGCAGCAGCCTCTCTTGTGTTAGTGATGGCTGTTTAACAGTCTGATGGCCTTGAGATAGAATCTGTTTTTCAGTATCTCGGTCCCAGCTTTGATGCACCTGTACTGATCTAGCCTTCTGGATGGTAGCAGGTTGAACAGACAATGGCTCGGGATGTTGTTGTCCTTGATTATATTTTTGGCCTTCCTGTGACATCGGGTGCTGTAGGTGTCCTGGAATTCAGGTAGTTTTCCCCCAGTGATGTTGAGTTGAGTTGAGTTTATTTTTATTTTTACAGGGACAGTGCACATTAATCAACGTTTCAGTAAAAGTGCCGGTTTTAGCCAGCCGGCTAATTTTCAACCGCAGTCCCTGGGCAGGTTATTAAAAACAATTACAATATAGGCAATAGCAACATAGAACAAGCAAGACATAGCAACATAGGACAAGCAAGACGTAGCTAACAGACAGAGCAACATAGAGCAAAAAGCAGCAAGACAAAATTCATAAAAGCAACAAAGTGTTTCCACACCTCACAAGCTACAGACAACAGACAACATGGAAAGCGGCAACACACAGCTAGGGACCATGTTCACAAATCTGATTGACCTTTAGCCATGTCTTCAAGCATTTTGTGAAAGTGTAATATGTGGTGCAGTTATGTGTGTCTGATGGCAGTGTATTCCAGACATGGGAAGCTCTCACAGAGAATGCAGATTTACTAAAGGTGCTTTTCCTTAGGGGAACTATACAGTCACCTCTCATGGCAGACCTTGTGGATCTGCTGCCATATGTCTGGGTTTTCTGTTTAACAAAAATATTGAGTGGAGGGGGAGCCAGGCCATTAAGGATCTTGAATACAAGACATGCGTCGGTGTATTGCACAAGATTTTCCCAACTCAAGAGCTCATGCTTTCTAAGGATGTGACAATGATGATGGCTATTGGGCTTCCTATCAAGCACTTTGAGAGCCTGTTTGTAGACAGACTGAATAGGTTTTAATGTTGTACAGCAAGCTTGGGCCCAACTAGTCAAGCAGTATGTTAAGTGGGGGAGTATCATAGAGTTGAAGTACAGTTTTGCTACCTCTGTAGTCAAACAATTTCGTATAAATTGGAAATTAGCTAGGTTGAATTTAGTTATTTGAATTACCTTTTTCACATACTTTTTAAAAGAGAGGTTGGAATCAAGTATGATGCCAAGGTACTTAAAATCGGATACCACCTGGAGCTTCTCCCCTGACACATAGACATCTGGCTCAGTAGCATCTGTTGCCCTCTTTGTGAAGAACATGCAAACAGTTTTTTTCACATTGAGATGCAAACACGAGTCACTGAGCCACTTTGTAACCTGGACCATTACAGTAGTGAGTTCTTGTGCAGCTTGTTGTTTGCTCTTTGCATGCACATATATCACTGTATCATCTGCATACATTTGAACTTCAGACCCAGTACAGACAGAAGGCAGATCATTAATGTACAGGCTGAACAGGAGGGGTCCCAGTATTGACCCTTGGGGCACGCTACGATAGGGCGACAGCACATTGCTCACTCTGACACACTGAGTTCTGCCTTCAAGGTATGATTTCATCCATCTCAAGGCATCAGGGGAAAAGTTGAACTTTGACAATTTTGTGATGAGAATCTCATGGTTAACAGTATCAAAAGCCTTCCTTAGGTCCAGAAACACAGCCCTACCAGCACCCCTTTGTCCATCTTGGACTTCACATTTCCAGAAGAAAGCAGTTGGCCGTTTCTGTGGAGTGTTTCGCTCTGAAGCCAAACTGCATGGAGTGTAATGTGAAGGGGCTGTTGTTGAGGTGGGCAATCAGTTGTTCTGCTACACACTTTTCAACAACCTTTGACACCACAGGTAGTATACTAATGGGCCTGTAGTTACTCACGTCAGCAGGGTCGCCTGATTTAAAGATGGCCGTTATTATGGCCGACTTCCATACCCTTGGAAACACACCGAGACCAATAGATGTGTTGGTGACCTTAGTAATGGGGCCAATGAGTGACTCTTTGTAGTTTTTAAGAAAGGTAGAGTCCATCCCAAACACATCTTTGGCTTTAGAGTTCTTTAGTGAGCTAATCACCTTGTTCACCTTTGACTCAGAAACCTCCCTTATGATGAAGACAGGTTGAGTGTCATTCACTAGCACTGAGCCCAAGAAACCGGTGGAGGGGTTCTGTGTCAGTGCCCTGACAGAGTCAATAAAGTAGGAATTGAAGGCTATTGCTATTTCGACTACATCCTGTGTTAGATTGTTATTCACCATGATTTCTAGTCTTTTTGCAGTGTTACTATGGTCTTTCCCTGTTAACTTTTTTAGATTCTCCCATATCAATTTAGAATTTCCCTTTGCTTCACCAATTATGTTAATAAAAAAGTTTGCCTTGGCCTGTCTGATTTCTTTCATCACCTTATTTCTCAACATGGTAAACCTACGTCTGTCATGCTCTAATTTAGATTTTAGGGCTATTTTTAGAGCATAATCTCGTTCTTTCATCAATTTACAGATTTCTCCATTTAGCCAAGGAAGAGTGCTCTTTTGCCAAGGTTTGGATTTGATTTTCTTTAGGAAGCCATTTATTGTAGTCTGGATTGTGGATAGAAAAACCTGACTATCAGCTTCCACGTCTGTATAGGACAAGAGATCATTCCAGTTTATTCCCTTAATTGCTTTTTCAAAATAGTTTAATTCACTCTTAGGTATTCTGAGTTGATCCGGCTTTCTAACAGTAGAGAGGTTAAACTTGCTCTTAGACAGCTTTCTGGCTATAAGTGTCAGATTATGATCAGACAGCCCAGTAACCATATTGAATGATTTAGTCACTCTCTCTGGTTTATTACTGAACACCAAATCAATCTGTGTTTTAGAGCAACAAGTCACCCTGGTTGGCCCTTTAACTAGCTGTGTAAGGTCAAAGGTATTAGTGATCCGTTTGAGGGTTTTCCTACAACACTTGTCTTCATAATTAATGTTAAAATCTCCCATTAAGATGACCTCTTTCCCAAAATCACATTCCCTAAGCATGGTATTAAACTGATCAAAAAACACACTTTTGGTGGAAGGTGGCCTAAACATTCCAATGAGGGTAAAAGACATTTGGGGAGACAGTGTAACTTTCAGGCCGATACATTCTAGTTCATTATCACATGACCACTCAATTTGTTTACATCGGATATGTTCTTTAATGTAAATCATCACACCCCCTCCTCTTCCTTCTATCCTGTCTCTCCTGAAAACATTGTAGCCAGGCACAATCAAAGCAACATATGGAGAGTGTTTATGGAGTCATGTCTCTGAGAGGCAGAGAAAGTCAAGGTTGGAGTCTGTGAGTAGATGTTGAATTTGATCACTTTTTGGAATGACACTACGAATGTTCAAGTGCCCCCCTAGTAGTCCCTTGGGCTTAGCTCGTGGGTCCCAGATGACTCGTGAGTGATTGACACACTGAAAAAAGTTACATTTTCTGTGTTTTCTGACGGCTGGGTTTAGGCCGTTTTGTTTCGTTTTGATTAGGTGTGCTATGCAGAACAGGGCTCCGGGCAGCCGAGCGGAAATGGAGGAAAAATGGAGGAAAACTCGCCTCCCTGCGGACCTGGCATCCTTTCACTCCCTCCTCTCTACATTTTCCTCCTCTGTCTCTGCTGCTAAAGCCACTTTCTACCACTCTAAATTCCAAGCATCTGCCTCTAACCCTAGGAAGCTCTTTGCCACCTTCTCCTCCCTCCTGAATCCTCCTCCCCCTCCCCCTCCTCCCTCTCTGCAGATGACTTCGTCAACCATTTTGAAAAGAAGGTCGACGACATCCGATCCTCGTTTGCTAAGTCAAACGACACCGCTGGTTCTGCTCACACTGCCCTACCCTGTGCTCTGACCTCTTTCTCCCCTCTCTCTCCAGATGAAATCTTGCTTCTTGTGACGGCCGGCCGCCCAACAACCTGCCCGCTTGACCCTATCCCCTCCTCTCTTCTCCAGACCATTTCCGGAGACCTTCTCCCTTACCTCACCTCGCTAATCAACTCATCCCTGACCGCTGGCTACGTCCCTTCCGTCTTCAAGAGAGCGAGAGTTGCACCCCTTCTGAAAAAACCTACACTCGATCCCTCCGATGTCAACAACTACAGACCAGTATCCCTTCTTTCTTTTCTCTCCAAAACTCTTGAACGTGCCGTCCTTGGCCAGCTCTCCCGCTATCTCTCTCAGAATGACCTTCTTGATCCAAATCAGTCAGGTTTCAAGACTAGTCATTCAACTGAGACTGCTCTTCTCTGTATCACGGAGGCGCTCCGCACTGCTAAAGCTAACTCTCTCTCCTCTGCTCTCATCCTTCTAGACCTATCGGCTGCCTTCGATACTGTGAACCATCAGATCCTCCTCTCCACCCTCTCCGAGTTGGGCATCTCCGGCGCGGCCCACGCTTGGATTGCGTCCTACCTGACAGGTCGCTCCTACCAGGTGGCGTGGCGAGAATCTGTCTCCTCGCCACGCGCTCTCACCACTGGTGTCCCCCAGGGCTCTGTTCTAGGCCCTCTCCTATTCTCGCTATACACCAAGTCACTTGGCTCTGTCATAACCTCACATGGTCTCTCCTATCATTGCTATGCAGACGACACACAATTAATCTTCTCCTTTCCCCCTTCTGATGACCAGGTGGCGAATCGCATCTCTGCATGTCTGGCAGACATATCAGTGTGGATGACGGATCACCACCTCAAGCTGAACCTCGGCAAGACGGAGCTGCTCTTCCTCCCGGGGAAGGACTGCCCGTTCCATGATCTCGCCATCACGGTTGACAACTCCATTGTGTCCTCCTCCCAGAACCTTGGCGTGATCCTGGACAACACCCTGTCGTTCTCAACTAACATCAAGGCGGTGGCCCGTTCCTGTAGGTTCATGCTCTACAACATCCGCAGAGTACGACCCTGCCTCACACAGGAAGCGGCGCAGGTCCTAATCCAGGCACTTGTCATCTCCCATCTGGATTACTGCAACTCGCTGTTGGCTGGGCTCCCTGCCTGTGCCATTAAACCCCTACAACTCATCCAGAATGCCGCAGCCCGTCTGGTGTTCAACCTTCCCAAGTTCTCTCACGTCACCCCGCTCCTCCGCTCTCTCCACTGGCTTCCAGTTGAAGCTCGCATCCGCTACAAGACCATGGTGCTTGCCTACGGAGCTGTGAGGGGAACGGCACCGCAGTACCTCCAGGCTCTGATCAGGCCCTACACCCAAACAAGGGCACTGCGTTCATCCACCTCTGGCCTGCTCGCCTCCCTACCACTGAGGAAGTACAGTTCCCGCTCAGCCCAGTCAAAACTGTTCACTGCTCTGGCCCCCCAATGGTGGAACAAACTCCCTCACGACGCCAAGACAGCGGAGTCAATCACCACCTTCCAGAGACACCTGAGAAGAGCTTCTGATGTTTTCAATGAGGAGACTCCCAGCCACATACCAGATGCGCAGTGTTTCCTGAAAGCGTCTGTGTGTAGGAGAAATCGTTCCGTTTTCTACATTGCGCCTGGCTACCGAAAACAAACCGAAAATGCAGTCACCTACAACGTGAAACTTTTTCCGGATTAACTACATAATATCGAAGAAACATGGCAAACGTTGTTTGGAATCAATCCTCAAGGTGTTTTTTCACATATCTCTTCATTGACATGCAGTTCGTGGAAGCTTGCTTCTCTCTCTGTGCCCCATGGAAAAATACTGGCAGTTGACTTTTGCGCACCAATTTCGGCGCAGGACACCGGGCGGACACGTGGTAAATGTGGTCTCTTATGGTCAATCTTCCAACGATCTGCCTACAAATACGTCACAATGCTGCAGACACCTTGGGGAAACGACAGAAAGGGCAGACTCATTCCTCTTGCGTTCACAGCCATATAAGGAGATCATGAAAGACAGAGCCTCAAAAATCCTTGTCATTTCCTGGATGCCAAGTCATCTTGGTTTTGCCTGAAGCTCACGTTAAAGGGCACGCACAGAGAAGATATTTGTATTTCTGGACACGTCAGAGTGTTTTCTTTCGAACAGTAGCAATTATATGCATAGTCGAGCATCTTTTTGTGACAAAATATCTTGTTTAAAACGGGAACGTTTTTCTTCCAAAAATGAAATAGCGCCACCATAAGTGTAAGAGGTTAAGGAATACCTAGGATAGGATAAAGTAATCCTTCTCACCCCCCCCCCTTAAATGATTTAGATGCACTATTGTAAAGTGGCTGTTCCACTGGATGTCATAAGGTGAATTCACCAATTTGTAAGTCGCTCTGGATAAGAGCGTCTGCCAAATGACTTAAATGTAAATGTAAATGTAAATGCAGACCACACTACCCTCTGGACAGCCTTGCGTTTTTAGGCGATGCAGTTGCCATACCAGGCGGTGATACAGCCGGACAAGATGCTCTCAATTGTGCATTTGTAAATGTTTGTGAGGATTTCAGGTGACAAGCCAAATTTCTTCAGCCTCCTGAAGTTGAAGAGGCGCTGTTGCGCCTTCTTCATCACACTATCTGTGTGGGTGGACCATTTCAGTTTGTTTGATGTGTACGCAGAGGATCTTAACTTCCCACATTCTCCACTACTGTCCCATCGATGTGGATAAGGGGTACTCCCTCTGCTGTTTCCTGAAGTCCACGATCATCTCCTTTGCTTTGTTGACGTTGAGTGAGAGGTTGTTTTGCTGACACCAAACTCCGAGTGCCCTCACCTCCTCCCTGTGGGCTGTCTCGTCGTTGTTGGTATTCAAGCCTACTACTGTTGTGTTGTCTGCAAACTTGATGATTGAGTTGGAAGCATGCATGGCCACGCAGTCATGGGTGAACAGGGAGTACAGGAGGGGACTGAGCACGCACCCTTGTGGGGCCCCAGTGTTGAGGATCAGTGAAGTGGAGATGTTGTTTCCCACCTTCACCGCCTGCGAGGTACCTGCCAGGAAGTCCTGGACCCAATTGCACAGGGCGGGGTTGAGAGCCAGGGCCTCTAGCTTAATGATGAGCTTGGAGGGTACTATGGTGTTGAAAGCTGAGCTATATTCAATGAACAGCATTCTTACATAAGTATTCCTCTTGTCCAGATGGGATAGGGCAGTGTGCAGTCTTATGACGATTGCATCATCTGTGGACCTATTGGGGTGGTAAGCAAATTGGGTCTAGGGTGACAGGTAAGGTGGAGGTGAAATTATCCTCGACTAGCCTCTCAAAGCACTTCATGATGACAGAAATAAGTGATAGTCGTTTAGTTCAGCTATCATTGCCTTCTTGGGTACAGAAACAATGGTGGCCATCTTGAAGCATGTGGGGACAGGAGACTGGAATAGGGAGAGTGTCACACCTTGGTCTTAGTATTTTGTGTTTTAGTTAATTAGTTGGTTAGGCCAGGGTGTGACATGGGTTTATGTTTGTTGTATTTCTTAGTGTTTTTTTTTAGTTATTGGGATTGTGGCTGATTAGGGGTGTGTTTAGTATAGGCTTGGCTGCCTGAGGCGGTTCTCAATCAGAGTCAGGTGATTCTCGTTGTCTCTGATTGGGAACCGTATTTAGGTAGCCAGGGTTTCACTTTGTATTTCGTGGGTGATTGTTCCTGTCTCTGTGTAGTGTTCACCAGATAGGCTGTAATAGGTTTCACGTTCCGTTTTGTTGTTGTTTTGTATTTATAAGTTATTTCGTATATCGTCATTTGTTCCATTAAAGAACATGAGTAACCAACACGCTGCATTTCGGTCCGACTTTCTTTCGACAAACGAAGAACGCCGTTACAGAGAGTTTGAATATGTCCGTAAACACCCCACAGCCAGCTGATCTGTGCATGCTCTGAGGACGGGGCTAGTGATGCCATCTGGGCCGGCAACCTAACGAGGGTTAACATGTTTAAATGTCTTACTCACGTCGGCCACAGAGAAGGAGAGTTTAAACAGTAGCACCCCCTGCCGGTCTCTTTATGCAGCAAAGAAAACATTTGTGACCATACTGTGAAATACTGCTGGATAGGGTCCTTGGTAGCGGCCGCATCGGTGGCACTGTATTATACTCAAAGCGGGCGAAGAAGGTGTTTAGTTTGTCTGGAAGCAAGACATCGGTGTCCATAAAGTGGCTGGTTTTCTTTTTGTAGTCCGTGATTATCTGAAGACCCTGCCACATATGTCTTGTGTCTGAGCCGTTGAATTGCAACTCCACTTTGTCTCTATACTGACATTTTGCTTGTTTGATTGCCTTGTGGAGGGAATAACTACACTGTTTGTATTCGGCCATAATCCCAGTCACTTTTCCATGGTTAAATGCGGTGGTTTGAGATTTCAGTTTTGCGCAAATGCCGCCATCTATCCATGGTTTCTTGTTAGGGTAGGTTTTAATAGTCACAGTGGGTACAACATCTCCTATTCACTTCCTTATAAACTCACTCACCGAATCAGCGAATACGTGTCAATATTATTCTCTGAGGCTACCCAGAACATGTCCCAGTCTGGGGACAGTCAACTGAGGAGAATTATCTTGGGAGAATATACGGTCGGCATTTGATTGTGAGAAATTCTAGGTCAGGGGAACAAAGGACTTCAGTTCCTGAATGTTGTTACAATTACACCAATTATCATGAAACATACACCCCCCTTCTTCTTCCCAAAGAGATGTTTTTCCTTACAGGGCGACGTACAAAGAATCCAGGTGGCTGTATCGACTCCGACAGCATATGCCGAGAGAGCCATGTTTTACATGAAACAGAGTGTGTTACAATCCCTTATATCTCTCTGGAAAGCAACACTTGCCCTAATTTCGTCTACCTTGTTATCTAGAGACTGGACATTAGCAAGTAATATACTCGGAGGCGGTGGGTGGTGTGCGCGCCTCAGAAGTCTGACCAGCGTTGTTTTGGCTCAGCCTCTGGAATCAGCTAAAATGCCCTGGGAAGTTAGGACAAAATATCAGCTTCGGTAAAGTCGTATTCCGAGTCCTAATGCTGGTAAGTTGACGTCGCTCTGATATCTAATAGTTATTCCAGGCTGTATGTAATAACACTTAAGCTTTTCTGGGCTAACAATGTAAGAAATAATACATAATAAATACATAATACATAATAATAAATAATGCAAAGTTTCCTAAGGACTAGAAGCGTGGTAGCCCTCTCTGTCGATGCCATGCTGAGTATGGGAGATATTGGGGTTGTGGGGTTCTTCATGTTCCTTGGGGTGTACATTGATACTAAGCTGGCCTCAGCAGAAAACATGGAGAGAGTGATGGTAAAATGTAAAAAAGTTTTAAATGTGATGCTCTGTTTGACAGAGATGGAGTGCGGGGCTGGGCGTTCCTCACTGAGGACCATGTACAGTTGAAGTCGGAAGTTTACATATACCTTAGCCAAATACATTTAAACTCAGTTTTTCACAATTCCTGACATTTAAAAATCCCTGTTTTAGGTCAGTTTGAATCACCACTTTATTTTAAGAATGTGAAATGTCAGAATAATAGTAGAGAAAATGATTTCTTTCAGCTTTTATTTCTTTCATCACATTCCCAGTGGGTCAGAAGTTTACATACACTCAATTAGTATTTGGTAGCATTGCCTTTAAATTGTTTACGTTTGGTCAAATGTTTTGGGTAGCCTTCCACAAGCTTCCCACAATAAATTGAGTGAATTTTGGCCCATTCCTCCTGATAGAGCTGGTGTAACTGAGTCAGGTTTGTGGGCCTCCTTGCCCGCACACGCTTTTTCAGTTCTGCCCACAAATTTTCTATGGGATTGAGGTCAGGGGTTTGTCATGGCCACTCCAATACCTTGACTATGTTGTCCTTAAGCCATTTTTCCACAACTTTGGAAATGTGCTTGGGGTCATTGTTCATTTGGAAGACCCATTTGCGACCAAGCTTTAACTTTAACTGATGTCTTGAGATGTTGCTTCAATATATCTGCATAATTTTCCATCCTCATGAAGCCATCTATTTTGTGAAGTGCACCAGTCCCTCCTGCAGCAAAGCACCACCACAACATGATGCTGCCACCCCTGTGATTCACGGTTGGGATGGTGTTCTTTGGCTTGCAAGCCTCCCCGATTTCCTCCAAACATAACGATGGCCATAATGGCCAAACAGTTCCATTTTTGTTTCATTAGACCAGAGGACATTTCTCCAAATAGTACGATCTTTGTCCCCATGTGCAGTTGCAAACCGTAGTCTGTTTATTTTATGGCAGTTTTGGAGCTGTGGCTTCTTCCTTACTGAGCGGCCTTTCAGGTTATGTCGACATAGGGCTCGTTTTACTGTGGATATAGATACTTTTGTACCTGTTTCCTCCAGCATCTTCACAAGGTCCTTTGCTGTTGTTCTGGGATTGATTTGCACTTTTCTTACCAAAGTACGTTCATCTCTAGGAGACGGTTTGACGGCTGCATGGTCACACTGTGTTTATACTTGCGTACTATTGTTTGTACAGATGAACGTGGTACCTTCAGGTATTTGGAAATAGCTCCCAAGGAAGAACCAGACTTGTGGAGGTCTACAATTTCTATTCTGAGGTCTTGGCTGATTTCTTTAGATTTGCCAATGATGTCAAGCAAAGAGGCACTGAGTTTGAAGGTAGGCCTTGAAATACACCCACAGGTACACCTCCAATTGACTCAAATTATGTCAATTAGCCTATCAGAAGCTTCTAAAGCCATGACACCATTCTCTGGAATTTTCCAAGCTGTTTGATGGCACAGTAAACTTAGTGTATGTAAACATCTGGAATTGTGATACAGTGAATTATAAGTTAAATAATCTGTCTGTAAACAATTGTTGGAAAAATGACTTGTGTCCATGCACAGATAGATGTCCTAACCAACTTGCCAAAACTATAGATTGTTAACAAGAAATTTGTGGAGTGGTTGAAAAAGGAGTTTTAATGACTCCAACCTAAGTGTATGTAAACTTCCGACTTCAACTGTATGTTGCTTTGATCCTATCAGTAATAGACTATGGAACTATAGTGTATGGTTTGGAAGCCAGGACATCACTGGAAAGGGTTGATGTCATGATGTCATACAGGTGCAAGAACTGTAGTGGGACCTTTCTGACCTTTCCCGTGTTAAGCTCTACAGCTGGAGATGGGGGAAGATGCCATTACATATTAGAAGACAACAGCTGACAATTAAATATTGGGTTAACTTACAGGGACATGGCATGTCTCACCCCATGAAAGGGGTGACTGTTACAGGCATGTTGGGAACATGAACGTGGTCAGAATACAAGCTTTGGATGGGTGCGTAATACCGAGGCGAGGCAGATGGGACTGTATGACAGGGAGTGTAACCCAACCTTACCTATCCCTGTGAGTCCACCATGGCTACTCCCTACTCCAGTAGTTGATCTACAAATGTTGGAGAGATTAAGGAAAGACAGGGTGAGGGTTGATTTATTCAAGTTATTTAAAAGATGGCTGTATTGTATATCAGGATTTTATGCCGATATATACAGATGAGTCAAAAGACCCAAGGGCAGGTTGGACTGGGTTAGCCTTTGTTGTACAGGAAAGTGGGGTGGCAGTCAGGAAACACATTACAGATCACTTCGCTGTTTACACAGCAGAGCCGATAGCTGTACTGTTGGCTTTGCAGTTGGTGGAGGAAGTCAAGCCAAACAGTGTAGTTATAGGGGATGCAGGTAGCCTAGTGGTTTGAGCGTTGGGTCAGTAACTGAAAGGTTGCTGCATTGAATCCCTGAGCTGACAAGGTAAAAATCTGTTGTTCTGCCCCTGAACAAGGCAATTAACCCACTGTTCCCCGGTAGGCTGTCACTGTAAATAAGAATTTGTTCTTAACTGACTTGCCTAGCTAAATAAAGGTTAAATACATTTTTTAAAACCAGTTATATACAGTATCAGACCTGTTAAATGAGATACTCCTCACCCATGGCTGGGTATGACAGATGATACAGGCTAGATTTACTTGCGTCCAAGCTCATGTGGGGGTGGAGGGAAATGAGGCAGCTGTTCTGGCAATGCAGTCCCTTAACAGTGGGGAGGTGGACATAGAGGTGCCCATGAGTAAGGCAGAGGCTAAGAGCCTCATATGGACAGTGGTGATGCAGGCATAATAAGGGTAGGCATCTCTAGCAAATACAAAGGAAAGTTGGAGAGGGGAGGATGGCAGGAAGGGACAGGAAAGAGGAGCCCATTTTCTCTAGGACACAGCCGGCTGAACACCTAAAAGTGTGGTTACTGCCAGGAATTGCAAACTTTTGTGTTAATACAGTGTGGACAATATGAGAGGGAGGGAGAGAGAGAGAGGTTGAGAAGGGGTATGACAGAGAATGGGATAGAGGAATTGAGTATAAAACAGTTTATTAAGTAGAACATCAGTAGTTATACAGTAGTTCCCAACCTTTTTTTATTTTTTTAAGACAAATGGGGCTGGCAGGTACGATTTAGGTGGCGGTAATGCACCTTAACATTGGATGCCAACTGCTGATAAACCCCACAGAATAAGGCTTTTCTGCTTATTTATAAAGTTTTAGGGTGAAATGAATGCAATGTAAACTAATTTGTGCACAAAATTTGAGAGAAATAAGATTTTCGTGCATTTGGAACATTTCTGGGGTATTTTATTTCAGCTCATGAAACATGGGAACCAACACTTTACATGTTGGGTTTATATTTTTGTTTACTGCACATTAGAAGGGCTGAGTAGATGGCTAATTTGGTAATAATTTGTATTCTCTCCTCTCATCTTCTTTCTTCTCACAGACCAGAGGAATCTGGAAATGTCCATGCGAATAGAGCGCTCCTCATTTGTCCAGGTGAAGAAACGATTTGAAGCTAACAATAAGAAGATTGAGGAGAAGCAGAAGGAGTATGGTTTTGAAGAGTGCATGAAAGAGCTTTGAGAAGAGGTCAGTGATGGGGCTAGAATAAGCTTACTCTGTGTTAGTCCAAAGGCGTTCTTTGTTTGTCGAAAGAGTGTCGGACCGAAATGCAGCGTGTTGGTTACTCATGTTTTTAATGGAACAAATGACGATACACGAAATAACTTCTAAATACAAAAAACAACAAACGGAACGTGAAAAACCTATACAGCCTGTCTGGTGAACACTAACACAGAGACAGGAACAATCACCCACGAAATACAAAGTGAAACCCAGGCTACCTAAATACGGTTCCCAATCAGAGACAACGAGAATCACCTGACTCTGATTGAGAACCGCCTCAGGCAGCCAAACCTAAACAACACCCCTACTCAGCCGCAATCCCAAATACTACAAACCCCAATACGAAAATACAATATATAAACCCATGTCACACCCTGGCCTGACCAAATATATAACGAAAACACAAAATACAATGACCAAGGCGTGACATATCTGTCGATTATTTGTCATTGTGGAAAACACATGATTTTGTATGACTCAAAATGGGTAAAAAAAATGTACCATATGCATTTCAGGTGAAATAACAACCCAATGTTTATCCATCGGGACAAATTAGCTAGCAGCAACAAGCTAGATACATTTCCATGAATGTTTCATGTCTGTTTCGACCTGTCCCAAAATTAATATTGTTGGTTCACAGTTGGTTTTGGTATTTTAACTTGCGTGTCATGAATGCATCGGGTTGGGATAGACAAAATCAACATGTGCACGATGATGCATGCAGACGCATGCACGGAGACGGGTTAGTCAACATGTAAAACACTTGAGTTTAATGGCTTTAAAGCTATGCTACAACAAATAGTGAAAGCATGTATTTGAAAGGCTGGTCGGGGCTCACATCAACACCATCATCCCAGAAACCCTAGACCCACTCCAATTTGCATACCACCCCAACACATCCACAGATTACGCAATCTCTATTGCACTTCACACTGTCCTTTCCCACCTGGTCAAAAGGAACACTTACTTAAGAATGCTGTTCATTGACTACAGCCCAGCTTTCAACACCATAGTACCCTCAAAGCTCATCACTAAGCTAAGGACCCTGGGACTGAACACCTCCCTCCGCAACTGGATCCTGGACTTCCTGACGGGTCGCCCCCATGTGGTAAGGGTAGGTAAGAACACATCTGACATGCTGATCTTCAACAAGGAGGGCCCTCAGGGGTGTACGCACAGTCCCCTCCTGTACTCCCTGTTCACCCATGAATGCATGGCCTGGCACAACTCCAACAACATCATTAAGTTTGCCAACGACACAACAGTGTTACCACAAGGCCTGATCACTGACAACGATGAGACAGCCTATAGGGAGGAGGTCAGAGACCTGGCAGTGTGGTGCAAGGACAACAACCTCTCCCTCAACGTGATCAAGACAAAAGAGATGATCATGGACCAGAGGAAAAGGAGCTCTCCCCCATTCTCATCAACGGGGCTGTAGTGGAGCAGGTTTAGAGCTTCAAGTTCATGGTCCAAACACACCAAGACAGTCGTGAAGAGGGAATGACAATGTCTATTCCCCCTCAGGAGACTAAAAAGATTTGGCATGGGTCCTCAGATCCTCAAAAAGTTATACAGCTGCACCATCGAGAACATCCTGACTGGTTGCATAATTGCCTGGTATGGCAACAACTCAGCTTCCGAACCGCAAGGCACTACAGAGGGTAGTGCGTACAGCCCATTATATCACTGGGGCCAAGCTTGCTGCCATCCAGTACCTTTATACCAGGTGGTGTCAGAGGATGGCCCTAAGAATTGAAAAAGACTCCACCTGCCTTGTCATAGACTGTTCTCTCTGCTACCGCGCAGTACCGGAGTGCCAAGTCTAGGTCCAAAAAAGGCTTGAAACTCCGGGGGCGCAATTTCATTTTTGGATGAAAAACGTTCCCGTTTTAAACAAGATATTTTGTCACAAAAAGATGCTCGACTATGCATATAATTGATAGCTTTGGAAAGAAAACACTCTGAATTTTCCAGAACTGCAAAGATATTGTCTGTGGGTGCCCTAGAACGGGAGCTACAGGCAAAACCAAGATGAAACGGCAACCAGGAAATCAGCAGGATTTTTGAGGCTCCGTTTTCCATTGTCTCCTTATATGGCTGTGAATGCGAGAGGAATGAGCCTGCCCTTTCTGTCGTTTCCCCAAGGTTTCTGCAGCATTGTGACGTATTTGTAGGCATATCATTGGAAGATTGACCATAAGAGACTACATTTTCCAGGTGTCCGCCCGGTGTCCTCCGTCGAAATTGGTGCGTCTTTTTCAGCTGCTGGTATTTTTCCATGCGATTCTGAGGGGAAAGCAGGCTTCCACGAACTGCATATCAATGAAGAGATATGTGAAAAAACACCTTGAGGATTGATTCTAAACAACGTTTGCCATGTTTCGGTCGATATTATGGAGTTAATTCGGAAAAAGTTTGACGTTTTGGTGACTGAATTTTCGGTTCGTTTCGGTAGCCAAATGTGATGTACAAAACGGAGCGATTTCTCCTACACAAAGATTATTTCAGGAAAAACTGAACATTTGCTATGCAACTGAGAGTCTCCTCATTGAAAACATCCGAAGCTCTTCAAAGGTAAATGATTTTATTTATTTGGTTATCTGGTTTTTGTGAAAATGTTGCGTGCTAAATGCTACTCAAAATGCTAAGCTAGCTTGCAATACTCTTACACAAATTAGTGATTTGCTATGGTTCAAAAGCATATTTTGAAAATCTGAGATGACAGTGTTGTTAAGAAAAGGCTAAGCTTGAGAGCAGGCGCATTATTTTCATTTTATTTGCAATTTTCAGAAATCGTTAACGTTGCGTTATGCTAATGAGCCTGAGGCTTTATTCACGATCCCGGATCCGGGATGGGGAGTATCAAGACAGCTTCTACCTTCCAAGCCATAGGACTCTTGAACAGCTAATCAAATGTCTACCCGGACTATTTCCATTGATGCCCCCCTCCCATTTTTACGCTGCTGCTACTCTCTGTTCATTATCACTTTACCTCTACCAACATGTACATATTACCTCAATTACCTCGACTAACCTGTGCCCCCACACAGTGACTCTTGTACCGGTACCCCCTGTATATAGCCTCTTTACTGTTATTTTATTGCCGCTCTTAAATTATTTGTTATTTAAAATAAAATAACAAATCTCAATTTTTTTATTTATTTTTTACTTCAGTTTATTTTAGTAAATACTTTAACACTTGTTTTTCTTAAATCTGCATTGTTGGTTAAGGGCTTGTAAGTAAACATTTAGCTAAAGTCTATTACACCTGTTGAATTCGGCGCATGTGACAAATACAATTTGATATGATGTATCACAGCTACTTCTTTTCCCAGGAGAAAGCAAAAGCTTACAAGAAGGAGAAGCAGAAAGAAAAGATTCTTCAAGCAGAGGAGGATCTCTTCGAGGAGAATGATGACATCGCTGACCTGATAGGATTCTCAGGGTTTGGTTCCTCAAACAAACACACAATTACCAAAAGAAATGAATTTGATCACAAAGAAAACTTTGCTGTCTGTAGTAATTCTATTAGTGTCACTACACTCCCTCTCCGGCCTCTAGGTCATCAGGCTGCTGATTATCCTGCACACCTGTCACCATCGTCTCGCGCACCTGCGCCTCATGACACTCACCTGGATTCAATCACCTTGTTTAACTTCCCTATATGTGTCACTCCCCTTGGTTCTTTCCTCGGGTGTTATTGACTCTGTTTTCATGTTGGTGCATTGTTTGTGTTTTGTGTTCCTTTACTCCCTGAACTTGCTTCCCGACTCTCAGTTATAATTAGACTGAGGGTGTTCTGTTTTATTCCTCACCTGGCTATTTACTCCAAGAGCCTCCATCATCAGAGAATAAACCAGCAAGCATAAAACCCCAGGCCCCTTAAATTAAGTATCCTTATATAAAAAAGAAAGTGAGACACCTGATTCATGTCGGTTTTGGGGAAGGGATATCTTTGATGACCCCTGGTTTTCTAGTAGGGGGTCATCCACCTTCACAGCACAGAGGAACGGCAAAAGCCAAGAAAGAGGAGAGAACCAGTGGCCCCATACATGACTGCCACACCAGGCATGTACTGTAGGTTTCTGCACACACTGCCACCTGTAAATACCACGGAAGGACAGGACTCTGAAGTCAGCGTAAAAATAAATGCTTAGTTATTGATAATGCACTGGTCAATGTAAGACCCCTAGATTATGTGCTGTCACAACAGACAGACAACAACTTCAAGCCCCAAAGTGTGTTACCATGCCAGCAAGGGCCCAAGAGCGCATGCTGTTGATATCATAGTAGTACTTGTTAATGAGTTGGATCAATAGTCTGTAGAGTCCTCCGCTTGAAGCAGCATGCAGCAGGTTTATGGTGGCCAGTCCCAGCAGCTGGCCCTCATCAGTATCCAACACACCGGGATGCCCATCACCAGGCCCAAGAAGCCCAGTATTTGAAGGCGTCCTCCCAGCACCGACATCTATGAACAGTCATACCCAAGGGAGACATAAGGGCCTCTTATCAAATTAGATTTGCTCAACCTCCTGCGTCCTCTCTCCACCGTCCTCTCTGTCCTCCTATTGAAAAAGGTCCAAGTTAATACTCGAGGAGAGACGGCGAGGAAAGTGACCAATGGATGGAAATGCGCTTGCTTGAAATGAGACAGTCCTTGTCCAAATAAATGTGTAAAGTGCCCACATGAAAAAATAATATAGTATACTATGGTATAAATACTATAGTTTTCAATGTAGTTATGTTGTGAACTTTACTGTAGTACTTACTGTAGTATTCTGTAGTATTTACATTTTAAAATAGAAATACTTTAGTAGTAGTATATACCATAGTAATTAATGTAGTGTTTTTGTTGATTGTAGTATACTGTAAGTATTCACATCCCTTGACTTTTTCCATATTTTGTTGTGTTACAGCCTAAATGGATTAAATATAGATTGTTTTGGTCACTGACCTACACACAATACCCAATAATGTCAAAGTGGAATGATGTTTTTATACATTTTTACAAATTAATAAATAAATAAAAGCTGAAATGTCTGTAGTCAATAAGTAGTTGTGGCAAGCCTAAATAAGCTCTGGAGTAAACACGTGCTTAACAAGTCATGTAATAAGTTGCATGGATTCACTCTGTGTGCAATAATAGTGTTTAACATGATTTATGAATGACTACCTCATCTCCGTACCCCAGACATACAATTGTCTGTAAGGTTCCTCACTCGAGCAGTGAATTTCAAATACAGATTCAACCACAAAGATCATCGAGATTTTAAAATGCCTCACAAAGAAGGGAACCTATTGGTACATGGGTTAAAGGGGGACAAAAGCAGACATTGAATATCCCTTTAAGCATGGTGAAGTTATTACACTTTGGATGGTGTATCAATACACCCTGTCACTACAAAGATACAGGCATCCTTCCTAATTCAGTTGCCTGAGAGGAAGGAAACCGCTCAGGGATTTCACCATGAGGCCAATGGTGACTTTAAAATAGTTACAGAGTTTAATGGCTGTGATGGTAGATAACTGCAGATGGATCAACAACACTGTACTTACTCTACAATACTAACCTAATTGACAGAGTGAAAAGAAGGAAGCCTGTACATAATAAAAATATTCCAAAACATGCATATGGCACTAAAGTAATATTGCAAAAAATGTGGCAAAGTAATTTCATTTTTTGTCCTGAATACAAAAAAGCTACGGAATGGATCTACGCACCGGCAAAATCTGATAGGAAAACCTGGTTCAGTCTGCTTTCCACCAGACATTGGGAGGTGAATTCACTTTTCAGCACATCAATAACCTAAAACACAATGCCAAATCTAAACTGGAGTTGCTTACCAAGAGGTAGCTTAATGTTCCTGAATACTTATATAAAACAGATATCTATGTATTTAATTTTCTAAAAAATTGCTAAAAATTCTAAAAACTTGTTTTCACTTTGTCATTATGGGATATTGTGTGTAGACACTGTGTAACGGTTCTCGTCTGTCGAAGGAGAAGCGGACCAAAATGCAGCGTGGTGGTTATTCATGTTCTTTAATGAAATGAACTAGACATGAAATAATGAACAAAACAAAGCACGAATGTGAAAGCCTATCTGGTAAACACAGAGACTGGAACAATCACCCACGAAATACTCAAAGAATATGGCTGCCTAAATATGGTTCCCAATCAGAGACAACGATAAACACCTGCCTCTGATTGAGAACCACTCCAGACAGCCATAGACTATGCTAGATACCCCCACTAAGCCACACACCCAACACCTAACAACACCCCAAGACAAAACACACCACAATAAACCCATGTCACACCCCGGCCTGACCAAATAAATAAAGACAAACACAATATACTACGACCAGGGCGTGGCAGAACCCCCCCCCTAAGGTGCGGACTCCTGGACGCACACCAAAAACCATAGGGGAGGGTCCGGGGGGGCGTCTGTCCATGGTGGCGGCTCCGGCGCAGGACGTGGACCCCACTCTATCAATGTCTTAGTCCCTCCTCCTCGCGTCCTTGGAAAGTCCAACCTCGCCGCCGACCATGGCCTAGTAGTCCTCACCCAGAACCCCACTGGACTGAGGAGCAGCTCGGGACTGAGGCAGCTCGGGACTGAGGGGAAGCTCGGGACTGAGGGGAAGCTCGGGACTGAGGGGAAGCTCAGTACTGATGGGAAGCTCAGTACTGATGGGAAGCTCAGCACTGAGAGGAAGCCCAGCACTGAGAGGAAGCTCAGCACTGAGAGGAAGCTCAGGCAGGTAGTTGGATCCGGCAGATCCTGGCTGGCTGGCAGTTCTGGCAGATCCTGGCTGACTGGCGGATGTATCACTAGCCACTTTAACTATGCCACTTTGTTTACATACTCATCTCATATGTATATACTGTACTCGATACCATCTACTGTACCTTGCCTATGCTGCTCTGTACCATCACTCATTCATATATCTTTATGTACATATTCTTTATCCCCTTACACTTGTGTGTATAAGACAGTAGTTTTGGAATTGTTAGTTAGATTACTTGTCGGTTATTACTGCATTGTCGGAACTAGAAGCACAAGCATTTCGCTACACTAGCATTAACATCTGCTAACCATGTGTATGTGACAAATAAAATTTGATTTGATTTGATTAGATGGGTGAGAATCAAATTAATTTAATCCATTTTGAATTCAGGCTGTTACACAGCAAAATGTGTTATAAGTCAAGGGGTATGAATACTTTCTGAAGGCAATGAACAGGAGCATTTTTGCAGACTGTAGTATACTGTAGTATTAACTGTAGGGTTTTTGCAGACTGTAATATACTGTAATATTTGCTACAGGGTTTTTGCTGACATTTCTGTAGTGTTTAAAATTGTGTTTTTGCTTTATTATGTTTTGACATAGAAGTGGAGGCTTTCTAAAAGTGGAAACCTACTGAAGAAATATTAAAAGAGCACATTTCCATAACCTCAAATCAAATCAAATCAAATGTTATTTGGAACATGCGCTGAATACAACAGGTGTAGGTAGACCTTACAGTGAAATGCTTACTTACAAGCCCTTAACCAACAATGCAGTTTTAAGAAAAATAAGTGTCAAGTAAAAATAAAGCAGCAGTAAAATAACAGTAGCGAGGGTATATACAGGGGCTACCTGTACAGAGTCAATGTGTGGGGCCACAGGTTAGTCGAGGTAATAAGTACATGTACTGTAGGTAGAGTTAAAGTGACTATGCATAGATCATTACCAGAGAGTAGCAGCAGCGTGGAAGGGGGGGTGGACAATGCAAATAGTCTGGGTAGCCATTTGATTAGCTGTTCAGGGGTCTTATGGCTTGGGGGTAGAAGCTGTTAAGAAGCCTTTTGGACCTAGACTTGGCGCTCCGGTACTGCTTGCCGTGCAATAGCAGAGGGAACAGTCTATGACTAGTGCGGGTGGAGTCTTTGACCATTTTTAGGGCCTTTAGGGCCTTCCTCTGACACCCCATGATACAGTCGTGAAGAAGCCTATTCCTCAGATCCTCAAAAGGTTATACAGCTGCACCTGACTGGTTGCATCACTGCCTGTTATGGCAACTGCTCGGCCTTCGACCGCAAGGCACTACAGAGTGTAGTGCGTATGGCCAGTACATCATTGAGGCCAAGCTTCAGTGATGTACTGGACATACGCACTACACTCTGGACCATGATAAATTGTTGGTGATGTGGACACTAAGGAATTTGAAGCTCTCAGCCTGCTCCACTACAGCCCTGTCGATGAGAGTGGGGGCTTGCTCAGTCCTCCTTTTCCTGTAGCCCACGATCATCTCCTTTGTCTTGATCATATTGAGGGAGAGATTGTTATCCTGGCACCACACGACCAGGTCTCTGACCTTCTCCCTATAGGCTCCCTCATCTTTGTCGGTGATCACTGTTGTGTCATTGGCAAACTTAATGATGGTGTTGAAGTCGTGCCTGGCCATGCAGTCATGGGTGAACAGGGAGTACAGGATGGGACTAAGCATCACACCCCTGAGGGGCCCCCATATTGAGGATCAGCGTGTTGAATGTGCTGTTACCTACCCTTACCACCTGGGGGCAGCCAAATAGTTTAGAGCTTAAGCTCTTTTCTATAACCTGCATGGAACACAATATATGGTCTATACTTAGCATGTAAGTTTCTCACTTATGCGCTGCACAAATTGGAATTTGGGGGAGGGGAATGGGCACAGTTTATGCAAACTAAAAACTGTTGTATTTACTATGGTTAAAGTGTAGAGTTTTTGGGGACATTACTGTTACATTACTATAGTATTTACTACATTTTTTTTAGGATAACACTAGTATTTACTATAGTATTCTACTGTATACTACAACATTCTATAGTAAGTACTACACATGATTGAGGGATACTGCAGTGTGTTGTATGCTATTCTACAGTATACAGTGCAGACCACTTTACTTTTCCCACATTTTGTTACGTTACAGACTTATTCCTCAATGTATTACATTATTATTTGTACTCATCAATCTACACACAATACGCCATATTGACAAAGGGAAAACAGTTATTTTGAAATGTTTAAAAAACAAATTACAGAAATACCTTATTTACACAAGTATTCAAACCCTTTGTTATGAGGCAAACATTTTAGCTCAGGTGCGTCCTGCTTCCATTGATCATCCTAGAGATATTTCTACAACTTGATTGGAGACTACCTGTGGTAAATTAGATTGATTGGACCTGAGTTTGAAAGGCACACACTTGTCTATGAGGTCCCACAGATGACAGTGCATTTCACAGCAAAAACCAAGCCATGAGGTTGCAGGAATTGTCCATAGAGTTCGAGACAGGATTGTGTCGAGGCACAGATCAGGGGAAGGGTACCAACACATTTCCGCAGCATTGAAGGTCCCCCTAAACACAGTGGCCTCCATCATTCTTAAATGGAAGAGGTTTGGAACCATCAAGACTCTTCCAAGAGCTGGCCGCATGGCCAAACTGGGCAATCGGGGGAGAAGGGCCTTGGTCACTTAGGTGACCAAGAACCTGATGGTCACTCTGACAGAGCTTCAGAGTTCCTCTGTGGAGATGGGAGAACCTACCAGAAGGACAACCATCTCTGCAGCACTCCACCAATCAGGCTTTTATGGTAGAGTGGCCAGACATAAGCCACTCCCCAGTAATAGGCACATTACCCGCTTGGAGTTTGCCAAAAGGCACCTAAAGGACTCTCAACCCATGAGAAACAAGATTCTCTGGTCTGATGAAACCAAGATTGAATCTTTGGCCTGAATGCCAAGCGTCATTTCTGGAGGAAACCCGGCACCATCCCTACGGTGAAGTATGGTGGTGGCAGCATCATACTGTGGGGAAGTATTTCAGCAGAAGGGACTGGGAGACTAGTCAGGTTTGAGGGAAAGATGAATGAAGCAAAGTACAGAGAGATCCTTGATGAAAACCTTCTCCAGAGCGCTCAGGACCTCAGACTGAGGTGAAGGTTCTTCTTCCAACAGGACAATGACCCTGAGCACAAAGCCAAGACAACGCAGGAGTGGCTTCAGGACAAGTCTCAATTTCCTTGAGTGGCCCAACCAGAGCCCGGACTTGAACCTGATCGAACATCTCTGGAGAGATCTGAAAATAGCTGTGCAGCGATGCTCCCCATCCAACTTGACAGAGCTTGTAAGTATCTGCAGAGCAGAATGAGAGAAACTCCCAAAATACAGGTGTGCGTAGCCTGTAGCGTCATACCCAAAAAGACTTGAGGCTGTAATTGCTGCCAAAGGTGCTTCAACAAAGTACTGCATAAAGGGTCTAAATACTTATGTAAATGGCATTTTTCAGTATTTTATTTTTAATAAATGTGAGAAAAAAATTGAAACATGTTTTTGCTTTGTCATTATTGGGTATTGTGTGTAGATTGATGAGAGGAAAACTATTTAAAACACTTTAGGATAAGGCTGTCAAGGGGGACTGAATACTTTCCGATGGTCTTTGAAATTGGGACTCCAGCATCATGAGCATATGAGCATCCAGCATATGATCCTATAGCCCGCAGTGAGATAGCTGCAGCTGCATAACCCAGCAAGATCACACTGATATAGTCTGCATAGTCATGGACAGAAGTCTGGGTCAATACGAGATACTCTCTCTGCTTATAATACATACCTAAATCTTGAATTTGAGTATGGTATGTGACTGGTTCACACCTGTGATGGGTAGGAGGCAGAGGTTTGACTGACGATGCCTTGCTGGTCCCGGACCCAGTGACAAGCCAGAGGGTAGATTAGTTCTGAGAAAACAAGAACACTCTCAACACAGGCCATGTAACAAACCTCACCTCAAAAGTATTGAGTGGAGAGAAAGTGGCCCAAGAACCATGGTTTTAGAAACAGTGAGTGAGAATACCTGAGAAAACATATGCAGGTTTGAGTATTATACTTTCTAAATGTAATTGGTTACAGTTACTAGTTACCTTGTAATCAGTAATGTAATTTCTGGATTACTTGCAGTTATTTTTTTATTACTTTCCCCTTATGCACTAGGAGAAGACAAACATGATCCATCAAACACATTTAGTGTTCTCTCACTTGTGGTCAGATTCGTTCTGGTGGAACAAACTTAAACTTGCACCTTTTTTCAGTGCTGAATTGAATGTAATTGTGTAAGTAAGGTACCATAATGTTTTTTTTTGTGCAAATATCTGAATTTAAAAGCGTTCAACAAGTAATCATATATATATTTTTTTAAGTATCTGTAGACTGATTACAATATTTTTGCCTTTAACGTAACACCCCAACCCTGCCCCCCCAACCCTATCAGTTACACCCCAACCCTGCAGATATGAGGTGGGTTCTGTTCTCTCGTTGGCAGCCCCTCGTGCCAGAGTAGTGGCCACAGCACAGCGAACATAGTTGAAGAAGTACACCGTGTTTGTGTTGTCCAGTGTGGGGAAGAATTGGGTTCTGATAAAAGTGTTGTGCTCCCCAAAGGCAAATGCAGGGCCAGCAAGCTGACAACTGTGAACACAAAAAATGGATGGAAAAAGAAATGGTGAACTTTGCTTTACCCGTTAGGCCTATTGTTTTGTCAGTTGTAATTGCATGAAAGCATGACTACTTTTTTCCAGCAGATTTAAAGATCTTCATGATCTAAACAGTCACCTACTCATTTTCTTCTTTGACCTGTAAACATAGTTCACAAACTCCTACTTTGCCACATCAGTCAGCAGGAAGTGGAAACTGTGCTATTGAAACAACTGCTGTCAAGACAACAAGCAGCATGCATTCTATTGCTACTGCACTAACATGTAAGCATATTGCTTACAACCTGTTTATGGGTTGGTGTCAGTGGAGGCATGCGAGAATTTTACAGCTACAGTAGCCTGAAATATCGGTCTAATTTTTTGGATGTGATTCTTGATTCTTCATAGATTAAACACTCACACAATGATCTTCTTCAAAGGTAACATTTACATATTGCGAAAGGTGTTATTGAAGATGCCCCCCCAAAAATTCAAAGGTGGGTGTGCAGCTCAAGATAAGTGCCCCCCCCACCACCACCCACCATTGGAAACAAATTGTGAAAATGTTCAATTTGTTTTCAACTGTCTGCTACATTTTTTTTATATGACATTGGAGACGTTCTTTGGATCTGTCTTGCCGGCCTCCACAAACGCAAGCCCAAACTTGAGTCATGTGCAATCCTAGTTGTAGCTATAGTTATAATATTTTCTAAATCCACAAATAAGAGCTTTTACTGTATATGGCAAGGTAAACGATCCAGGATAAAATTATCACATTTACAAAGAGGAAAAGACGTAGGAAGACTATCCGTACCAAACTTTAAGTTGTATCTCCAGGCACTAGCATTTCACCCCATCCTAAATTGGTTTTGACATGATTATTCTGCCTCTGGCTGAGTCCAGAGAGAAATATGGTGTCTCCTATTGCCCTGGAGGAGTTGATCTTCACTGATATATCCCTTAAACAATGTAAACTATGCCTTGGTCCTATTATTGCTCACACAATCTCTATTTGGAGAAACATTGAAAAACAATGTAACTGGGAATCAAAATTGCATGCCCATACTCCAATATTTCACAACAATGCCTTCTGCATCACCCCATCGTCCAAATGTGGACTCCATACCCTTACCGATATCATGGACAGTAGCAATTTTATAACATTCCAAGATTTGAAAGATACATACACATTACCAGGCAAATCCTTTTTTCTATATTTACAATTTTGGACAGCTATGCTGGCTAAGGAGTCCCTTGGGAAACACAACTACCCAATCATCCAATGATGGGATTTCAAAAATAAATTCTCCGGACTCCCAAAAGGACTGATCTCTATAATATGTATAAACACATTTTGGAAAGTTTATATTCAAAATGTATTGTCCATAGTCCTAATTGAATCCGAACAACCCTTTAACTGGAACAGAATATGGAAAATTATGAACTTGACATCCCGTAATCCAAACCATCCATATTTCAAGTTTGTTCCCAGACTGTATTTAACACCAAGGAAAAGTTATACGGTGTCCCCTAAATCAGGTAGGCACATTCCTTCATAGGATGTGGGATTGCCCTGCAGTTAAATGCTTCTGCTGCAAAGTTACAAAATGACTTTTGATTTGCATGAATGTAAATATTCAATGCTTTGCATCTATTATGTTACTTAACATTGATAGCCCCTTCAATCTCTCAATCAATCAGAGAAGATTACGGATGGTAGGGGGAAATGTTTTTGTCTCTTAAGATGGCAACCAACCCACTCTCTCCCATTTAACCAGTGGATACAGTTACAATTAGAAGTTATAACATTAGAATTATCGACAGCGAAAATTAATGGTGCTAGTCGAATGGTGGAAGACGGGTTGGGAAACGTGGTTTCCAGGTGGGGAGGGAGGATGTGGTTGGGTGGATGGTGACTGAGGTTGTGAATGGGTTGGGGTTATCTTTGTATGCATTCCCCCCCCCCACCCCACCTCTCTGAAAAAAGAATGAGGGCACAAATATCTACTAGTTTGCTAGCAGGTTCGATAGCGCAACCATTAGCTAACTATGCAATGACAAACAAGCAAATAGCTAGCTAAACAAATAGCTACAAGTATAGCACATTAGCTATGTGTTGTTCACGTTATTAGGCTCGTGAGTGACTGCTTGTGATGGCGGCAGACACGATAGATAGATTCTGGTGCTTCTATTACATCAAAGAACCTTACCTGTGTGATTAGCTAGCTAAGTAATAATAGACCTCCGCCGAGGAGCGTGCAAAAGGCTTCTGTGACTGGCCTTGGTCTTGGACCTTGTTTGCACCTTTTTTTCTTCTTTTTTAGGAGGTAGATCAGCTTTGATATTGTGGATAGATTGTAGCCTCCATCAATGTAATTTTTTTGCATAATTTCCAATCCCACATATATTATTGGGTAAATATATACAAGTGGCTTGCAAAAGTATTCATCCCCCTTGACATTTTTCCTATTTTGTTGCCTTGCAACCTGGAATTAAAATATATTTTGGGGGGGATTGTATCATTTGATTTACACAATATGCCTATCACTTTGAAGATGCAACATTTTTATTATTATTGTGAAACAAACAAGAAATAAGACAACAAAAAAAACAGAAAACTTGAGCGTGCATAACTATTCCCCCCCCCCCCACCCAAAGTCAATACTTTGTAGAGCCACCTTTTGCAGCAATTACAGCTGCAAGTCTCTTGTGGGTATGTCTCTATAAGCTTGGCACATCTAGCCTCTGGGATTCTTGCCCATTCTTCAAGGGAAAACTGCTCCAGGTGGGTTCCGCTGGTATACAGCAATCTTTAAGTCATACCACAGATTCTCAATTGGATTAGGTTTTGGGCTTTGACTAGGCCATTCCAGGACATTTAAATGTTTTCCCTTAAACCACTCGAGTGTTGCTTTAGCAGTATGCTTAGGGTCATTGTCCTGCTGGTAGGTGAACCTCTGTCCCAGTCTCAAATCTCTGGAAGACTGAAACAGGTTTCCCTCAAGAATTTCCCTGTATTTAGCGATATCTATCATTCCGTCAATTCGGACCAGATTCCCAGTCCCTGCCGATGAAAAACATCCCCACAGCATGATGCTTCCAACACCATGCTTTACTGAAGGGAAGGTATTCTCGGGGTGATGAGAGGTGTTGGGTTGGCAACAGACATAGCGTTTTCATTGATGGACAAAAAGCTACATTTTAGTCTCATCTGACCAGAGTACCTTCTTCCATATGTTTGCGGAGTCTCCCACATGCCTTTTGGGGAACACCAAACAAGTTTGCTTATTTCTTTCTTTAAGCAATGGCTTTTTTCTGGCTATTCTTCTGTAAAGCCCAGCTCTGTGGAGTGTATGGCTGAAAGTGGTCCTATGGACAGATACTCCAATCTCCACTGTCTATCTTTGCAGCTCCTTCAGGGCTATCTTTGGTCTCTTTGTTGCCTCTCTGATTAATGCCCTCCTTGCCTGGTATGTGAGTTTTGGTGAATGGCCCTTTAATGGCAGGTTTGTTGTGGTGCTATATTCTTTCAATTTTTTAAAATAATGTATTTAATAGTGCTCTTTGGGATGTTAAAAAGTTTCTGATATTTTTTTATAACCCAACCCTGATTTATACTTCTCCACAACTTTTTCCCTAACCTGCTTGGAGAGCTTCTTGGTCTTCATGGTGTCGCTTGCTTGGTGGTGCCCCTTGCTTAGTGGTGTTGCAGACTCGGGGGCCTTTCAGAACATGAAATCATGTGACAGATCATGTGACACTTAGATTGCTCACAGGTGGACTTTATTTAACTAATTATGTGACTTCTGAAGGTAATTGGTTGCACCAGATCTTATTTAGGAGCTTCATATTTTTTTTATTTTTTTTTTCACCTTTATTTCAGCAGGTAGGCCAGTTGTGAACAAGTTCTCATTTACAAATGCTACCTGGCCAAGATAAAGCAAAGCAGTGCAACAAAAACAACAACACAGTGTTACACATGGGATAAACAAATGTACAGTCAATAACACAATAGAAAAATCTACATACAGTGTGTGCAAATGTTGTAAGATTAGGGAGGTAAGGCAATAAATAGGCCATAGTGGCAAAATAATTACAATTTAGCATTAACACAGGAGTGATAGATGCGCAGATGATGATGTGCAAGTAGAGATACTGGGGTGCAAAGGAGGAAAAAAATAACAATATGGGGATGAGGTAGTTGGGTGGGCTATTTACAGATGGGCTGTGTACAGGTGCAGTGATCGGTAAGCTGCTCTGACATCTGATGCTTAAAGTTAGTGAGGAAGATATGTCTCCAGCTTCAGTGATTTTTGCAATTCATCCAGCCATTGGCAACAGACAACTGGAAGGAAAGGCGGCCAAAGGAGGCGTTGGCTTTGTAGATGGCCAGTGAAATATACCTGTTGGAGTGCGTGCTGCGGGTGGGTGTTGCTATAGTGACCAGTGAGCTGAGATAAGGTGGGGCTTTACCTAGCAAATACTTATAGATGACCTGGAGCCAGTGGGTTTGGCAACAAATATGTAGCTAGGGCCAGCCAACAAGAGTATACAGGTCGCAGTGGTGGGTAGTACATGGGGCTTTGGTGACAAAACAGATGGCACTGTGATAGACTACATCAAATTTCTTGAGTAGAGTGTTGGAGGCTATTTTGTAAATGACATCGCTGAAGTAAAGGATCGGTAGGATAGTCAGTTTTACGAGGGTATGTTTTGGCAGCATGAGTGAAGGATGCTTTGTTGTGAAATAGGAAGCCGATTCTAGATTTAATTTTGGAATGGAGATGCTTAAGGAGAAGTTTATCTAAAGTTCCATGTATAATAGTTGTATATTTTATCAATGTTTATTATGAGTATTTCTGTGAATTGATGTGGCAAAATCACTGCATGTTTTGGAACTGCTGAACTTAACACGCCAATGTAAAATGTGATTTTTGGATATAAATATGCACTTTAACGAACAAATCATACATGTATTTTGTAACATGAATTCCTATGAGTGTCATCTGATGAAGATCACCAAAGGTTAGTGATTCATTTGATCTATATTCCTGCTTTTTGTGACTCCACTCTTTGGCTGGAAAAATGACTGTTTTTCTGTGACTTGGTGGTGACCTAACATATTCGTTTGTGGTGCTTTCGCTGTAAAGCCTTTTTGAAATTAGACACTGTGGCTGGATTAACAAGAATTGTATCTTTAAAATGGTGTAAAATACTTGTATGCTTGAGCAATTTTAATTATGAGATTTTTGTTGTTTTGAATTTGGCGCCCTGCACTTTCACTGGCTGTTGGTGGGGTGGGACGCTACCGTCCCTAATATCCCAGAGAGGTTAACACAGTGTCCAAAGATAGGCCAAATGTATACAGAATGCATGTATACGTCTGCGTAGAGGTGGATCAGAGAATCACCAGCAGCAAGAACGACATCATTGAAGTATACAGAGAAAAGAGTCGGCCCGAGAATTGAACCCTGTGGCACCCCCATAGAGACTGCCAGAGGTCCGGACAACAGGACCTCCGATTTGACACACTGAACTCTGTCTGAGAAGTAGTTGGTGAACCAGGCGAGGCAGTCATTTGAGAAAGCAAAGCTATTGAGGCTGTTAATAAGAATGCAGTGATTGACAGAGTCAAAAGCTTTGGCCAGGTGATGAAGATGGCTGCACAGTACTGTCTTTTATCGATGGTGGTTATGATATTGTTTATAACTTTGAGCTGAGGTGCACCCATGACCAACTTGGAAACCAGATTGCATAGAGGAGAAGGTACGATGGGATTCGAAATGGTCGGTGATCTGTTTGTTAACTTGTCTTTCGAAGACTTTAGACAGGCAGGGAAGGATGGATATATGTCTGTACCAGTTTGGGTCTAGAGTGTCTCTGCCTTTGAAGAGGGGGATGACCGCAGCAGCTTTCCAATCTTTATGACTTTTAGACGATACGAAAGAGAGGTTGAACAGGCTAGTAATACGGGTTGCAACAACTGCGGTGGATCATTTTAGAAAGATAGGGTCCAGATTGTCTAGCCCAGCTGATTTGTAGGGGTCCAGATTTTACAGCTCTTCATGAGTGTCATTAGGCCTGTTGTGTATGTTATGCTCCTAGCTATGTTAACTGGTATTTTTCTTACAAGGGGCTGTACTTCCCCTTGCTGTTGCCACCACTACTGTCATCATCAACAGGAAACTCAAGAGGAAGTTTGCTTTCTTTCTTTTCTCAGAGCTCTCAGGGAACGGACCAGCTTTTAAGATATTGACATTTAAATGTATATGTTGCTGTTGTCTGGACTTCAGATCATACAAAACTCTTGGTGGATGGATTTCATCACCTACCAGCCACTTGACATCACACCTGACACGATTTCACAGAATAGTTTTTTTCTACTTTTGCCCTCAGATAGCACTTGTGGTGGGTGTTGTTCTGCCTCTTTTCTGTGTTGTGAAAGAGTGATATCTTCCCATTTTATTTCTCTGAACACTCTTCAGGCTGTACACTTCCTCTGCACAGCGCCAGACAGAGAGCATTGCCAAGGGTGTCGCAGCAAGATACAAGGAGCCATTTTCTGACAGGGCTCAAAGTCAAACATGGCTATGGATATGACTGCACCGTAACATAGAAGGTTTCCCAGCCAGCTGTCTTTCCAAGGAGTTTGTAAATATTTAATTTATATTTAGAAGACAGAGGGGAAACAATGAGTTTTGACAGAGTGCCATCCAAGTCAGAGGTCATGAGCTGGAATCCACACCAATTGTCAGACTACATGAGGAGGGTAAGTCATTTTCAGGTTAATTTTGCACCTTTTGTTGACAGCTCACAACCTGTAAAAACTTTCCTTAATTCTCTGTCATACAAGCTGTTTCACAGTGTCCATATTATTATTATTACTTTTTTTTACAGTTGGAGTTAAGTGGATGTGACAAAGTCATCGTGAAATGTAATATTAATGGGCAAAGGTTCTTGGTAAGAGATATGAAGCAAATGTGTGTCCCTTTTCCCACGTGTTCCTAGTTGGACTGGAAGAATAATTAATACTTGTACTGTCGTGAAATATCACTTAATGGAAATACTTAATCTATCATTTTGTAGAACATGAGTGAAAATGACATTCAGAAATTCCCCAAAGTCCATTCACCGTGAGTATTTCATTAATTTCTCTTGAATTTTGTTAAACTGAACATTTCAACAATTACATCAAACCATTTTTACATGCTCACACGGAAAACCAGCATAGGCACCCAGGTAGACTAAGCACCCTGAAAAAGTACTCCACTTTTGGGTGGACCATTGTAAGGCAAAATGAAGACCACTCAGTCTCTTATGCCCCTGAACAATGAAAATGTTGGGAAGTATGATAATTACACAGGGAGAGGAAACTATTCAACAGAGATAAACTTCTTTTTTTTTAACATTAGTGTTTTAGGGCAGGAAACAGTAAAGCGGGGGACCAAGAAGGACCAGAGTGATAGACAGATAGGGAGGAGAGTGGTAGGGTGCCTTATTTTAGAAGAACATTCGGAGAACCAAAGAGTGACAATGAAATTTCAACCAACTTTTTAGATCCCACATCCTGTCACAGGCGGACTCAAATAGCACTCACCAATCACTGCTCACAATATTAAACATGTGACACATGCTCAGAATAGAATTATAAGGGAATTATTGACTGTGTCGATACGCGACTGTGTGACAAAAGATGGTGACGGTTTTCCCCAATAGATGGTAGCAGTATTGACTGCCACAATGCTGTCTGCTCTTTTTACAGACTTATCTCCAAAATATGCTGTGAAATCAACAGGAAAGAAGAAAAAAGGCCATTCTTCGCTAGAAGGTGTGCACTTCTTGCAATTCTTAGCTATCAAACTTTAGTAGTTTAATTCAAAGTAATATCCAAGCACAATCTTGCTCTCCTCTGTACTTTCTCCAGATCTGCAGCACCAAAATATCATGAACCAGGTATGTATTATTTAGAATTTGAAAGCATAGACCTAGATCAAGTTATTATGATTGACATAGAAGCAATTGGACCATGATAAATGGGAAATTTTACCATTCTACTGCTTCCTACTGCAGATACATCACAAGAGGTTCAGCCCTGGGGACCTGATGAATTTGTAAGTCTGTATTTGGCCATGTTAGTTTACTGCATTCCATTCCTCCCTCTTAATTTCAAGTCTTGTTCCTCTCTGGAATATTTATCTTTTCATCAGTATTTAAATTGGCTGTCTGTCACTCCCAGGATGAGGTGAGTGACGATGACTATGTAAGCCCAGATGCTGATGATGATGACGGCAGTGTGGGCGATTATGAGTACCCAACAGAGGGGCCGGAGGTTGGAGGTGAGGACAGTGACAACGACTATGAGCCACCTCCATCTGAGCCGCCTGATGAGATTCCCCATAAACTCTGTGCTGCCAAGCGCATGGCTGACGATGACTACATTGGTACGGAGACATCAGTACAACACTGCCATGCAAAACTACTCTCACAAAGGACATATGTTGTCACTTTGTATTGTCCCACATTGGTTACAATTTGTCTGTCTGTCTGTCTGTCTGTCTCTGTGTTTAGATAGTACCCCGCACCGCGGTACAGCTGTAAGGCAACCACCTCCACCACCTCAACGCCCTGGGCCTGGTCCTCCACTCCCCTCCGCCAGTCGCACTAGTGTGAGTATGTCCCCTCTGACTGCACTCCTCTTTCACCCCCCCCACTCTCTCCTTTCACTCAGTCCTTCATCATTACGTTAAACTCCTGGTTTCTGCAGCTAGTGGAGCCTCCCCCACCCAGAAGGGAGCAATCTCCCCAGCGCCCTGGCAGACTCCCTGGTAAGAGTAAATTTACACTCTGGAATGTTAGTATCTCACTATAAATATAGCATTTTAACACTTTTCAGTCACTTGTATTGATTTTTACCTTGTCTTTTCATATTGTCTTTTAAAGTGCCCGCTCCTTTCTCAAGTGCTCCCCCTGCTCCACTAGTTGACCGCAGAATAAAGCCCACCAAACTGGATCGAACAAACCTTACTGAATCTCCAGTACCAGGTACTCTCACACCAATCTTAACATAGCAAGCAAAAGTTTACTACAGCAGTTGTCTGTTCTTACACCTGCTCTGTTTGTCCACACAGCAAGGAAGTTGAACACAACCGATAGGGTGAGAATTACATTTGATTATGTTCTAATTTGTCCTATATTGTGTCCAAACAACTTTCTTCTCATCCCTACATCATTGCTCAATGTCAAGTGAAGACAATTATACACATACATCTTTTATGTGCTTGCTGAAGTTATACTTAGCTTTTTATAACTGTATACATTTTAGCTGGAAGCATGTCCACATGTGAGTGTTTAAAGGCCTTTACTAATAGTTTGAGTCTTTACTAATAGTTCGAAATAGGTAGAATTCACAATGAAGTATATGACATGTTTGTTTTTCCTCACACACACAGCCTGCTCCACATTTATGGAGGTAAAGAAGTCTACTTTTTTTTGTGTGTATTGCTTTCCTTCGTTCAACTTCTCCCAATTCTATTTCATGTCATTGACAATGCACCGCCTTCCGTGTTTGAATCGTGACTGCACATGTGCATATGTGCCACATTTGTTGTACATACACTCAGTTATATAACTGTACCTTTTTCTCAAGAAATGAAACAAGCCATAACTGAAATGCTCACTACTCTGACAAGTATGGGAACCTCTGACTTCACATACCTTCTATTTCCAGGCCTCAGGCAGAAGAGAGGAGTCCAGACCCTCCCAGGATGCCCAAACCGGCCCTCTCTCTGTCAGCTGGAGTCATCAGGAGCAGCTCGTCGGTGTGCAACAACAGGTCTGCCGTGCATCCAGCTTCCCTTCATGCTCCATACAGCACAGCTCCAGGCACATTATGTCATATACACTACATATCAGCTGATCCTTAAATAAACACACTGTGGTTCAATGTTTAGGGAAGTACAGTACACTCCATCAGGAATACATGGGGTGGAGGAATGGTGGTTGTTTAGTTAGCGGGAGCTATTTGAGCTGGGGTGAATCACTGCCACAGATCACTCCTTTGTAGGACCTACAAAGGAGAAGCTCTCTGCATCACAATATGTGTATCATTTTAGTATTACCCTTCCAGTTTTCCGTCTGTGTTTCGTTTGATTTGTTGGCTGTTGCACATATTTGGCTAAATCTTTGTGCTGGCTTATTCAGTTTAACGCTAATTAGAAATATGCAAGTGAATATAACAACTCATTCATCTGTAATGTCCATTTCTGTTGCAGATATGTGCCTGGTGCAAGAAATGAGGTAAGGCTATTTCACTGGATCACCACAACGGTGGAAGTTTTTTCTTTTTCTTTTACCTTTATTTTACCGGGTAAGTTGACTGAGAACACATTCTCATTTATAGCAATGACCTGGGGAATAGTTACAGGGGAAAGGAGAGGGGATGAATGAGCCAATTGTAAGCTGGGGATGATTTGGTGACCGTGATGGTATGAGGGCCAGATTGGGAATTTGTCCAGGAAACCAGGGTTAACACCCCTACTCTTACAATAAGTGACATGGGATCTTTAGGGACCACAGAGAGTCAGGACACCCGTTAAAAGTCCCATCTGAAAGACGGCACCCTACACAGGGCAATGTCCCCAAACACTTCCCTGGGTCATTTTTTTTTAGGCCAGAGGAAAGGGTGCAGCATCTGGTTCATCCAGGGACCAACCAGGACCAATCCTGCTTAGCTTCAGAAGCAAGCCAGCAATGGGCTGCAGGGTGCTAATAAGGATTTTGAAACTGTGTATTTAGCTTCACTAAACCCCTATTTAATCCTGGTTCTAACATGCGTCCTTTGTCCTGATCTTGTCCACATTATGACTGTGTCCACATTTTTTGACAGATGTAGTAAGAAAATAAAAGACGCATTGTGATCAGATCTTCCTGACCAATCAGTGTGTCTGGATATCTTGCAAGTGTAGATCTAATCTGAAAACATTTAAATCATCATTATCCCGCCCTCTAAAATCATTGATAGGTGGCATGTGTCTTAAAATAAATAAATATTATTTTGAAAAGATATCCCTTCAAATAATAACCAGGAAATCTGGTCACAATGCGGACATAGTGGACGCATAAAATACATATTTAATACCATGTGTAGACACGTATCTGCAAAAGTGGGCACAATCAGAATGTGGACAGGGTCAAAACAAAGGACTTATGTTAGCACCAGGTATAAACAGGGCTTGAGAAAAAGCTGGAGTTCCACCTCATACCATGTTCCTCTCTTATGTCACCAACAGGTACGAAATGAAGGTAAGCCATTTTCTAAAAAGCTTTTTCTTCTTGTACAAGGGAACTTTACATTACACTTCATCTTCCTCCTGTTTTAACCTGAGGGACTATGCAGTACGTCTTTCATTCTCATAATTATTATATGTATCTCTTCTAGTGTCCATGGCCAAGTCCTTCAACTCCAACACCTTTCCTAGACCAGGGCTCCCTAGACCACCCTTACATTCAGACTGGTAAGATCAGTTGTTTTGTAACGTCAAAGTTAGGGAAGGAAAATGGCTTATACGGAGGATATAACTTTGCAACGGTGATGGAATATAAAGGTTACCATTTGAATGGTAACCTGTAAACTCTTGTTCCACCTCTCTCCAGCTTGCCACCTAATATCGCTACAACTGCTTCAATACTGCAGGCATGTGAGTGCTGTGTTTTGACTTCGGTCCCCATTATCAAACACTCTACTCTGGTAAATGATACTGTGTGACTCACAGCTGACAACTATGACTCACAACTTCTCGATTGATCACTGATTGGATTCTCCTTTTTCCTTTCTAAGCTTTCTCCCACAGGAGCAAGATTATGCCCGTGCCGTCACCTGTGCAAGCTTCCATGCCCCCACCGGCAGACCGAGAGGATGAACAGGTGACCGCCTACCATACAGACCGACAGACAGACAGATTCGCGAATATGAACATACTTACGTTGGACCGGCTCTAGTGATGCAATGACTTGCATAGCTCACTAGGTGGCGACATTGTATTGTTCTTCTTTATTTAATTTTTTTAATTTCACCTTTATTTAACCAGGTAAGCTAGTTGAGAACAAGTTCTCATTTACAACTGCGTCCTGGCCAAGATAAAGCAAAGCAGTGTGACACAGACAACAACACAGAGTTACACATGGAATAACTTCCAAGGGAGTATTGTAGATTCTGGCTGCAGCCCCTAGTCTCAATTGCTGTGGTGTCTACGAGCAGAGCCCTTTGACTATGTGAGACAGTCAGCTCCTATTGAATCAATCAAATATTTCAGTAGGCCCTCATGCAGTACTGTATGTGCAAATAATGGTAATTTTGAGCATTTAATCAATCATTCAATCAAATGTATTTATAAAGCCCTTCTTACATCAGCAGATGTCACAAAGTGCTATACAGAAACCCAGCCTAAAACCCCAAACAGCAAGCAATGCAGAAGCACGGGGGCTAGGAAAAACTTCCTAGAAAGGCAGGAACCTAGGAAGAAACCTAGAGAGGAACCAGGCTCTGAAGGGTGGCCAGTCCTCTTCTGGCTGTGCCAGGTGGAGATTATAAGAGTACATGGCCATTAAGGACAGATTTGAACATTTTGAAGAACAATGTTCATAGATGACCAGCAGGGTTGTAGAGGGTGCAACCGGTCAGTACCTCAGGACTAAATGTCAGTTAGCTTTTCATAGCCGAGCATTCAGAAGTCGAGACAGCAGGTGCGGTAGAGATAGACATTTTGAAAACAGCCGGTCTGGGACAAGGTAGTACGTCCGGTGAACATAGCCACAGGCAGAACTGTTGAAACTGGAGCAGCCGCACGACCAGGTGGACTGGGGACAGCCAGGAGTCATCAGGCCAAGTAGTCCTGAGGCATGGTCCTAGAGTTCAGCTCTCCAGGAGGAGAGGGACAGAGAGAGAATTAGAGGAAGCATACTTAAATTCACACAGGACAAAAGATAAGACAGGAGAATTACTCCGGATACAGTGCATTCATTTATGACGTGACAGGCTTATTCTAAAATGGATTAAATTGTTTTTTCCCCTCATCAATCTACACAGAATACCCCATAATGACAAAGCAAAAATATATTTTTAGAAATGTTTGCAAATTTAGAAGAAATTAAAAGAAAAATAAATATCACACAAGTATTTAGACCCTTTACTCAGTACTTTGTGGAAGCACCATTGGCGTTGTGTCATCTTGGGTATGATTCTACAAGCTTGGCACACCTGTATTTGGGGAGTTTCTCCCATTCTTCACTGCAGATCTTCTCAAGCTCTGTCAAGTTGGATGGGGAGCATCGCTGCAAAGCTATTTTCAGGTCTCTCCAGAGATGTTAAATTAGGTTCAAGTCCGGACTCTGGCTGGGACACTCAAGGACATTCAGAGACTTGTCCCAAAGCCACTCCTGAGTTCTCTTGGCTGTGTGCTTATGGTCGTTGTCCTGTTGGAAGGTGAACCTTCGGCCCAGTCTGAGGTCCTGAGCGCTCTGGAGCAGGAGGATCTCTCTGTACTCTGCTCCCTTCATCTTTCCCTCGATCCTGACTAGTCTCCCATTCCCTGCTGCTGAAAAACATCCCCACAGTATGATGCTGCCGCCATTATGCTTCACCGTAGGGATGGTGCCAGGTTTCCTCCAGACGTGACGTTTGGCATTCAGGCCAAAGAGTTAAATCCTGTTTTCATTAGACCAGAGAATCTTGTTTCTCATGGTCTGAGAGTCATTTAGATGCCTTTTGGCACACTCAAAGTGGGCTGTCTTGTGCCTTTTACTGAGGAGTAGCTTCCGTCTGGCCACTCTACCCTAAAGGCCTGATTGGTGGAGTGCTGCAGAGATGGTTGTCCTTCTACTCTGGAGCTCTGTCAGAGGGACCATTGGATTATTGGTCACTTCCCTGACCAAAGCCCTTCTCCCCTGATTGCTCAGTTTGTCCTGGCAGCCAGCACTAGGAAGAGTCTTGGTGGTTCTAAACTTGTTGAATTTAAGAATGATGTGTTATGTGTTCTTTGGGACCTTCAATGCTGCAGAAATGTTTTGGTACCCTTCCCCAGATCTGTGCCTTGACACAATCCTATCTCGGAGCTCTACGGACAATTCCTTCTACCTCATGGCTTGGTTTTTGCTCTGACATGCACTGTCACCTGTGGGACCTTATATAGACAGGTTGTGTGCCTTTCCAAATCATGCCCAATCAATTTAATTTACCACAGGTGGAAGATCTCCTCCGGCGCACAAGGCCGACGGGGTGCAAAACCAGACAGAAAGATAATGTCTGACACAACACACTCAAGTAACGCACCCCTCCTAGGGACAGCATGGAAGAGCACTAGTAAGCCAGTGACTCAGCCCCCGTAATAGGGTCAGAGGCAGAGAATCTCAGTGGAGAGAGGGGACCCGGGCAGGCAGAGACAGCAAGGGCAGTTTTTTCTCCAGTACCTTGCCGTTCAACTTCGCCAGACGACACTCAATCATAGGACCAACTGACCTATTGAAGAAATTAGTCTTCAGTAAAGACCTTAAGGTCGAGACCGAGTCTGCGTCTCTCACATGGATATGCAGACCATTCCATAAAAATTGAGCTCTATAGGAGAAAACCCTGCCTCCGGCTGTTTGCTTAGAAATGCTAGGGACAATAAGGAGGCATGGATCTTGTGACTGTAGCATACGTGTAGGTATGTACGACAGGACCAAATCGGAGAGATAGGTCATGTTTTGTAGGTTAGCAGTAAAACCTTGGAATCAGCCCTAGTCTTAACAGGAAGCCGGTGTAGAGACGCTAGCACTGGAGTAATATGTGATCAGATTTTTGGGTTCTAGTCAGGATTCTAGCTGCCGAGTCTAGTACTAACTGAAGTTAATTTAGTGCTTTATCCAGGCAGCCGGAGAGTGGAGAATTGCAGTAGTCTAATCTAGAAGTGACAAAAGCATGGATCAGCTTTTCTGCACATTTTTGGACAAAAGTTTTCTGATTTAGGCAATGTTACGAAGAAGGAAAAAATATTCTTGATAGGTTTGTAAAAGACGACAACTCAACTTCTATTGAAACATTTGGAAACATTACGAACGTAGCAATTGTTGTTGTGACATGGTTTTTGTCTGAATCCTATTACAGAAATTAGTAACAGGTCACAAATCCCATATTATTGATGTGTGATTGTGTTCCTATGTGAATGTGTAGGATATGAACCCACAGTGGTACATTGGCCAGGTGACACGGGTCCAAGCGGAGGGTTGTCTCAGACGGGTCAATAAGGTGAGGCGTCTTCTGCTACCAATATCACTCGCACACCTGGTTGACGGTAATAACTCTCATTCATGCACTGTACTTACAGATTCATCGTGACAATGGTTTTTGAAGGGGACCATGAAATATCATATATAGTCCAATGTCCAAAATGACAATATTATTTAAATACATATGTATAGTTCACTAGTGCTCTGTGGTGATACAACACAAACACCACTATGACGAGCAGTGTTTTTCTGTTTCACTTGCTGATTAGGATGGTGCATTTCTGGTACGAGACAGTTCTAAGCGCTCGTCCATCCAGCCCTATACGCTCATGGTGCTTTACCAGGACAAAGTCTACAATATCCAGATTCGCTGCGAACAGAATGAGTTTCTGCTGGGAACTGGTCTTAAGGGCTCAGAGGTACACAATATCTACCTCATTCATCCTGACTAAGGCTTGGAGTTGATCCTGTTCAGGTCAAATGGTCCAAAATAAATTCATAGCCCTAAGTATGACCAGTCAGAGTAAAATGTGTAATTCTATATCATATTAGCAAGCACTCTGAGGATGACGTAGTGAGCTTTGAGAAACTGTATCTGGAATGTGAAAGTTTGTTATATATTACTTTTGGCCCCACAATCAACGAGAAGATTTGATTAGATGTACCATCGGACATGTATGTTTCAGCTTCTGTTATGATACGACTCAATGAACCCCTGCTAATGGATGGGTTCGTGTTTTCTGTTTCAGACCTTTCCGATGGTGGCACACATCATCAACCATTACAGACAGCAACCACTTCTGCTGATTGATGCTAAGAACCGTGAAGCAGGTCAGCAGAACCAGTGTCCCCTGATATACCCAGCAGGTCTTCAACCATCCTTTTAATAGAAACCTGGGGGGAGGGAGAACAATAACATGGACCAATAGTCAAGATTGACATTGGTTTTAATAAAATAATACCACTAACATTATGGGGGAATGAATTATGCAACCTTTGAATTCCAGTACATTGTCTTTACATGTACAGTCATTTAATGTAAAGCCAAGTGACTCTTGGATGAAGAGTACGCCACTGTCAACTGTTTACTCGATGGACTTCAAAAAGAAAAGTCAATACTGGTTCAACAATATTTGTCGTTTTTTTCACTCTCTACTTATGTATTTATTTGAGTACGGAAACCACAGAGGCTGAAAATGTCTGTGTGCCTAGTTCTGTAAATGTTTATGTTGCTCTGTGTTATTTTCCTGTTACAAGCCTAGATATCAGCAAGATCTGCTGTGAATCAGAACCAAGCATACATTGTCCCAGTAATGATATAGGGGGGTAAACAGTCAATCACTACTGCTGAGCTTTCATAATACGGAATTGATTGGCTTCCAAATAAAACAGTATTTATTTCCTGCACGGTTAAATGAAAGCAATGTCATTTAATTTCTGACACTGTATGTTCCTTTATGTAGCTGTTATTTACTGTTTAAACCATCTTTGCATTTTTTGGGATTGGAAACGTAGCAGAAATTCTACAAAGTATTGGTTATTGATGGCGGCACACTAGAAAAAACTTCACTGACCTCTGTGCCAAATTCTGCCCGTCTTTTCCATTGACTTTTTTGTCAATGACTTCCGTTGTTTCTCAAACTTGCCTGAAACATAGACGATGACAAAACGGTTGTCTCACTGTTGATCTGGTAGTGTAGTATTAAAACAAGTTCCAAAAAAGTGTAAGTGTGTTGCATCTGCACCACGAACCTGTTGTAAAACCATAATCATAATCTGTGTATAAAAATATTTATGTCCCTAATCTCAAATTTGTTTGTTATAATTTACACAAGCCTTACATTAGTGTAATACATGTTAAACCTGACTCCTCTGCCTAGAGAGAAAATATAAATCGTACAGTATGTAAAATACAATAGCAGACAATATAACCCTCCTGGAGAGACAGACATGCTGTTATGTCTGTGTCAGCACAGCAGGAGAGGATTACATCAATCACACTAACTGCCATCCTTGGCAGCCTCCAATATTTTTTTTTCCTGGAAATGAATCATGGAACACTTAACCTGTCCTTGCAGGCAACTTGAGAGAGACAACTCTGAGCTGATAAGGTGGGATATATCTTTGGGAGGAACAAATGATGAGGAGCAAAACCTACCCAACTGCCATATGCCTCTGTCTGCCCAAATTCAGGCTTGAATCATCTATGACTGTGCAGAAATGTTCGCAGTAAAGCCTGCATGGATCACTGAAATCAAAGCCCTCGCTCACCCGAAAAAGGCCATGACAGTACATAAGTCCCTGTCTAAGTAAAAATGAATTATTCTGCATGAAGAAGCCATAGACATCAAGCTCTCTGGAGCCACGCAGCCTGGCCTCATAGAATAGACGTAACATAGTAAATGAAAACGCAGGATACAAATGAGTATGATATGTTACGTTTGGTATGGTTACATAAGACGCCACCTGCAAATGTTACATTGATGCTGCCTGCAAACCGTGGCTAACTGGGCTATCACATGAAAATAATTTTGCTATGGTATTTCTGATCAAATGTTACCATATAGCTAGACCCTTCCTGCTAAATGTACTGTGAACAAAAGGTTAGCTGTCCCAAGTGTGGCTTATCGATAGCTAGCTAGCCAAGGCAAGAAGATCCATGTGATCTCTCCTGTTGAAGTTCCTTTAAAAATCATTTTCACAATCACAAATACACTCACCATGTTAGCACTGTCCCTAAATAACGATACCTGTAAACATTAGTGTTGTTTCAAGTTATTTAGTATAGTTAGCGAGATGGAGAACAGCATCTGTCTTCACATTCTGCTGCAGAAATCTGACTGACCAACTAACTGGCACCCAGTTGACAAAAACACTTCAGTGAGAATTGCCGGTGGTATTTATTGGGTTGACTCATGTAGCCAACTGGACGCAGCTCTGCAGAGTGGTAGCTGGCACAGCCACAAAGTCATAAAATCTGATTTTTAACCTAACCTTAACCACACTGTTAACCTTAAATTAAGACCAACAAGCTAATTTGGGTTTTCATGCAGCTGGCCCATTTAGCGCAAATCGCTTAGTTCTGCCATTTTTAAAAATCAATTTATTTAAATAGCTTATTATTATTTATTTATTTTATTGCACAAAACACCAGTATCCATACAGGAAGCATACAAACAAACAAACGAGAACAGCATATACGCCATCCTAGAGAGTTTGCCATAGTCTTTGATACTATTCCATCTGGAACTCTCATGCCGTTTAGAGGTGTAACCAGACCTCACCTTTTTGAAATACCCTCCTGTTGACTATCCAGGAAAAACGTGTTTCTCTTTGCTCCCTCAGTTCAATGATATACATATATGTGCTTTATTTCAAAGGGATGTTGTATTTATTCCGTATGTTACAACTTACTGGAATTAATTTGTTAATATAACCTGGGTGGTTTCAGTACTGAATGCTGATTGGCTGAAAGCTGTGGTATATCAGACCGTATACGATGGGTATGACAAAAAAATACTTTTACTGTTCTAATTACTTTGGTAACCAGTTTGTAATAGCAATAAGGCGCCTTGGGGGTTTGTGGTAAATGGCCAATATACCATGGCTAACATAAGAACATACATTAGCATTAACTGTACTTTTTGTGATGAGCATCCAGAAACATTTTTGAATGTATTTTGGCATTGTCTACATGTAAAGAGATTATGGCAAGATATTTTCAGATTTATAATTGATAACATTCTTGATGACTTGCGTTTATTATGGGAAAATGTGCTGCTCGGTTTCCTATAATAAGGATAAATAAAAACAATTTCACATTTAATCGTGCTAATGGGGAAATGTCATATTCGTTCATATAAATTCACAAATAAAAAACATTCTTACTTGTTTTCTAAAAGGAGTTTGAGCAGTACATTAAAATCACGCCAGCTTGTATCATATAACCCGGATATGAGTTACCTCTGGTTCGATCAGCCGTCCCTATGGGGAAAATTAATGGGGAAAGAATAGGGTTTTCGGATAAACGCCGAAAATAAGGTCTGGAGATTTTGTTCTAGGAGATCATTTCAGTCATGACCTTTCTTAATTATGAAGCCTTTATGTACTTTAAAAAATACATAAATACTTAAAAATTCACAAAAATAGACATTAGCTGATGAAGATGATCTCGTAGAACAAAACGTATAAGATCTCCTAAGCCTGTGTTTACCAATGACCAAATTTTTGGTGTTTATTTAGAAACCCTACAAAAACACCAGTTATTTCACCATAGACGGGTTGGTTGTTTAGCAACCATACCAGATGCATGTGCAACTATGTGGTAAAACCGACAGGGTTGGCTTAGATAGTTGACAACATGTAAACTATATTTCGTCTACAATGTTTCTTGAAAACATGAATACATTTCCACAATGATCACTTGTTTGTCTCTCAAATACATTGTTACATTTGTTGGTTAGCTAGCCAGTGAATTTTAGCCATATTAGCAATGACATGAAATGAGTCAATACAGCTCAAAACAAGACATGGTATCACAGCCTGGTATCATATACTAGACATAACATAGTAACTTAAATCCGGGCCACCTAAATTAGTAAGATATGTTACAGTTTGGTATGGTTGCATAAGACAGAAGGTTACTTTAAGCAAAAATGAAAGGCGGGTGGTTGGTCGGGGTGAATGGGTGGACATATAACCCAAAGGTTGTGTGTTTGAATCTCATCACAGACAACTTTAGCATTTTAACTAATTAGCAACTTTTCAACTACTTACTACTTTATAGCTACTTTGCAACTACTGAGCATGTTAGCTAACCCTTCCCCAAACCCTAACCTTAACCTTTTAGTCACAACAAAATGGAATTTGTAACATATCATACATTTTTCAAATTCGTAACATATTGTACGTTTTGGACATTCGTAACCAGGGCCTAAAATGAACACCGGCCACCCGCCAAATGCAGGTAGATTTTGGCATTGGTTGGTAAGAATGTCTAGTTCACCAGCCACGTTGGCAGATGGTCACACACAGGGCTCTACCATGCAAGAATTTTATTTAATTTTCTTTCATATCTGGTAATACACAAATAAATAGGAATCCATGATGGGGGGCTGTGTGCGGTGTGAGTGAAGTGCTGACAGATTTGTTTTTATAACCAATGCACACAGGCATAACAGTTGGACTAACTACTAAAGTGAGACTTTATCCTCGTGTTTCAAAAAACATTTTGACTGGTAAAAAATCTTAGTGGCTGGTAGAAGGAAAGCATAGTTTTAGGCCCTATTTGTAACATATTGTACATTTTGCAAATTCGTAACATATTGTACTAATTGCAATTTGTAAAACATTTTATATGATTTGTAATTGAAATGGATGATGGACATCCACAAATGAATACACACCATACGAAACATAACATATCATATAAAAACTAGTGTCTTAGATGTACGTAGAGAATCACACGAAATGCTCTGAGACCTGGTTGGGTATCAAGAACAAGACAAAACTAGCTGAAACGAGTCACTTACTATTCCCCACATGGCAGTTTCTTTTCATTGTTGGTAGATATCTGGCCACCCAGACTCACAACAACTCCCGGACTTCTGCCCCATTGATGTGTGCGCATCGTTTTTGTGACATTGTTAGCTAACCATTTACAGGATTTCCCCAAAGAATAAGTGACCTATTATATTACAGTCTAAATTGTTATGCATGCTTTTAAATTACTGTAATATTTGTAAATGTAGCACCAATTTCCCATTACTCAGTAAAACAATCATTTTTCCCATGTTCTTAACCATATTGACTGGGTAGGTGTCAAATTAAAATTGCAAAACATTTCACAAAGCTTAGACTAACTGCTGTTGGAGTACTGGTGGAATTCCACCTCCAATTCAAAGGGAACCCTCCACGCCTAAACCGGCCTAAACTCACTCAAATGCAAAGTGTGACACGGTCACAGAAACAACCAATCAGAGCAGACGTGGGTGTCGCTGTAGTACTATAAATTGACCAGGTGAGACAGGTGGCAGGTTGTGATGCACCTGTACTGGACACAAAATAGAACAGAGTGAAAGGCAAATTCACCTCTCAGCACGAAGCAGAGGAACAGATAATACTGAAGAAAAACTAGATCCAGATTTTTTTTTTACCAGAGCCATTTATCAGACTGAAGAGATCAGCTGCCAATCCAAGGACCAGTCTGTGGGTGAGCATGACGATGTTTGTGCCACAGAGCCTCTCTCCACCTTCATTTGGGACCCAGTACCCCAGTCTGGGACAGGAGTCTCCAGAGTTCAGCCTGTACAGCGACAGCTTCTACAGCCCTCTTGCCGTGCCTAGCCTGCAGCAGGCCACCCCTCCTGCCTATGACCTGGGAGACTACACCAGCCCTTCTACCAACCCTTACCTGTGGTTCAATGGCCCAGAGCTCAACAGTGTTCCCTACATAGAGGGACCCACGGGGCCAGCTTGTGGGCCCTATGTGCCCCAACACTGCAACATGCAAAGGCCCTATCTGGGTGCTGATGGGCCGGGGGTTGTGGTAGGGGACCTGAGCTGGTTTTCCATGCCCTCTCAAGAAGAGCTGATGAAGCTAGTCAGGCCACCCTACTCCTACTCTGCCCTTATTGCCATGGCGATCCATGGGGCCCAAGAGAGACGGCTCACCCTGAGCCAGATCTACCAATATGTAGCAGACAACTTCCCCTTCTACAACAAAAGCAAGGCCGGGTGGCAGAACTCTATTCGCCACAACCTCTCCCTCAATGACTGCTTCAAGAAGGTGCCCCGAGATGAGGATGATCCAGGTAAGAACATTTCCTTGGTTTTAAAAAATTGGTCTTTTAATTTCAAGGTGTTCCAAGAGAAATGTATACATTTGTAACCTTTAAAAAAAATGGTGTAATGTGTCTCAGACAGATATTAACTCTTGCCCAACTATGTGAGAGACAATCCTTAACAAACATGTCTTATGTGTCTCCTTATAGGCAAGGGTAACTATTGGACCTTGGACCCCAACTGTGAGAAGAGGTTCGACAATGGCAACTTCCGTCGCAAGAGGAAGAGGAAGTCGGAATCCCTGCCTGGCGACGGGGGCTCCTCAGGTTCTGAGTCATTAGAGTCCAGCCCCAAACACCCCAACAACATGAGTGACGTGTCCAGCTCCTCTGACCGCGGCCCCTCCCCCATCTCCTCAGCTCCCTCCCTCTGCCTGAACAGCTTCCTGTCTCAGATGGCTGAAGTGGGGACGGTATCAAACACAGTAGAGGCAGATACCCTCCACAGACCCAGGTTGCCTATAGAGGTACCCCAACGGGCCTCTCCGTCCCAGGGATACGGCTCCTACTCTCCCAACGCTACAGTGCCTCACTGGGAAGTCCATATGTCTCATCCGCAGCACCCTACCATCCCTTCCTCCCCTCCCCTCTACCCTGGGGACTCTGTCCGCTCCCTGCTCAGCAACCAGCTATACCCAGCCTTGGACTCAATACTTTACCAACAGGAAGGCACAGAGGTGTAAAGCACAACTGCCATAGGGCAGCCTGCCTTTGGGCATACTCTCACTACAACGTCTTCATCAGCAGAGAATTAAACTTCACTGAACTCATACTAAAGAGGATGATTTACAATGTTTTTTTCCCCTCTCTCTTAATTGATTGTACGTATGTATATTGTTTGCTGTTCCATATACTGTCTTTATAATATGAACTCAGCTAGCTGTAAAACATTTGAGGGATTCTTGGATTCAAACATTTTTAAAGTGGGTTTTGTATGTGATGTTACGTAAATGTCCTGTCATCAAGCTTTTTACTATTTTTTAAATAAAGAACAACAATAAGAAATTCTCACTGCTATTTTTCTGGGAGTATTTATGGCATGAAAACAGATTTAAAGAGGCAAATACAGATTATGGTCACACTTCCAAACATGATTAATTCTGAAATAACTATTTAGGATGGTACATTATATCATGCAGTTTGATCAAGATCTGATTGCCAGTGCTTTTGATTGAGATAAGACAAGTCAAGCTCCCATTACAGTCAATGATCTGAGAGACGGGGTGTGAAATGAGGGAGGCAAAGAAACCGTTAAACATTGAACGGGAGGGGGACAGGTGAGAGCCAGGGAAAAAAAGATATATGCAACAGAACTTGTTCCTCAAGGTTGCCCTCTGCTCCCACTTACAGCTACAGCCCCCTCTCCTCACCTCTATCTCCCTTTATTTGCCCCTCTTGGGTTCAGGCTATAAGCTAATGCCTCTCACCATTAGTCAGCCATGCTTTTGGACATATAATAACCTATTTAACGGATCAATTTCATTTTAAACTATATGAACAGCACACATAAAAGCGTTAAAAGGCTATTTGCAATTGTGTGCTATTTCCCATGTTGGTAAAAAAAAAAAAAACAGCAAGCAATGCAGGTGTAGAAGCACAGTGGCTAGGGAAAACTCCCCAGAAAGGCCAAAACCTAGGAAGAAACCTAGAGCGGAACCAGGCTATGAGGGGTGGCCAGTCCTCTTCTGGCTGTGCCGGGTGGAGATTATAACAGAACATGGCCAAGATGTTCAAATGTTCATAAATGACCAGCAGGGTCAAATAATAATATTCACAGTAGACTCATTACATACAGTATACGGCATGTAGTTATTTGCTTGAACTATTTGCTTTCACCCCATCACAATGTAGAAACTGCTGACTGCAACATTAAAATGTCACACCTCTAATATTCACAAGAGCTAAAAAACCACAAAAACACGTCACCTCAACAGATTCCACTGAGGAGGTCAGTAAGATGCTGAGGTCACCATCTGTAGCCCAACGCTTAGAGCCGTGGGAACTCAGCACCCCATTTCTCCCTCTGAGTAGCAGGCAGCAAAGGTGGACTAGAGAACATGCTAGAGGAACCATTCCCATGTGTATCTCTGGCATGGAAGAATCTGTGGAGAGGCACGAGAGAAACATTGAGTGAGAAATTGAAGGGAGGACTGGGGAGAGTGAGGAGAAGGGGGAAGTGGATAATGATCCTCTCTACAGGCCTTAGCGCCCTCCAATCCATCGCTCCTCTCCTCACCCCATACCTCCGCTGTTACTACTCAGGAAGGTGAGTGAAGGGGAAAGAGGGTTCCCTTAACATGGAAGCATGATCACTTGTCTTAGTGGTCTTGGCTGTGTGATAGTCACAGGTATAATCATTCGCCTCTGTTCTCTACTTTGATGCTTCCTTTCCTCCTGGGCTCCTGAGTGGTGCAGCGGTCTAAGGCACTGCATCCCAGTGTAGGAGGTGTCACTATAGTCCCTGGTTCAAATCCAGGCTGTATCATATCTAGCTGTGATTGGGAGTCCCATAGGGCGGTACACAAATGGACAAGTGTTGTCTGGGTTTGGCTAGGGTAGGCTATCATTGTAAATAAAAAAAATTCTTAAACGACTTCCCTAGTTAAATAAAACTATTTTAAAAAATCCTTTCCTCTGTTAGAGAAGTGTGAATGGTTGTTTTTTTGACAAATATCAGTACAGTATGTGTCTTTGTCTTATTATCCAAATGAACCCTCAGGCGTCCAATCACTCTGTCAGCGCATGACAACAGCAGCCTCATCATTACCCAGCCAAAGCTGATACGAGTGGCATGTGCCACACATCTCTAACTATAGCACCATCGCCGCCACCACCCCACCCACATTCTCCAGTGACCCCATCCTCATGTGTTTTTATTGACACAATACTATCTTGACTGGAGGAAACAGCCCTCCCCTTTCAGACTTGTCATAAAGAGGAGATTAATACGTGACCAGCGATCACAGTAAGGGTGCCCTGTGTTTACAGTCTTGTGCCTCTTCAACTGTTTCTGTCAGTGTTGCTTATGGGGAAAGATAAATTTCTTTTGTCTTTAGCTTCCTGCATGACAGTAGTGGAAAAACCAGCTCAGGCTCCCTGTAACCAGCTCAGGCTCCCTCAGTATTTAGAAAAAAAAAAAAATCTTAGCCAGGTCGATTTAATTAAGGTAAATACAATTTCTCTACATAAACGATTAGAAATAATATAATAATCAGATAAAAACCCAATATGTAAATTAATGTATCTTAACAAGTCAAATAGATCAACAGCTGCCAGGCTTAATGCGTCCTGTGTTTGACATGTGGAATGTGCCGGTGGTCTGTCTCTAGCTCAGAGCAGGGGCACGTCTGAGGCCAAAGGGGGCAGACGGCATCCTGAAACCCCCTCTACCTGTTCACTGTACACGTCTCTCTGCTCATCCACACGCTCAGTCTAAAACCAAATGGCATTGTTAAAAAAAGGGGGCGAATGGCACAGTGGATCACTTCTACCTGTTCAAATGCTTCTCTCCTGATTCACTGTCTTACATCAACATTTCTAGTGGCGTGATCCAAAATGCATTTTCATCACTCCCTCGTCAACTCAGGCAGGTTCTTAATTTTAATTTGAAAAGACCTGCTGACATTCAATTACATGAAAAGGCTTTATCAGACATTATATTTACTTTTTTTCTCTCTCCAGTTGCTTAAAATAACTTTGGAGCAGTATTGTATCCCAAAAGACAGGGTTGAACGGTATGACCGTGATTTATCCATGTTGTGTCCGACGCCAAATTTTTTGTTTGTTTTCAACTATCATCTCCCACTGCATCGACGTCCCCCTGCACATGTATTGTGTTGTTTAGGGAAGTTACATATGATCTTCATGTAGGTAGGTAATTCCTGAATAATTATTTAAGTATATTACTTTAATATGCCACATACACAGTTCATTGTACCAACCCTAACATTAAATCCAAACCAGTAAACCCATTTGACACAGAGAAAGGTGTGCTACCATCCCAACTGGGTGAATCACTCAATGACTCTAATTACGTAGAGGTGGTGGAGAGTAATGTGGACCTTAATACAAAGACCCCAGCCTGGCAACACTGGGGCAATAATAACCCAGTCAACACTAATACACTGATAAGTCCGGCATGTGCCACACACACACATGCAGACACATGCAGACACACACAAACACACACACACACACACTTCTCTTCATCGTATTGACCTTGCTCTGTCAAATGACACAAGCTTTACGTCTTTAGTGATACAACAGGATAGGCATAATGCTATCGCTATCTGCCCTTGGTAAGATGGGGCACCCATTCAGATGAGTAAATCTGACGAGGTGCCTCACGTCCAACGACACAGTAAGTGTGCCTTGTGTTTACTGACACATTCCACATCAATAGGACAGTATTGTTGGTAAACACTGATGCTGATGGGGGTAGAGATGAACACCTCACTATGCCCTCGAGCTCAATCCTACAGGTCTGGAACAAACTGTTGGATCCACCCAAAGAAAGAAGAAGAGGGATACAGAGTATGTTTTTATTTGTTTGCTACAGTTCAAAAATATGATCAGAGTTGAGTAAGAGCATCAAAGATATTAATGACATTTTAAGACATTTGAGAAAGTTGATTGTTTTGACTTTGCCCAAGATAGTGTTATCTTATTGCAGGTATTTTACAAGAACAAAGGCCTCATTGGGGGATTGTTCAGTAGACTGACATTAAACCCATATTTACATGGTCTTCAGTTGGAATTTATGTCTCAAAAATATTGCTAAATTAATTAAACGTTTGTTTATATAGAGTACCAGTACCTGTCAAAAGTACCATTTTCTAAATTGGTTGAGAGAATGCCAAGAGTGGGCAAAGCTGTCATCAAGGCAAAGGATGTGAATCTCACACATAAAATATATTTTGATTTGTTTAACACTTTTTTTGGTTACTACATGATTCCATATCTGTTATTTCATAGTGTTCATAACTTCACTATAATAATACAACGTAGAAAATAGTCAAAATAAAGAGAAACCCTGGAATGAGTAGGTGTGTCCAAACCTTTGACTGGTACTGTATGTCAGAACATAATCCAGTTTTGGCCTGCAGTGCTTTACCCTGGGAAACATGATCTTAAATGGTGGGATAGTTGGTACAATATTCCTCTTACCACTCCTTGATAAATTTGTCCCAGTGCCCATTCTTGCTATTCCCACAATTATAGCTCCAGACTATTTGCATAGGAATATGCACATTGCCAAAGCGGTACATGGATTGAGAAAACATGACCTCAGTTGCCTGTCGAGCATTGCAGATGTTATATTAACTACTATGTTGTGTCTTACCAATTTCACTGAACTTAATGAACTTTTCCACTTGACATTTGTTGTATTTTCAGTGTGTTTATGTGGGGTTTACAAACGGTTACTCTCCACCACTTATTTTTAGACTCGCTAATTCTACTGTGTCCTCTGATGAAACCAGAGGGCTGAGGGGGTTTCTATGGCCCACTTTAAATGTTCAGATCACATAACAAAGGGCTCATTCATGTACACTGTCATGTACACTCTCTTGTACACTTTGGGATTGTTTACAACTATTTAATTTCCAATATTCTATTATGTGCAGTATATCCATTATTTCCATTCATATTGAAGGTTAAGAGTCAATTTATACAACTGAAAAGTGGCATTAGTTCAAATACTGTCTGATAAGATTAGAGGAAGGAAATGGATCACAACCAATGATTTATATATACACTAGATTACCATCTTGGCACCCCCACCATTGTAAAAACTATTTTGTAAGCTGTAGAAATACATTTATTAAAGGCAACAACAACAAAATACACATATATTCTATTACAGACACCTTAATGCATACTTTTTAATTATATTACTATATTGTATATAAAACATTTTTCTTAAAGAATAATTTCTGAGATAACTAATGTTACTGTACCTACTACAACAACAAAAATACTTATATACATTTAATTGAAATACTGTAGAATTCCATTAATTCTTATGGAGGACTGCTCCTTCTGGCCGACAGTTGGCTTCAAAGTCTCTCAACAGCCAATAAAAAGCATCCACAATCCAGGGTTTATTAATGTCACAGTACTCATCTTGCGCTGTGTACAATCATCGACACGAACTTTAACATGTAGCACCTGTCACGCCCTGATCTGTTTCACCTGTCCCTGTGATTGTCTCCAACCCCTCCAGGTGTCACTTATTTTCCCCAGTGTATTTATCCCTGTGTTTCCTGTCTCTCTGTGCCAGTTCGTCTTATATGTTTCCAAGTCAACCAGCGGTTTTCACGTTCTCCTGCTTTTTGCATTTCTCCTTTTTCTAGTCCTCCCGGTCTTGACTCTTGCCTGTTTCTGGACTTTGTAACCGCCTGCCTGACCATTCGGCCTGCCTTGACCATGAGCCTTTCTGCCACTCTATATCTCCTGGACTCTGATCTGGTTTTGACCTTTTGCCTGTCCACGACCATTCTCTTGCCTACTCCTTTTGGATGAATAAACATTGTAAGACTCCAGCCATCTGCCTCCTATGTCTGCATCTGGGTCTCGCCTTGTGTCATGATAGCACCAGTCATGGAGATTTACTCTGATAGAAACAGCACAAAATTGCACGTCATGCAATGCATGGCTCACCATCCAACTCTGCACTCACACACGCTAGTTTTGTGCTTGTTCACTGGGCAACGTAGATACAACAATTACAATATATAATATTTTCAACAATGTACCTGATAGCCGTGTACTTTTGTGCTTTTTCTCAACATCCAACTCTGTACTCACGTACCCCCCCCACCCCCACCCCCACCACACACAGTGAGTTGCTAGCTCGTACTAGCTGGAATTCTCTACAACAAAATGCAAAACAAATATGCACATAAAACCTCTGCATCTTATGTGTGATGTTCTAATAACATTTACATAAATGTATCTAAATTGTATATTCAAATCATCACTCGGGAGTATAAAAATCCCTTTTGACGTACAGAGCTTTGCAACCAACAACTTACCTCTGGTTTTGTGCTTATTCACTGGGACGATTCTAACTAAAATCATCCTCCCTCATAAGCAACCCACGCAAACCATCCAATAAGATGCCATGTTAGGTAGGTGAAGGCAAGACAAAACCAAAAACCCATTGGCTTAACAAAGTGGCAAGGGGAATCACCAATAGAACCCTGTTACATATACATCATTGATCACAACACAGATGACCTTTGGATGGTGCAAACTTGAGGACATCTTTGGACAGCTGTAACCAGTGTGAAATGGCTAGCTAATTGGCTGTGTGAGCTAGTAGTGTTTCAATTGGTAATGTCACTCGCTCTGAGACCTTGAAGTAGTTGTTTCCCTTGTTCTGCAAGGACCGTGGCTTTTGTGGAGCGATAGGTAACGATGATTTGAAGTTGACTATTGATGTGTGCAGAAAGTCCCTGGTGTAAGCCCAGGTTGGGCCGAATAGAGGGACGGAAGCAATACTGTCATACAACCATGCTTGTCAGCTAATGCACACAAGCTAGATTCTATTGTATTTGGCAGGCCACCTCAAGATATCACCAGGGGCACTGATGTAAAATTTGAAAGAACAGATAAGATGTGAACGCTCTCACTTAGCATTTCCATTGAGATTTACTCACACACCAGTGTGTTGCCAGTGTTTTATGCTAATGCAGTAGCAGTGTGTGGGTAAAATCACTGAGGAAGCCAAGCCAAGCCAGTAAAAAGGCAATACAATCTTTGTGATAATTGCATTGTTTGCTCTATAACAGAGTTGTGCATACGCCACCATGATATACAATAAGGTCGTGACAACAAAAACAACAGTCACTCAGGGACAGGATAAATTCAACTACCCTTACGTTTGTTTCATCACAAAACTGCTGTAACGGTTTTCTTGTGTCGAAGGAGAGACGGACCAAAACGCAGCGTGGTTATTATTCATGGTTCTTTAATAAAGAAACTATACATGAATAGACGAACAAAACCAAGAAATGTGAAAAACCAAAACAGCCCTATCTGGTGCAAACACAGAGACTGGAACATTCACCCACAAAACCCAACACCAAACAGGCTACCTAAATATGGTTCCCAATCAGAGACAATGACTAACAACTGCCTCTGATTGAGAACCATATCAGGCCAAACACAGAAACAGACAAACTAGACACACAACATAGAATGCCCACTCAGATCACACCCTGACCAAACAAAACATAGAAACATACAAAGCAAACTATGGTCAGGGTGTGACAACTGCAGAGCGACATCTGTCCTCTGAAGTCCACAAAGCAAATAGTGCATGTAACAAACAGTTATGTCACCTGCAGCACGGTCAAGCAAGTTAAGGTTTTTACAGTTGACTCAACAACTACTGATTTAGAACAACAGAGTTATCGCAAGTCAGCGCAAAAACAACAGGAGCACTGTCTGCGCTATTCCAGCATCATTTCCATTTAAACATTTATCGAATCAACAAGGCTATTTAAACGTTCATCAAATCAACAATGCTATATATGTAGTTACAGATACCAAAATTGATTTAGTCCAATCAATGTTATTAAATATCACATGGCTGTCCTAGTAAGCTAGCTACTTTTTTTAAATGTATTTATTTAACCTTTTTTTTAACTAGGCAAGTGAATTAAGAACCAATTCTTATTTACAATGACGGCCTACAAAGAGGCAAAAGGCCTCCTGCGGAGATAGGGGCAGGGATTAAAAAGAAAAATGCTAATACAGGACATCAACACAAGCAGACCAGAAACAGACAATTAAGTTTAGCTTAGAAATTGATTTCATTAGTGTGAAGCCAAATCCAAACTGGCCATCCTTGGGGGGCATTTTGCTGCACCAGGACAACCCACAGTTCAGCTCATCTCAGCTCAACGCTGATTGCCAAAATGTTTTATCAATGGAGGCCAAATCAAATCAAATGTATTTCTATAGCCCTTCTTACATCAGCTGATATCTCAAAGTGCTGTACAGAAACCCAGCCTAAAACCCCAAACAGCAAGCAATGCAGGTGTAGAAGCACGGTGGCTAGGGAAAACTCACTAGAAAAGCCAAAACCAAGGAAGAAACCTAGAGAGGAAACAGGCTATGAGGGGTGGCCAGTCCTCTTCTGGCTGTGCTGGGTGGAGATTATGACAGAACATGGCAAAGATGTTAGAGAATTAGAGAGAGCATACTTAAATTGATACAAGACACTGTATATTACAGAAGAAATACTCCAGATATAACAGACTAACCCTAGCCCCCGACACATAAACTACTGCAGCATAAATACTGGGGTCAGGAGATACAAATGCTTGCTGGCATCAATCAATCAAATTCAATGCCAGCAACATGTTATACTTTTTTGGTCCAGACAGCATCAGATACAGGGCTAAACATACTGAGACAGATTGATGCTGTTTCCCTCGCTCTGATGATTTCTCCGGTAAGATTCAGCCACTTGCGAATTGACGGAAGATGATAAAAACACACAGAGAGACGAAAAATAAATTATTTTATCATTTGTATTTTTTTGTTCATCAAATATTTGGGCAGCCTGGCTTCCCTTGGCGTCCAAGAACACATGCAACTGTGCTAATGTAAACTCCAGTGTAATTGTGTTTTCATAGCTCGGGTTTGTTTCTTTTTCCATCTACGTAGGCCAGCATCCGTGTCTCACTGGGCCATGGATCCAGGGGACCTGCTCTGACTTAGGGCCAATGCCAGGCCAGCTGGAATTTAAATTTCAAAGTCTAACACCTTTTCAAAAGGCAACTGTCTTGATGATGCAGAGGTTGATGATTCTGCTATACCCAAGTCTTTAGTGGCACACTACTGATGCAATAACAATTACACTAGAGCTTACAATAGCAGAACACTAGCGACACAATGGTGTGGGGTAAGTCTTAGGTGGAAATGCACCGTTAAGGAAGTGGCAGACATAGAAAATATAGGGGAAGCACTCCCTATGTGTTCAGTGTGTGTCCACTCCCAGGTCGTCTGCTTGTGGTCTTGTCCCAGCCTGCCTCACTTGTCACCTTGGCGGGCCGCACTGTGAGCCCCTATACGAACCACCTCGCCCCTATACCCATCCACTCGTCCCACGGGTTTCATTCAATGGGACGGGAGCACACAGGAGTAAACAAACACAAACACACAGAGAAACAGAGATGTTGGCGACTGTCGCCAGCTAACCCCCGCACCACAGTGTCCCTGTCTGAGGAGACGATTACATGTTTGTTGTCTGATGAGAGTCTCTGGTGACAGACTGTGTGACGACGCTCAGATCCACTGATACTCCCTGTCTCTCACATCTTCCATTGCACCCAAACACATCAACACAGTCATCCATCATATCAAACCACAGAGGCATTTATCCCCTGACAGTGTTTATCGCCATGTATACTGTAAGGTCATAGAGTTACAGCGATAGAACAAGTATCTCCAGAACCAAATTGCTGCGGTCTGAGGGGCTCCGCAGATTCTAGTGATTCTATTTCTTTGGTAACAACCCAGCTAGCACATAATTCTCTGAGAACCATATGTTTCTTAGAGCTTGGTAAGAGTGTGGTTGTTAACAGAATGTTTCCTCAAAGTTAAAAAATTGTCACGTTTTAATGTCCTCCAACTGGTTTGACATTGGGAATGTTCTTCTGTGGGAATTTCGGTACTTCAGCATAACGTTTCCTACAGGTTTGCTCATGGTTCTATTTAAAGTAATGTTCTCAGAAATGTTTCAAGAACGTTAAGAAACAACATTCGTCTTTGTGAATTTCAGTACTTCCACAGACCATTGCACACAAGTTTCGATGTGGTTCTATTTAAAGTCATATTTTTGCTACATTCTGGGAATATTAGAAAAATGTTGTGACTTAAGCAATGTTCTCAGAACATTCAGAGAATTTATGGTTCTCTTTTATGTCAGTTCTTGGCAATATTCTGTGAATTGTTAAGTGTGTTCAGGTGTGTTGGCAGGGACCACTAATTGGCCACACCAGGGGTGTATTCATTACAGAAACCGTTTACCGTATAAGAACCGAGCGCAAGAAAACAGAGATACGGGGAGCGACCTCTCTCATTTGCATTTTCTGTTTGGATTAAATTGTTTCTGTTGCAAAACGTTTTGCAACAGAATCTTTTCTCATGTCTGTTTTCCAAGGGTTAAACTAAGAACATTAACAACAACAGTTACTGTATTTTAAAAATATTGTTTAAACGTCCTAAAGTATATAAACTTAACTGTTGGAACCAAGACTTAAAAATAACCAATGATGGAGGGAAAGTTGGAGCATAACCAACGAAATTACAGTTAAGAAAAATGTATGCTTAATCCAATAGTGACTCAATAATTTTCCATGCTTTCCAGGAATGTTATCAAGTCAAAAAGTTATGGACGGAGCTATAAAGTTGTCTTTCGGAAGTATTACAATGTAAACATACTTTGAATCCATCTGCATATTTTAAGACATGGCATATGGGGGTGTAGTGAGATACCCCAAAGGGCTAGATGATTCTCTTCTCATCACTCAATCAATTCGCCATCATTACACAGTGGAAAAATCTAAATAATTATTATTGAAATATTGAAATAGCATGGGCGACTGAGAAAAATGAATTGGTACAATTTAAGGCCAATTGCCAAACAATAATGCAGGCACAAGGGATGGGTGATGTGAGCATGAGGGTCTGGGCAGATGATATGTAGTCGTTGTTTGTGTGCATCTGTAAGTTGTTGTTCGTATGTATAAGTTTGTATCTGGAATGGGGGGGGGGAAGGTCACAACCTTTAGAGAATGTTATTCAATTACCTTCAAATAACCTATCACCTGTTCTCAGAGCGTTAATAAAACCTCACAGGAAAACTTTCAGGTAACAAAAGTAAAAAATTCTCAGAACCTCCCTGCAACCTAAAAATTTACGTTGCCATATAAGGCTAAATGTTCACTTCTGTTCTCAGATCGTTCCCACAGCCAATGTAAAACCAAAAACATATGTTCCCACAACTTCCAAGGAACCAAATGTGCTAGCTGGGAATCAAGTGAGTCTGGGTCTTACAACACTCAGACTCTTATCTCAGCACCTCACCATTGTTGGAACAGAGCCAGGAAGGGGGAACAGAAACTGCAGGGGTAAACCCCATACCCACTGCCTCCAGGCCATACCGCCAGGTATCACACACACAAGTTTAACCTCCACAACCACTGTGCTGTTAAACATACTGAGCTGTCCAGGTACAGTAGATGGATTGGAAAGGCTCGGGGGCGATAATAATCACATTTCCCATTGACCTTTCACCTGTTACACTTTTCTGATAAAATGTCATCATACTGTCTGATAGCCTTTTGATCACATCAGACAGAGACAGAAACAAGCCCTGACAGTCATTTTTCTGTAGCCAGCTTTCTATGGTCATATCCGTTGCTTTGATCAGATTGCAAGACAAGAGTGGAACTTTTTGTTGCACTCAGGTGTAAGGCTGTGGTGGTCACGAAATGTAGTCAGCCAGTGATTGTCAAGCAAATAACTGTCGGTCTCACTTAGCATCTCCTGGCTCCACACAGCCTACAAGCCACTTGATTTAGACCTTTGGAACATCTACATTTAAAAAGTAGAATAAATCCATGTAATATAGCCTACACCTTCCCAATAAATCCATAATTTATTTTAGACAGGTCTAAAGAAGCATGATATTAATCAAATGTAGTCCATTTCAGAAGAACAGAATAGTAAACTCTAGTTGTCCTTATGCTAGGTCCTGATCTGGTTATGCCAAATGGCTGTGGGCTACACTAGTTAATTTAGCAGCCACGATTATCATAGAATTACGTGGAATTATTTTAAAGTATGAGAAATACAACTGAACAGAGCTGAATGAAATATAAACTATATTTTCTCCAAACGATTTGAGGGAGTGCGCACATGCGGCTATTCTGTGTTGAGCGGCTAACAAAGAAACAGGTACTCCTATATACTTACCTTAGTTATTAACGTAACCTTAGTTGTTCTACAAACGTTGGGCTATTTGTTTTGATGTTTAACACATTGTCAGGCTGCGAGATGCGACTAATGAAAAAGTCGCCTGAAAAGGCATGAGCTCTGCTTTGTGTTTTGCGGAGGCTGTAGACTTCCTCAGGCTCGCATTCACAATTTCACAATCACTTGAAAATACCTCAAATAGTGTGGCCGTAGTGCACCCTAAAATAGCGTGGCCGTGCGCGCTCCTAAGCACCTCTCAGTCACACGGCTATCCTTCATGTGATTGTCCTTATGGTCCCTAACCAATTCCGAGGTGCATATTGAAGATATTGGAAGAACATTCCACATTTAATTTTCGTCAGCCAACAATATGAGTAGGCCTAACGAACAGCAAAAGCACATCTACTATCCCCACACTGTATTGCAAAAGACGGACCTATTCTATTCTGTGCAATAAATAAATATTCCAAACATAGTCTGGGAGAGTTGTGGGATGAGAAAGATCCCAATTTAATACAACCACGAGCATACATTTGTTTTAATGCATTGTGGCTGACGCAACAGATCAGAGCATTTAGCTTTAAATGTTTCTTAAACTATGAGGCTATCTCTTCACATTATAAGCGTAGCAATGCGCACAGTAATGCTTTTATTATTAATGTGCATTTTTATGGTGAAAATGATCTTCCCCAAACGTGAAACTCACGCGCTGCTTATGTATGCCAGTTAGGCTCCCATGTAAAGCGTATTAATGCGCTTAATTTGAATACATTATTTGGCCACTTTAACTGTGATACAAACACACTGGGTTAGGCTACGTGTGTGCGACTATGATTAGAAAAAGTACCAAAAAAAGGCATTTTTTTCTTGCCTTATTCTGGGCAACATCCACAAGTGATAATATTTACACTTGTGTGTATAAGGTAGTAGTTTTGGAATTGTTAGTTAGATTACTCGTTGGTTATTACTGCATTGTCGGAACTAGAAGCACAAGCATTTCGCTACACTTGCATTAACATCTGCTAACCATATGTGTATGTGACAAATACAATTGATTTGATTTGATATATAATTTCGAAGTGATAGGCTAGTATTGTCACCATCAGACTATTCCTGATTCAATCTTGTCTTTACATATACTAAATAATATACAGTACCAATCAAAAGTTTGGACACATCTACTCATTCAAAGGTTTTTCTTTATTTGTACTATTTTCTACATTGTATAGTAACACACATGGAATCATGTAGTAACCATAAAAGTGTTAAACAACGAAAAATATATTTTATATTTGAGATTCTTCAAAGTAGCCACCCTTTTCCTTGATGACAGCTTTGCACATTATTGGCATTCTCTCAACCAGCTTCACCTGGAATGCTTTTTCAACAGTCTTGAAGGAGTTCCCACATATGCTGAACACTTGTTGGCTGCTTTTCCTTCACTCTGTGGTCCAATTCATCCCAAACCATCTCAATTGGGTTGAGGTTGGGTGATTGTGGAGGCCAGGTCATCTGATGTAGCACTCCATCACTCGCCTTCTTGATCAAATTTCCCTTACACAGCTTGGAGGTGTGTTGGGTCATTGTCCTGTTGAAAAACACATTTTAGTCCCACTAAGCGCAAACCAGGTGGGATGGCGTATCGCTGCAGGATGCTGTGGTAGCCATGCTGGTTAAGTGAGCCTTGAATTCTAAAGAAATCACCAACAACGTCACCAGCAAAGCACCCCCGCACCATCACACCTTCTCCTCCATGCTTCACGGTGGGAAATACACATACGGAGATAATCCGTTCACCTACTCTGCATCTCACAAAGACACGGCAGTAAGAACCAAAAGTAAAAAAATTGGACTCATTAGACCAAAGGACAGATTTCCACCGGTCCATTGCTCGTGTTTCTTGGCCCAAGCAAGTCTCTTCTTATTATTTTACCATGACGGCCTGATTCATGCAGTCTCCTCTGAACAGTTGATGCTGAGATGTGTCTGTTACTTGTGTCTGTTACTTGAACTCTGCAAAGTATTTACAGTGCCTTGCGAAAGTATTCGGCCCCCTTGAACTTTGCGACCTTTTGCCACATTTCAGGCTTCAAACATAAAGATATAAAACTGTATTTTTTTGTGAAGAATCAACAACAAGTGGGACACAATCATGAAGTGGAACGACATTTATTGGATATTTCAAACTTTTTTAACAAATCAAAAACTTGAGCTCATGAGCTCATGGTCTCTCGTGAAGTGTTTGATGAGATTTTCGATTACATTTGAATTTGTATCAGAGTGATTAGAGGGACAATATAGTGCCAGGCAGTTAGCACGTTTGGTAGGCTACTAACGACCATCAGCAGCATCAGAGCATGGAGAAGCCTAATTACCGTGACCAAATGGTCACGTGGAATTTGACTGCCTTCATGACTAGTGACTGCCGTGTGGTCGTAATACAGTCACTGCAACAGCCCTACTCAGGTGTAAACTGCTGGAGCTGACAGGAGTTTATAAACAGCGAGACAGAGGTGAGGGATCTGAGAACAAGTCCCCACAAGCAGACAGAGAAAGCAAATACAGGTCGCCTCAAGGTTGTCCAGTTGGCTCACTGACAACCTACTTTTACACACAAACTTACACAGATGCACAAGAACACACACACACTGCACAAGCAAATGCACAAACATGCGAAAGCACATACACATACAGAGAAAAAATGGCAAATTATAATGCAGTTTTTATAGTATTTGACTGAAATACTGTATATGACTGACAGCACAGGGGATGGTTTAAGAAAACAGTTTATGTCGTTTAAAGGATCCTTTCCAGTAAACTTCACACTCCCGCTCCCCTTGGCAGTGTGTGAGGCGGTATCCTAGCTAGCTCATTTGGTTCCTTGGAAGATGTGTAACAGATGTTTTTGCTTTCACATTAGTTGTAGAAACTAAGCCATTCTGAGAACAGAACTGACAATTTCGCCTGTTCTGGGAACATAGATTTTTAGGCTGCATGAAGGTTCTGAGAACGTTTTACTCTGGTTCCTTTCATTGAAAGTTTTCATGGGAGTTTTTATTAGTGCTCTGAGAACATTAATTATAGGTTATTTTAAAGGTAATTAAATAACATTCTGAGAACATTCTCAAAATGTTGTGAAGGTTTTATGATATTATTGAGTTTTCTTAACACACTAAGAACGGAATTTAAAGGTTATTTGGAGGTTTTTGAACAACTTCCTTAAAACGTTCACTGAATTTTTCAATAAGGCTTTTAATAACACTGCTAGCTAATTTTGTGTTAACCCTTGAAGTCCAAGCATAGACAGGGCACATGGAAATGAATCTGCTTAGCCATGCATTAATCATGCAAATATGCCTTAAATCATGCAAACACATGTATTTTTTATTGTGGCATTGTGATCTTATGTTCTCTATCGTTGGAATTAGTCCACTGCACCAACAGGATGGACCGAGCATGCCATGTTTTTTTAAGTATACAAAACTGTTTGTTTTAGTACACATGTCAAACTCATTTCATGGAGGGTTGAATGTCTGCGGATTTTCACTCCAACCTTGTACTTGATTGATGAATTGAGGTCACTAATTAGTAAGGAACTCCCCTCACCTGGTTGTCTTGAAAGGAAAACCCCAAAACCTGCAGACTCTCGGCCCTCCATGGAATGAGTTTGACACCACTGTTTTAGTCTATTCAATAGACCCCATTTCAAGGGAACAAGAACTCATTAAGATCAGGGTTGGCGAATTAGTGGGTGCACTTAACAAGATAGAACAGGGGTATTCAACAGGGGGTCCGTGGCCCCCTAGGGGTCTGCGGTGGTATTTGATTTAATAAATAAATAAAAAGTGAACATTTTCCCGCCAATGTTTTTGTGAATCTTGCAAGGAACAACAAAATAAACAAATTTAAACAAATAACCAAAAAAGTGTTTAACAAATCAAAATATATTTTATATTTGAGATTATTCAAAGTAACCACCCTTTGCCTTGATGACAGTTCATAAAGGTTAAATAAAAAATAATAATCACAGCACACTCTTGGCATTCTCTCAACCAGCTTCGTGAGGAATGCTTTTCAAGCAGTCTTGAAGGAGTTTGCACATATGCTGAGCACTTGTTGGCTGCTTTTCCTTCAATCTGCAGTCCAACTCATCCAAAACTATCTCAATTGGGATGAGTTTGGGTGATTGTGGAGGCCAGGTCATGTGATAAAGCACTCCATCATTCTCCTTCTTGGTCAAATAGCCCTTACACAGCCTGGATTTCCATCGATCTAATCTCCATTGCTTGTGGTTCTTGGCCCAAGCAAGTCTCTTCTTCTTTTTGGTGTCTGTTAGTAGTGGTCTCTTTGGGTGGGCTATTTACCGATGGACTATGTACAGCTGCAGCGATCGGTTAGCTGCTCAGATAGCAGATGTTTAAAGTTGGTGAGGGAGATAAAAGTCGCCAACTTCAGCGATTTTTGCAATTCGTTCCAGTCACAGGCAGCAGATAACTGGAAGGAAAGGCGGCCAAATGAGGTGTTGGCTTTAGGGATGGTCAGTGAGATACACCTGCTGGAGCGCATGCTACGGGTGGGTGTTGCCATCGTGACTAGTGAACTGAGATAAGGCGGAGCTTTACCTAGCATGGACTTGTAGATGACCTGGAGCCAGTGGGTCTGGCGACGAATATGTAGCGAGGGCCAGCCGACTAGAGCATACAGGTCGCAGTGGTGGGTGGTATAAGGTGCTTTAGTAACAAAATGGATGGCACTGTGATAAACTACATCCAGTTTGCTGAGTAGAGTATTGGAAGCTATTTTGTAGATGACATCGCCGAAGTCGCGGATCGGTAGGATAGTCAGTTTTACTAGGGTAAGTTTAACGGTGTGAGTGAAGGAGGCTTTGTTGCGGAATAGAAAGCCAACTCTAGATTTGATTTTAGATTGGAGATGTTTGATATGAGTCTGGAAGGAGAGTTTACAGTCTGGCCAGACACCTAGGTACTTATAGATGTCCACATATTCTAGGTCGAGACCATCCAGGGTGGTGATGCTAGTCAGGCGTGAGGGTGCAGGCAGCGAACGGTTGAAAAGCATGCATTTGGTTTTACTAGCATTTAAGAGCAGTTGGAGGCCACGGAAGGAGTGTTGTATGGCATTGAATCTCGTTTGGAGGTTAGATAGCACAGTGTCCAAGGAAGGGCCAGAAGTATACAGAATGGTGTCGTCTGCGTAGAGGTGGATCAGGGAATCGCCCGCAGCAAGAGCAACATCATTGATATATACAGAGAAAAGAGTCGGCCCGAGAATTGAACCCTGTGGCACCCCCATAGAGACTGCCAGAGGACCGGACAACATGCCCTCCGATTTGACACACTGAACTCTGTCTGCAAAGTAATTGGTGAACCAGGCAAGGCAGTCATCCGAAAAACCGAGGCTACTGAGTCTGCCGATAAGAATATGGTGATTGACAGAGTCGAAAGCCTTGGCAAGGTCGATGAAGACGGCTGCACAGTACTGTCTTTTATCGATGGCGGTTATGATATCGTTTAGTACCTTGAGTGTGGCTGAGGTGCACCCGTGACCGGCTCGGAAACCAGATTGCACAGCGGAGAAGGTACGGTGGGATTCGAGATGGTCAGTGACCTGTTTGTTGACTTGGCTTTCGAAGACCTTCGATAGGCAGGGCAGGATGGATATAGGTCTGTAACCGTTTGGGTCCAGGGTGTCTCTCCCTTTGAAGAGGGGGATGACTGCGGCAGCTTTCCAATCCTTGGGGATCTCAGACGATATGAAAGAGAGGTTGAACAGGCTGGTAATAGGGGTTGCGACAATGGCGGCGGATAGTTTCAGAAATAGAGGGTCCAGATTGTCAAGCCCAGCTGATTTGTATGGGTCCAGGTTTTGCAGCTCTTTCAGAACATCTGCTATCTGGATTTGGGTAAAGGAGAACCTGGAGAGGCTTGGGCGAGGAGCTGCGGGGGGGGGGGGGGGAGCTGTTGGCCGAGGTTGGAGTAGCCAGGCGGAAGGCATGGCCAGCCGTTGAAAAATGCTTGTTGAAGTTTTCGATTATCATGGATTTATCGGTGGTGACCGTGTTACCTAGCCTCAGTGCAGTGGGCAGCTGGGAGGAGGTGCTCTTGTTCTCCATGGACTTCACAGTGTCCCAGAACTTTTTGGAGTTGGAGCTACAGGATGCAAACTTCTGCCTGAAGAAGCTGGCCTTAGCTTTCCTGACTGACTGCGTGTATTGGTTCCTGACTGCCCTGAACAGTTGCATATCGCGGGGACTATTCGATGCTATTGCAGTCCGCCAGAGGATGTTTTTGTGCTGGTCGAGGGCAGTCAGGTCTGGAATAAACCAAGGGCTGTATCTGTTCTTAGTTCTGCATTTTTTGAACGGAGCATGCTTATCTAAAATGGTGAGGAAGTTACTTTTAAAGAATGACCAGGCATCCTCAACTGACGGGATAACGTCAATGTTCTTCCAGGATACCCGGGCCAGGTCGATTAGAAAGGCCTGCTCACAGAAGTGTTTTAGGGAGCGTTTGACAGTGATGAGGTGTGGTCATTTGACTGTGTCTCCATAGCGGATACAGGCAATGAGGCAGTGGAGTTTGATGTAGAACGTTATTATGTATGTGGAGATGAAAGGAGAAAGTACTATTTCCGAATATGCTGTTACTAGAGATGAAGTAACATATGAGAAGTATAATGGGTTGAGAGATAAAGTAACATATGAAGAGTATAATGGGTTACTAGAGATTTGATGAAGTAACAATAGAAAAATGTATAATATACAACTTGCACACCCACATGTTGACATGTGTAAGTGGTGTAAAACGTATTAAGAGAAATTAATAGTATAATGGGTTACTATATTTTATAAAGTAACAATATAGCAATGTATAATGTGTTACTAGAGTTTAACTTGCTAGGTAGAGACTTAGTATGGACAGAGCACGCCATCTATGAAAGTTGATCCCAGAAAGTGACTCTAATCTCGAGAGCCACCTTAAAAATGAAAGCTCCCTCCAAAGTTATGATGATGATGATGATGATGATGTATTTTATAAATTCAGTGCATTACATGTTAATCCTAAAATAATAGACATTTAATAAGTGTAAAGCAGAAAGTGAATATCCAACAGGTCATAAATATTAGGATTAACATTGTTTTCATTTTAGTCTACCCTAACAATGTCTTCCGATACGGAGAAAGTTATCATGTTTGCTTTGTTTTTTAACCTTTAAATAGGGGGAAAGCAGAACATTGTTTGAGAGTGATCCGAGTTTATGAGCAGTAGCGATTGAGAAGGTCTTCCTATTGGGATGAAGGGAGTCATTGAGGGATACAGATATGGAGACTAGTGAAAATAACAATATATTTTTTATTTAACCTTTGTTAAACAGGTTAACCAGGCAAGTCAGATTCTTTACAATGATGGCCAAACCCAGACGAAGCTGGGCCAATTGTGCGCCACCCTATGGGACTCCCAATCATGGCTGGTTGTGATACAGCCTGGAATCGAACCAGGGTCTGTACTGGCGCCTCTAACACTGAGATGCAGTATTTTCGACCGCTGCACCACTCAGGACCCCAATATTACCATTCAATAAAGTGAATAGTAATATTAGTGGCTTTCAGATAGCACTCTAATAATGTAATATCTTAGTAATATCTTAGTAATTTGATGAGTAAATGTTCAGTACAAGGTCACATGATGAACAGGGACTGATATTAAATTAGAGGCCGCCATCTGGTGTTTGGGTTAGAGATAAGTTTCCTTTGGAATAATAGATAGCCGCCAGTACTCACTGAACTCAAACAGGCTGTAAGGGGGACAGTGGGGAAATTTGGGAAAGAGGTTATGAATAATTGAATAAGAGACGTTTTTGACCATTTCCAATTATTATTACTCAATTCTATAGTTTGCAAAAAACAGAAGCGATTTAACAAAGTAATGTCATCTAAAACAATTATCTGTTTCCATTACGTGGAACTGTGTCCAGAATTGAATTAGATTCAAGTAAATGATTTAGTACTCTCAAATATTAAGCTGATAAGCCAGCTCCAACATTTGAAGGTCCAAGCAGGTTTGTTAAACAACTAGTTTCATATTTTGACTAGTTTATGTCCCAGGGACAGTTAGTACAGATCATATGTCAATGCAACAGGTCATCAACAGGTCAGCATTATAAACATCATCTGATGTGTCTGAAGTATAATTCTGTATACGCATGGTTTTATCACTTCCTGCCCAAGATGCAGTAATTTCAATTAAGATTAATCATTTTTAGGACTGATTAAAAATTTTATTTTATTTTTCCAGGACTTGTGGAATGTCCGCTACCATTTTATTTTCATGTTTATCAATGATTCTGTATCGCTCCCTTTGAAATGCTTTCTGAGGCAGGTGCCTTGGGAGTTATTATAAAGGTACCCAGATCCGTCTGTTATCGTGTCTCAGATAGCGGAACCCCTTGCCAACAGCCAATGAAATTGCAGGGCGCCAAATACAAATCAACAGAAATCTCATAAATCAAATTTCTCAAACATACAAGTATTAGGCACCATTTTAAAGATGAAATTATCCTTAATCCAGCCACAGTGTCTGATTTAAAAAATGCTTTACAACGAAAGCTCCACAAACGATTATGTTAGGTCACCACCAACTCACAGAAAAACTCAGCCATTTTCCAGCCAAGGAGTCACAAAAAGCACAAGGAGATAAAATGAATCACTAACCTTTGATGATCTTCATCAGATGACACTCATAGGAATTTATGTTACACAATACATGTATGTTTTGTTCGATAAAGTTCATATTTATAAACAAAAATCTCAGTTTACATTGGCGCGTTACGTTCAGTAATGTTTTGCTTCCAAAACATCCGTTGATTTTACAGAGAGCCACATCAATTTACAGAAATACTCATAATAAACATTGATAAAAGATACATATGTTATGCATGGAACTTTAGATAAACTTCTCCTTAATGCAACCGCTGTGTCAGATTTCAAATAAGCTTTACCGAAAAAGCACACCATGCAATAATCTGAGTACAGCGATCAGACAAAAAACAAGGCATACAGATATCCGCCATGTTGTGGAGTCAACAAAGTCAGAAATAGCATTATAAATGTTCACCTTTGATGAACTTTGATGAACCCTGATGAAGACAGCTTGGCTGTCGAAATGTTGGTATTAAATTTTTACATCTGAGCTCCAAGAGTGTGCGGCTCTCTTTTATTTTTATTTTGAACTTTGATGAACACCTTACCTTTGATCTTCATCAGAATGCACTCCCAGGAATCCCAGTTCCACAATAAATGGTTGATTTGTTCGATAATGTCCATCATTTATGTCCAAATACCTCCTTTTTGTTTGCGCGTTTAGTACACAATCCAAACTCATGACGCGCGGGCAAGTCCAGGTAAAACTTTCAGATGAAAGTCATATTACAGTTCGTAGAAACATGTCAAACAAATTATAGAATCAATCTTTAGTCTGTTTTTATCATAAATCTTTAATAATGTTCCAACCGGAGAATTCCTTTCTCTGTAGCTTGCATTCCATTGCATTTCTAACTCTCACGTGAGCATGAGTGATCAGCTTATGCCACTCTGGCAGACCTCTGACTCATTCAGCTCCCATTCCCCCCTCCTTCACAGTGGAAGCATCAAAAACAAGGTTCTAAAGACTGTTGACATCTAGTGGAAGCCTTAGGAAGTGCAAAATGACCCCATAGACACTGTATATTCGATAGGGAATTGAAAAACTACAAACCTCAGATTTCCCACTTCTTGGTTGGATTTATTCTTATGTTTTTGCCTGCCATATTAGTTCTGTTATACTCACAGACATCATTCAAACAGTTTTAGAAACTTCAGAGTGTTTTCTATCCAAATATACTAATAGTATGCATATATTAGCAACTGGGCCTGAGTATCAGGCTGTTTACTCTGGGCACCTTATTCATCCAAGCTACTCAATACTGCCCCCAGCCATAAGAAGTTAATGGGGTTCAATGACCTCTGTTCTAACTTTCTGTTGAGGTCTGCTCACCCTCACTAGAAAGACTAGAGACATTGGATGGGATGTAAATGGATATGTAAACACTAATAATTAGAATAAGTTTATAATTTATCGATAGTCCTATGTGTGATTCGGAACAAGAGAAGGACAGAGAGAGACCTGTCTCTTGTCTATTTGACTATTCCTTGAACTACCTTGTGGGATACAATTAAGTTAAGATGGAGTTATCAAGAGTTGTAATTCTATTTTTATTTTTATTTATTAACCTCTCTTGGGTAGGGGGCAGTAGTTTCACGTCCGGATGAAAAGCGTGCCCAAAGTAAACTGCCTGTTACTCAGGCCCAGGCCCAGAAGGATATGCATATAATTGGTAGATTTGGATAGAAAACACTCTGTTTCTAAACTGTTAAAACTATGTCTGTGAGTATAACATAACTGACAATAACGATTCTCCGTCTTAAATTGTATAGTTTATTTACGTATTAGATTACCTAAGGTTTGATTATAAATGTTGTTTGACTTGTTTGGAAAAGTTTATTAGAAACGTTTGGGATTCATTTTGTATGCATTTTGATGGAGGGAAACTGGGTGGATTATTGACGGAAGCGCGCCAGACAAACTGAGTTTTTATGGATATAAAGAAGGACATTATCAAACGAAAGGACCATTTGTGATGTAACTGAGACCTTTTGGAGTGCCAACAGAAGAAGATCATCAAAGGCAAGGCATTTTTTTTATATCGCTATTTCTGACTTTCGTGTCACACCTGCCTGGTTGAAATATGTTTTTCATGGTTTTGTATGCGGGGCGCTGTCCTCAGATAATTGCATGCTTTGCTTTCGCTGTAAAAGCCTTTTTGAAATCTGACACAGCGGCTGGATTAATAAGAAGTTAAGCTTTATTTTGATGTATTACACTTGTGAGTTTATGAAAGTTAAATATTTATAATACTGTAGTTTTTATTTCGCGCTTTGCAATTTCACTGGATGTTGGCCAGGTGGGAAGGTAATCGTCCCCTGGGGCCCTTTGGTAAATATGCAAAGATTTTCTTCACATGCCTGCCTGTAAAAATAAAAAAATATATGTTGGTAGTGGTTGAAGTTTTCCCCACCTCGAGTGATATATCAAGAAGTCTATTGCTGTTGTTTGTTTTTGTTTTTGTCTTGCTTCAAATACAAATCTCACCAGATTGGGTCTGCTGGATGGTCAGGATTTCTCTCTAAGGATTAGCCCTCTGACACCTTAAACCTGTAACTCTGCAGTGAGATCGCCAAGATGATAGGGGAGTATAAGCCAATTTACAGTGTGTTGTTATTCTCTTTATACTGACTTGCCTCGTTAAATAAAGGTTTTTGTATTAAGAATATTGGTGTAGTAATAATTTGTCATACAGTGAGAAATTGGTCAGGATTTCCTGAATCAGAAATGCCCTAAACTAAACTGTTGCTCTGGTCTGTACTCTCTCTAAGTTTTGGTGAATGTGAGCACAGATGGTATCTAGATGCATGGAAGGGATAATTTGAAGAAGAACCGTGTGAACCTCACCCCCTCTTACAGGCTGAAGTAATGGCGACAATGTTGTTCACTGTGATCCTTCTCCACTTCTGCCATGAGACTTGCTGGTGTACTGGTAGGAAAATGGACAAGACATAATGGACCGTAAAGGACAGTGGCGGCTCAGTTGAGAGAAATCGGGATATTGTCAAGGGCCATCCACTTTGAACAAGTGCCATTGGGAGGATGAACTGAAACACTATCTGAAGGGAGGGGGTGGTCAAACGTGCCCGCAATTGATTTAGGCTTATCCATAATTGTTTATTTGGGGTATCAGGTTGATTGTGGAGGTGTCCACACTGCAAAATGTATAATATTTTAGACTAGAAATGCATTAAGATACCGATCTGTCATTAACATGCCACTTGTGACAAAAGCTCCAACTGAAATGTCATTGCCAGAATCCATAAATTAAAGTGTGTAATGAAGCATATGTGTAACTGTATGAAGCGAAGGTCTTAAGCCATGGTTTTACAAATTGGATTGTACAACTCAGAACGAAGGGTTTGAAAGTGTCTGTCGTTTTATGTGTTGATTTGGTTTACTTACTGCTTTGATTGTAGTTTTTAGCTTTATTATGATGATTATGAATCAAATTAGCTTGACTCCCGTTAATTTAAGTTTAACCTTTATTTTGATATATTATAATGATGTATTTTGATATAGAAGCTCAAATCTAAATGCTCACATTCAAATGTAATGATAATTATCACAGATGGAGTGATAGGAGGAGGGAATGTGATGGAATTTTTTTAAATTGTGCTTTTCTAATATCCACTTTCTGTTTTCTATGTTTGTGCTTTTCTAATAACCAATGTCTGTGTTCATGCAAGTGACTGATCATTTCTTTTTGCTTATTTGAGCTGTTTTTGCCATAATATGGACTTGGTCTTTTACTAAATAGGGCTATCTCCTGTATACCATCCTTACCTTTTCACAACACAACTGATTGTCTCAAGTGACTGATTGAACAAATCCTCACTATCAGTATCTGCAATTTGGCAGTATGCCCAGAACCTTGTTTTGAGAACGAAAGGATATCTCAGTTTCAAGGTCTCAGCTTGGAGTGAAGAAGCCTTATGAGGTATTGGTCTGTCACATGCATGAACCAGTATTGATCAGTCACATGCACAAACCAAAAGTTAATTATTAATTAATTATGAATGATGAATAAGCTAAGTACTGAAATTCCCAAAGAAGAAACGTAACATTCTAGGAACAATTCTAGAACATTACTTTAAATATAACCATGACGAAACCTGTAGAAAATTTTAGAACATTCCCAATGTCAAACTATTTGGAGAATGTTCCTGGAACATTACCAAACAATGTATTAAATGTAACCATGTTTGAACTTTTAGGAAATGTTCTGTTGAAGTAATGAAATAGCAAGAAACCCAAAAATAATAAAGTTATTTAAATGTGCTGAGAATGTTCCAAAGCCAAAACTCTCCTGCATCATTACCAGAAAGTTGTGGGAAGGTTGAATAAAACATAACCAGCTCTAACCAAGCTGTAATAAACATGGTTTTCCTGCAGAGTTCTGTCCTACTATCCAGGTCTGCACCCAAACAATTTGAACTTCTACTTTTAAAAACCCACCTCTCTAAAAACAAGTCTCTCACAGTTGCCGCCTGCTATAGACCACCCTCTGCCCCCAGCTGTGCTCTGGATACCATATGTGAACTGATTGCCCTCTATCTATCTTCAGAGCTCATGCTGCTAGGTGACCTAAACTATTACATGCTTTAACACCCCGGCCATCATACAATCTAATCTTGATGCCCTCAATCTCACACAAATTATCAATGAACCTACCAGGTACAACACCAATGCCGTAAACACGGGCACCCTCATAGATATCATTCTTACCAACTTGCCCTCTAAATACACATCTGCTGTTTTCAACCAAGATCTCAGCGATCACTGCCTCATTGCCTGCATCCGTAATGGGTCAGCGGTCAAACAACCTCCACTCATCACTATCAAACGCTCCCTGAAACACTTCAACGAGCAGGCCTTTCTAATCAACATGGCCCGGGTATCCTGGAAGGATATCGACCTCATCCCGTCAGTAGAGGATGCCTGGTTATTTAAAGAAAATGCTTAAATAAGCATGCTCCATTCAAGAAATTTAGAACCATGAACAGATATAGCCCTTGGTTCTCTCCAGACCTGACTGCCCTTAACCAACACAAGAACATCCTATGGCGTTCTGCATTAGCATCGAACAGCCCCCGTGAAATGCAACTTTTTAAGGAAGTTAGAAACCAATATACACAGCCAGTTATAAAAGCCAAGGCTAGCCTTTTCAAGCAGAAATTTGCTTCCAGCAACACAAACTCAAAAAAGTTCTGGGACATTGTAAAGTCCATGGTTAAGGGTGCTGTACTGCAGCACCAGCTGTGCCATCAGAGACTCTGGGTTCGCGCCCAGGCTCTGTCGTAACCGGCCGCGCCCGGGAGGTCCTTGGGGCAACGCACAATTGGTCTAGCGTCGTCCGGGTTAGGGAGGGTTTGGCAGGTAGGGATGTCCTTGTCTCATTGCGCACCAGCGACTCTTGTGGCGGGCCGGGCACAGTGCGCGCTAACCAACGTTGCCAAGTGCACTGTATTTCCTCTGACACATTGGTGCGGCTGGCTTCCGGGTTGGATGCGCGTTGTGTAAAGAAGCAGTGCGGCTTGGTTGGGTTGTGTATCGGAGGACGCATGACTTTCAACCTTTGTCTCTCCCAAGCCCGTACGGGAGTTGTAGCGATGAGACAAGGTAGTAGCCACTAAAAAACAATTGTTACCACAAAAAAAAGAGGTAAAATAAAAATAAACATAAAAAAGAAATTGTTGCAACCCCTATTACTAGCCTTTTCAACCTCTCTTTCGTGTTGTCTGAGATTCCTAAAGATTGGAAAGCAGCTGCGGTCAACCCCTTCTTCAAACTCCTACCCTGCCTGTCTAAGGTCTTCGAAAGCCAACAGATCACCGACCATTTCAAATCCCAACGTATCTTCTCCGCTATTCAATCTGGTTTCAGAGCTGATCATGGGTGCACCTCAGCCACGCTCAAGGTCCTAAATGATATCTTAACCGCCATCGATAAGAAACAATACTGTGCAGCCACATTCATTGACCTGGCCAAGGCTTTCGATTCTGTCAATCACCACATCCTCATCGGCAGACTCAACAACTTTGGTTCCTCAAATGATTGCCTCGCCTGGTTCACCAACTACTTCTCCGACAGAGTTCAGTGTGTCAAATCTGAGGGCCTGTTGTCCGGACCTCTGGCAGTCTCTATGGGGGTGCCACAGGATTCAATTCTTGGGCCGACTCTTCTCTGCATATATCAATGATGTCGCTCTTGCTGCTGGTGAGTCTCTGATCCAACTCTAGGCAGATGACACCATTCTGTATACTTCTGGCCCTTCTTTGGACACTGTGTTAACAACCCTCCAGACGAGCTTCAATGCCATTCAACTCTCCTTCCGTGGCCTCCAACTGCTCTTAAATACAAGTAAAACTAAATGCATGCTCTTCAACCGATCGCTGCCTGCACCTGCCCGCCAGTCCAGTACTCTGGATGGTTCTAACTTAGAATATGTGGACAACTACAAATACCTAGGTGTCTGGTTAGACTGTAAACTCTCCTTCCAGACTCACATAAAACATCTCCAATCCAAAGTCAAATCTAGAATTGGCTTCCTATTTCGCAACAAAGCATCCTTCCCTCATGCTGCCAAACATACCCTCGTAAAACTGACCATCTTACTGATCCTCGACTTTGGCGATGCCATTCACAAAATAGCCTTCAACACCCTACTCAACAAATTGGATGCAGTCTATCACAGTGCCATCCGTTTTGTCACCAAAGCCCCAAAAGTTACCCACCACTGCGACCTGTATGCACTCGTTGGCTGGCCCTCGCTTCATACTCATCGCCAAACCCACTGGCTCCAAGTCATCTACAAGACCCTACTAGGTAAAGTCCCGCCTTATCTTTGCTCGCTGGTCACCATAGTTGCACCCATCCGTAGCACCCGTTCCAGCAGGTATATCTCACTTGTCAACCCCAAAGCCAATTCCTCCTTTTGCCGACTCTCCTTCCAGTTCTCTGCTGCCAATGACTGGAACAAACTACAAAAATCTCTTGAACTGGAAACACTTTTCTCCCTCACTAGCTTTAAGCACCATCTGTCAGAGCAACTCACAGATCACTGCACCTGTGCATAGCCCATCTTTAAATAGCCCAAACAACTACCTCTTCCCCTACTGTATTTATTTATTTTGCTCCTTTGCACCCCAGTATTTCTACTTTGCACACTCATCTACTGTCAAATCTACCATTCCAGTGTTTTTTAATTGCTATATTGTATTTACTTTGCCACCATGGCCTATTTAATGCATTTACCTCCCTTATCTCACCTCACTTGCTCACTTTGTATATAGACTTATTTTTCTACTGTATTATTGACTGTATGTTTGTTTTACTCCATGTGTAACTCTGAGTTGTTATGTGTCGAACTGCTTTGCTTTATCTTGGCCAGGTCGCAGTTGTAAATGAGAACTTGTTATCAACTTGCCTACCTGGTTAAATAAAGGTGAAATAAATAAATAAAAAATATGGGTGCCAGCGGTCGGAGGGCATGCCTGTGTGGTGATACTGATGATTTGTCAGCACAGATGATTTGTTAACATAGCGGGTTAGAATAATTAACGAGGCAGGTTAGGAGAACTAATGCAGCAGGTTAGGTGAATTAATGTAGCAGGTTAAGAGAATGAGGTTAAGGTTAGAAAAAGAGTTAGGCTTAGGCTTAGCCAGGATGCTACATTTATCAACAACTGTTGTCCCTGACGCAATCACTAGATGGAGCTGTATGCCTACGAGATCTAGCCACGACAATATAAATGTAAACAACCCAGATGTGGAGACAAATCATCAGTATCATAACACCTGCCTCACGCCCGGGGCTGGGAATTATTGCTCATCAGAATGTGATTAAAATCAATAAACCTCCCACTATACCTCCTCCATCACTCAGTGCAGACATCCAAACACCTGTCTTATGAACTGACTGTACTGCAGAGAGGGAGGGAGAGAAGGAGAGGGAAAGCGAGAGAGACAGAGAATAGATAGAGATAGATAGGGGAACAGTATAACATTTGATCCCCGTCTTGAACAAAGTGTTTAAAATAAACAAGAACAAAATCAACCAGTGAAAAACAGGTGTCAGCTTGAGTGGGGTGGTGAACATGTTGGTTGTTATCGGTGTGCCCAGCAGTGTGACCTGGGGCAGAGTTGTACGCTCGGTGAGATTAGGGAAAATGGCACGTGTTAGGCTACGGTGAATTAGATAGTGGGTAGGCAGGCAGCAGGTGCACTGTTGAAACAATAAACATCCACACGGACAGAGCCAAACTCCAAATAACTCATCCAGCTCACAGCACAGAGAGGAGAGGGAGAGTGCCAAGGTGATGACTAGGCTGTATGTGTTTCATAAGTGTTTCATAAGTCAAGTCACAGGAGGAGGCGGCCTTTGGTGCCGATGCCTGCCTGCCTTCTCTCTCTGTTTTTCCATCTCTGCTGCTCATCCATGGATCTCCCTCTGACAGCCCGCTTAGATGTTGAACATGTCAATATAGCACTGTCAGATGGAAGATGACAGAGAGGAACACGACGAGAAAATAGGATCAGATGAAGGGAGACAAGAAATGACACATCAAGACAGCATCCAAATGACATGGTCACTGTCAAATGCTCTATTAGTCTTTGTCCAGAAGACACGCTGTAGGGGGTCCAATCAAAAACGCATATTTTGAACAATGGGCAAAAATATATTACTTGTGTACATACTCCTCTAAGAAAACCAATGGTCCAACCCTCATGTCTATATCATAATCCATTCCATAATCCAGGCTCAACGCTGAACTCTTCATCTTTCTTCGCAAACCCAGAGGACATAAAACAATATTGAGGTAAGATAGACATACATTTTGAGACATGAGATGTAGTATTTTCATATTTTAGTATAATACGCTTTCATATTAATGAGAAATTCCTGTTCTTTTTTGATCTATGTGAAATGTCAAGGGAGCACTGAGCATTCCTCAAACTTTCTATTTTCAAAGCCTTATACATGTAATTCAGCTCGTGTCATGTGACCTGTGGAAACAGCTTTAAAAGATGACTACAACAACATGTAAAATCCTCAAAAGTCACAGAGAAAGAGGCCCGGCTCTGTCAACAGAGCTTGGTGCTTATAGAGTACCAGAGTATGAGTCATAATACCCATAAAACCTAGCGGTCAAACAAAGTAATGGCTCCAATTGTTTTTCCACCATTCATTTTTCCCAAAGGGTATTTTACATTTAAGTCATTTGGCAGACGCTCTTATCCAGAGCGACTTACAAATTGGTGAATTCACCTTATGACATCCAGTGGAACAGCCACTTTACAATAGTGCATCTAAATCATTTAAGGGGGGGGTGAGAAGGATTACTTTATCCTATCCTAGGTATTCCTTAAAGAGGTGGGGTTTCAGGTGTCTCCGGAAGGTGGTGATTGACTCCGCTGTCCTGGCGTCGTGAGGGAGTTTGTTCCACCATTGGGGGGCCAGAGCAGCGAACAGTTTTGACTGGGCTGAGCGGGAACTGTACTTCCTCAGTGGTAGGGAGGCGAGCAGGCCAGAGGTGGATGAACGCAGTGCCCTTGTTTGGGTGTAGGGCCTGATCAGAGCCTGGAGGTACTGCGGTGCAAAAAAACTAAAAATAGAAAAACTTAAAATAAGTGCTGTATTTTGTGTAGGCTTACCCTGGTGTGATGTTTTGATAACCATGTAAATCTCTCTCGGACAAGGTGACTTTTATCAATATATTTTCCTGTATTTACCCCCAAAAATGAAATGCTAATTAGCTGCTAATGTAGCTATCATACAGATATACAAATGCCATGATGATCTGGATGAGACTGCCGAATCGAGGCAAAGGTAAGAATCTCTGGATTAACTATCTAATGTTAGATAATGTAGTAATTAATAAATTGGCTAAATTTCCTTAGATTGACAATACTGTGAACTGTCTTGGGCAAGTTTTACATTTACACAATACCTGTTAGCAAAGGCAACAGCAAAACATGATGTGCAGGTGCTTGCAGGGATTTGTAGTCTTGCACAATGTCTACTTTGAGGCTAATCAGCATTTTTGATTTCTGAGAGTAAATAGAGCCGAATATATTGATAAAAGTCACCTTGTCCGATAGAGTTTTACAGTTATCAAAATGTCACACCAGAGCAAGGGGAAGTCTACACAAAACACAGCCCTTTAAGTGTTTCTAAAATTCCCTATGGGAAAAATGAATGATGGAAAACTATTGGAAACATTTCCCTGCTAGGTTTCTATTATCGGATATATTAGGTTACAATATCCGACTTTTTGGATATAATGTTATGTTAGAGAAATAACCCCCTGAAAGATTCAGAACATGAAGAATCATATTTGTCTTGGTAAAATGTATTTTATAACATAAGTAACATTATCACCAAAGCGTGTTTTCACCCACTCTTGGCAGTTGTGAAGTTGTAAACTCAACTACGGCTGTAACATCTGTCACAGAGGTTCAGCTCGGCTGCACATAACAGGGAATTGAGGGCTATGAGGAATGTTTGGAGCACAGAAAAACACACTTTATGGATTTCTTCACACACATTCTGAAGAGATCAGGTTTTATGTAAGAGAGAAACCTCATCCCAAACCTGAAGACCCAGCTCGATCCACCCACCATGTTGTTTACTTAAACAGACTTGACCTATGAGGTTTGTTTGGTAAACGGAGAGAGCACCACGCAGTTCTGTTCCTGTCACCCTGCTCCTGGACACAGGCTATCCGACTCCTACTCCTCTGATGCCGAGGTGTTCTGTTGTGCAAACAGGGCCACTAACAGCCAGGGATGTTTCACACAGGAAGGACATCCACACGTCCTTGGTTGGTCATAACCTCCACCTCTCCAACTGCACAAAGTTGTTCTGTTCTCCAACTACTGTGTGTCATCCAATGGTAAATTAAACAAAGTACTTTTCTAGTCTCCGAAGCCTGTCAACAAATTTCCCTTAAGTTCTTTTAAAAAAATGGTGTGAAAAATAAAATATCCTAAAACCAAATGACCCCTCAAAAACAGCATACGTTTCAGGCACTAAAGTGAGAGTACACTTCTCTTTAATGAAACAGCCAAGATAAGGCCCTTACAACCAAATCTGTTAGTATGATAGATATAAACCCTGACTAGTACTATGAGAGCATGTTAAATCTTACCTGAGAAAAAAAAGACAATAGTATATATTGGTAAAAATATCCAATGAACTCCCCCGCCCTTGAAGTTGTTTGTTCAGACACCTCCAGTTTAGGTGGTCTCAAATAAAATATCTAAATTCAAAGCTAAATAATATCCATAGATATCCACCAGATTGGGGAAGAGAGCATCCAAAATGGAAAGGATTATCTCCATCCTTGTCATTCCATGTCAAAGAAATACATTTGGAAAGTAGTAGATATCTTCAGCTCAAGTTCCTTCCTTGATGTGGTGCCCCGATGGACTGAAATATCTCGCTGCTTTTATACACGATTTGTGGAAAATAATTAAACTGTCAAAAGAGAAAACACGCAACATAAAGCTTGGCCTGGTGGGGACTGAGCAGAGGGGTACACAATGATCATTTAACAGCCCACACATGCAATATTTCCTTACCAAATACAGAGCAGTGCTACCCCGATTCACCCCATTCAGTTCACACAATGGTTTATACTGTGAGAGGGAAAGTGGACATAACTTTGACATTTTTTAAAGCTCAGATCCCAAGCACCATTACATTATGAAAGCCATACTTTAAATGTAAAGTAATGAATTAATGGGTTTTAAACTAAGACCGAATAACAGCAGGTGAAACCCGACTAAGCTGACACCTAAAGGAATGTCTACATCGAAACATGACTGCCACCTTGTGGTTGTTGTAATAGCATCCTTGACAGTGATGGGAGTATGGTACCACTCAGTATCATAGGATAATTTTGCCCACAACTTGCTCCAATAGCAAGGGTGATAGATGCAAAAATATTACATTATTGAGCTGTATGTTTACAGATTAGGGCATTTTGTTTAGAAATACTAGCCTAAGATGTCAAGACAAAAAAACATCTGAAAATTTGATTGTCTGCTGTTCCCTGCTACCAAACAAACATGCCCTACTAACTTAATGTTTCCACCACACTGGTCTTTCAATAATGGCAAACTCAAATGCCCACTTAGGCTTTTGTCAAACATTTGTCATTAATTTTCTCAGTCACCATCATTGGATTCATGATGCAAACGTATTCCCCCTCAAAATGCACTTTGCATCGAGATTTACAAAAGAAACAAGTATTTATTGCATCAAATCACATAATTTACCTTCCTCA